>NC_092790.1:41358424-41658424 GCF_047496795.1 Chiloscyllium punctatum | reverse complement strand
CCCTGTGACACCACTTTCAAAGAACTGTGTACCTGCATCTCTGGCTTGCTGACTGACAACACTCCCCAGCGCCCATACATTAACTGTACAATCCCGCCATGGCTTGTTTTACCAAAGTGGAACACGTCACATTTATCTAATTAAACTCCATCTGCTATTCTTCAGCCCACTATCCCAGCAGGACTGTTCATCCTGTTTTATCATAGTTAACCTTCTTCACTGACCAATTTTAGTGTCACCCACAAACGTATTTACCAGGAAACTAATATTCTCAGCCAAATCAATTATCCAAATGACAAACACCCTCAGTCAGAAAAACAAAATGTCTCCAACTACCCTCTGTCTCCTACCATGAGGTAAATTGTATATCCAGTTGACTAGCTCCTCCTGGATGTCGTATCCTTTTACCTTGATCAGAACATATTACCCAGTTTTCCATACGGAACGTAGAACATAAAACAGTACAGTATAAGGCCCTTGGGCCCTCAATGTTCTGCCGACCTTTTATCCTCCTCCAAGATTAAACTAACCTACATACATTTCATTTTGCACTATCATCCATGTGCCTTTCCAAGAGTCTATTAAATTCCCCTAATGTATCTAACTCTACTACCTCCACTGCAGTACATTCGACACACCCACCACTCTGTGGAGAACCAAACTCTGAAATCTCCCCTTAGCCTTCTTCCAGTGACCTTACTATTATACTCCCTTCTGATAGCCATTTCTGCCATGGGGGAAAAAATAATCACAGTTCACTGTGTCTGCACCTCTTATTATCTTGTTCACCTCTACCAAGACGTCCTTTATCCTTCTTCATTCCAATGAGGAAAGCATTACCTCCCTCAAACTTTCTTCATAAGACCTGTTCTCCAGTCCAGGCAGCATCCTTGTAAATCTTCTTTTTACCATCTCTGAAGCTTCCACATCCTTCCTGTAATGAGAGAACCAGAACTGAATGTAATATCTAAGTGTGGTCTAAGCAGAGCTCCATAGAACTGCAGCATAGCCTCACAGCTCTGAAACTCAAACCCCAGCTAATGAAAGCCAACACAACGTATTCCTTCTTAACAACCCTATCAGCTTGGGTGGCAACTTTGAGGGATCTATGGCCGTGGAACCAAACATCCCACTGTTACTCCACACTGCCAAGAATCCTACATTTAACACAATATTCTGAATTCAAGTATCGACCTTCCAAAATGAATCACTTCACACTTTTCCAGGTTGAACTCTTTCTGCCACCTCTCAGCCCAGCTCCCCATCGTGTCAATGCCCTGTTGCAACCAGCAACAGATCTCCACACTATCCACCACTCCAACAATCTTTGTGTCATTGGCAAACTTACTAACCCAATCTTCCACTCCCACATCCGAGTCATTTATAAAAATCACAAAGAGCGTGGTTCCGGGAACTGATCCCTGCAGAACACGACTGGTCACTGAACTCCAGGCTGAATATTTTCCATCTAACATCACCCGCTGTCTTCTATAAGCCAGGAATTCTGTACCCAGACAGATAGGTTTCCCTGTATCCCATGCCTCCGTACTCTCTGAATAGTTAGAGGTAATGAGGTGCTGTATGAAAGGATGGAGAAGTGCTTTGGGGACTGGAGAAGGTTGCAGTGATATCATGTGTTGGAGAGGCTGGAGGGTAGATCAGTAAGGGCTGGATGTTACAGACAGAGTGGGTTGTAGGTGCTGGACAGGATGATAGACATAAGGATTTTTGTAGAGTTTTGGGGATAGTGGACACAACACTAAGTGTCAAAGTCATTTTGGAAAGAGATAAGGAGAGTGCAGAAGTGAAGGTGCCAAATTTGGAGAAGCTCCCTAATCATTAGAATAATACTGTCACTGGGCATTATCACTATCACGGGACAGGATCTGGGAAACACAGACTGGGAGGAATTATTTACAGTTGGGTTCATATTCGGATAAAGGAAGAAATTTAAAGTGATACAGTGAGAAGTCAGGGCTAGTGTGCTCCCAGAAGAGAAGAGTGAAAGACAAAGGCAGTAACTCCAGTGAATACTGGTCAAGCGATATCGTGAGCTGGATAAAGTAAGTACAGTGCGATGAAAACAGGCGAAGCACTTCAAAAGTATAGAGAGTGCAAGGGGTCCTTAAAAATGAGGAGCAAAGAATCGGCTTGAAATACCCTTGGGAGATACTGTTAAGAAAAGGCCACAAGGTATTTTATCAATACAGTTAGAGGTAGAAGATTACTAGTTAAATAGTTGCGCCAGTTAGAAACCAAAGGGATAATCTGTGCATGGAGCCAGAGGAAGTAGGTGAGGTCTTCAATGAATACTTCCCATCTGTATTCACATAGGAGAAAGACATTTTAACCGGGGATTTCAGTTGAGATGCTGAGGTTCCAGAACATGTGAAGATCAATAAGGAGCAAGTATTAAATGTCTTCACAGGCATAAAGTTGGAGAAATCCCCAGAGCCCAAAGAAATGTATCCCAGGCTGCTATGGGAGGTAAGGGAGGAGGTTGCTGGGGCACTGGTGGATATATTTAATACTTTGCTGGACACAGGTGAAGTGCCGAATGACTGGAGGATCGCAAATGTGGTTCCTTTGTTCAGGAAGGGCAGCAGGGATAGGCCAGGTAATTACAGAACAGTTAGTCTGGCAGCAGGGAGAGGGACATTTCTGGGAACAATTCTGAGGATGAATAAACACTTGAAAAGGCAGGGATCAACTCGGCTGAGTCATCATGGATTTGGCAGAGGAAGATACTGCGTGAGGAATTCAGTTGTTTTTTTTTAAATGATCTCTCAAAATATTGATGAGGGCAGTGCAGATGATGTGGTTTACGTGGACCTGAATAAGGCCTTTGACAAGGTCCCACATGGAAGGCTGGTCCGAAAGGGAAGAGCCACTGGGATTCAAAGCATGTTGGTAAATTGGATACAAAATTTGTGGATAAACCTCTTCGTGTTTGAAATTCTTTCAACAGCGGGTGTACCACAGGGATCTGTGCAGGAACCATCGCTGGTTAGTCTGTCGAATAATTACTTTTGCTTTCACATCGAAGTTATCATTAGTAGGTTTGCAGACGATATGAAAGATGAAGATGTTGTTTACAGTGAGGGGGATGGTGTCTCGCTACAGTCTGATGACGATCAGATGATAATCTGAGCAGAGTTTAGTTCTGATCAATGTGAGGTCATACCCAGTGGGAGGTATGATAAGCGAAGGTCAGACATAATGAATGGTTGGTTCTTGCCGACTACTGAGGAACACAGGGACCTGAGTGGAAAATCCAAATATCCCTAAAGGTGTCAGCACAGGTGGACTGGGTGGGGAAGGCACCTGAACTGGGAGCGGGAGGGGGACCCATATCCTGATGGGGTGAATTGTTAGAGCTGTTTGAGAGGATATAATCTAATCTGGCAGGGTGTTGCACCTTAAACAGTCATAAGGCCAGAAAGAAGATTCAGACTGTTGCACAAGTTAAAGACATCAATTTCAACAGATAAGGCAGGCAAGAACATAGCAGGGAATAGTGGAAAACCGATGATTAAACTGCATTTATTTCATTGCAAGGGGCCTGACAGCTAAGGAAGATGATCTCAGGACATGGATCGGAACATGGACCTGAGAGATTATGGTTATTACAGAAACACAGCTGAGGGAGGGGCAGGACTGGAAGTTCAGTGTTTCAAGGTAGGGATGCTACAGGAAGCATCGAAGGGGAGGCAAGAGAGGACGCGTGGTGGTGGGCTTCGATTGCAATAATCATTACAGCAGTACTTAGACTGGATATTCCAGTGGGATTTGCCAGTGAAGCTATGTTAGTGGAACAGAGAAATAAGAATGGGTCATCACTCAGACACAATTGTCCTATTGACCCCGAATAATCCGTGGCAGACTGAGAAACAAATATGTCAGGAGCTCTCAAATATCGATCGCAATAATAGGGCTGTTATGGCAGGGGTTTTTAAACTTTCCAAACTGAGACTGGGACTGCCAGTGTTCAGCATTTGCAAGGGAGGAATATGGTAATTGTGTTCCAGAAAACTCCCAATCAATATGTAAATGGACTGAAAACAGAAATGGGCCAAATCTGACCTCCACTTGGGAAAGAAGGTAAGGAAAGGGACTGAGGCATTTGTATTAGTTTGAAAATGGCTATGGAAAAGGACAGGCCTGGTCCACAAGTTCAAGTTGTAAAATGGGGCCAGACTCATATTGATCGTATCAGCCAGGAACTTTCAAAAGGTGATTGGAGAGTCTATTTACAGGGAAAGCGAAATCTGGCAAGTGAGAATATATTAAAAGTGAGATAAATTGGTCAATCAGCGACAGGATTTTCCTGTTTGTGTGCAGGTCAATGCTGACAGCATTCCGAAACACTGACTGTCTGTTGAGTGTCTGGTCAAGGAAAAGGGGGCACATGTCTTCTGGATCAAGGGAATCCCAGAGGATCACAGGGGCTGTAGGAATACAGTTTGGGTAGAAATCAGGAACGTAGAAAGGGTACATGAAATAGGCTCAGCAAAGAAGCATAAGGAGAATCCAAAAGTGGTTGTATAAAAATATATTAAGCGTAAAAGAGTAACTTGAGACAAAATAAGGGCCCTTAAAGATGAATGAGGCAATTGGTGTGCGGAACTGCTGGATATTTCCTAAGACCCTAAACAATTTTTTCACTCCAGAACTTACTGTGGAGAAAGACTGGGGAAGTCAGGGAACAAGAGTAATATGTTAGACTGCAATTGGAGTTCTCTGTAATTCCAGTCACCCTGCTATAGGAATGACGTTGTCAAATTTGAAAGTGCTCAGAAAGGATTAACAAGATATTGCCCGGGTTGTTGCTGAATAAGCTGGGGTTACTGTGACTGGAGCATCGGAGACTGAGTGGTGACCTGACAGAGGTTTATATAAACATGAGGGGTATGGATTGGGGTAAACATTGAAGGTCTTTTCCCAGGGGTTGGGAGTCCAAAACTAGAGGGCATAGGTTTAAGGTTAGAGGGGAAAGGTTTAAAAGGGACTGAAGGGACAGCTTTTTCATGCGCATGGTGATACGTGTATGAAATGAGCTGAGAGAGAAAGTAACATAGACTAATACAATTACAACATTTAAAAGGTATCTGGTTAAGTATATCAATAACAAGTGTTTTGAGGTACTTGGGCCAAATGCCGTTAAATGGGATGGATACATTTAGATCTTCTGGTCAGCATGGATGAGTTGGACCGAAGGCTCTGCTTCCATGGTATTTATCTCTTTGACTTGAAAAAAGTGCATGTTATAGAAGAGGAGGTGCTGGTGGTTATAAAACACAAAGGTATGGACAGCCACACGACCCCATTAAGTGTATCATAGGACACTGTGGGATGCTAGGCAAGAAATTGTGGAGCACTGAACAAAGGTATTTGTACAATTGAAAGCCAAGTGTGATGTGCTGGAAGACTGGAGGGTGGAATCGTGGACTGTGAAGGAGGTTTGCTAAAATGGATCTTGATAATATGGCTGAAAGGGCTGAGAAACCGTAGATGGAATTCAATCTGAATAAATGCGAGGTCGTGGACTTGGTAAAACAAACAAGGGTAGAGCTTCTACAATTAATGTTCGGGCCTCGGTTAGTGTTTTAGAGCAGAGGGACCGCCGGGTTCAGGTACATAAATCTTGAAGCTTGCATCACAGTATGGATAAGACAGTGCTTTACATGCCTGACTATTGCTCAATCCATTGGGTGGAGGATTTGGGACGTCATATTGAGATTGTACAGACACTGGTGAGGCCTGTTCTGCAATACTCTGTCCAGTTCTGGTCGCCCAGTTATAGGGAGGACATTATTAAGCTGCAAGGGATTCAGAAGAGATTTACCAGGATGTGGCTGGGTATGGAAGGCTTGAGTTCGGAAAAAAAGCCTATCCAGCCAGTCTTTTTTCACTGGAGCCTGGAGGATGAGAGATGGCCTGATGGAAGTTCATGAAAAAGATGAGGGATATAGATAGAGTTAATGACAGTTACCTTTTCCTCAGGATGGGGGAGTCTCAAGTGGAAGGGCCACATTTTTAAGGTGAGAAGAGGGATATGTTAAAAAAAAAGACATGGGGACTAATTGTTACACAGTGGGTGGTTTGAGACTGGAATGTGGGTACAAATACAATGTTTAAAACACATTTGATTAAGTACAGGAATAGGGAGGGGTAAGAGGGATATGGGCCAGCAACAGGCAGCTGGGATGTGTCTCGTTTTTTAGGTTATGTTTGGTACCAACTGAAGGATCAGTCACCGTGCTGTATAGCTCTATGACAAGAATATAGTTTTGTTCCATTATTTAAGAAAGGCTGCAATGGAAAGCCAGGAAACTTAAGACTAATTATCCCAACATCAGTGGTGGGTAAGTTGTGAAAGTGATTCTGCCAGACAGGGGTCACATTCATTGGGAAAAGCAAAGATTGATGAAATATCGTCAGCAGAGCATTGTGCAGACAAAGGCAGGTTTCACTAACTTGATTGTTTTCGTTGAAGTGGTGACCATACATTGCCTACACCAACGTCAGAAGGGCCTTTGACAGGGTTTACTGTCACTGATACACTGGTTACTAAGGTTAGATCACATGGGATCAGGGAGAACTCGCCAACTGGATACAAAATTGGCTTGACAGTAGGAGACAGAAGGAGAGGGTTGTTGTTCAGATTGTAAGCCTGTGACCAGCGGTGTGCGATAAGGATCAGGGCTGGGTCCACTGATGTGAATCATCTCCATAAACGATTTGGTTGAGAATATAGGAGTCATTGTTTGTAATTTTATGGATGATCAAATTAATGGTGTAGTGGACAGTGAATACGGTTATCAAAGGGGATCTCGACCAACTGGGCCAGTGGGCCAAGGAATGAAAGATGGAGTTGAATTCAGATGTTGGATTTTGTTAAGACAAACCAGGGAGGACTGACATAGTCAATGGCAGGGCCCTGGGCAGTGTTGTCGAACAGAGAGAGACCAAGGGCTACAGTTACATTGTTCCTTGGAAATGGCTATCACAGGTGGACAGGATGGAGAAATCAGCATTTGGTAAACTTGCCCTCATTGGCCAGCACTTTGCTATATGAGTTGGAGATATTTGTAACATTGTCCTAAATATTTCCCTTGGGCAGAGGAGGCTATGGGGTGAACTTATCAAGGTTTACAAAATCTTGCTGGCCCTGAGTAAGGTGAATAGCCAAGAGTAGGTGAGTCCAAAACTAGAGGGTATAAATGGGAGGTGAGAGAGCAAGGATTTAAAGAGGGAGCTGAGGGCCAACATTATCCACAGAGGATGGTGCATAGACGGAACGAACTGCCAGGGGCACATGGAGAAATAAGAACAATTACAACATGGAAAAGTCATTTGGGCAGGTACATGGGGAGGAGTAGGTTTAAACGGATATGGGCCAAACACAGGCTGAAGCGATTTGTTCAGTTTGGTAAACCTGGTCAGCACGGACTAGTCGGACCGTAGGTTTTGTTTCCGTGCTGCGTGCCTCTGTCTCCAGTTATTGGAGGAGGAGACTACTGAGATAAGGCATGTTGTAGACACTGAAGCAAGTTACAGAGATAGAGATGGTAGTCTGGTATGCAGTACATTTCAAATATGTGGAGGGACGAAAGGGAAGGGAGGAGGTTACAGGGACTGGAACTGATGTTGGAGTTACACACTGTTGAAGACACTGGTCAAGGAGACATGACATAGATACAGTGTTGGAGAGGGAGCGCAGAACAGAATGACCCCAGGCAGCAGTCCCACCCTCTCGTGGGAGGCCTGCTTTCCCCTTTGTTATACTGATGCTCACTAAGACAGCACAGACCTGGATCGATAACTGTGACACTCCCGATGCTGTCTCAGTACAAAGTAAGTTAAAATAGGGGCGGTGATTGAGCCTGGGGTGTGTCTGTACTGTGCTCCCCCTCCAGCACTGTATCGATGTCATGTCTTGTTAGCCGATGTTTGGAGCCCTCTCATTGCTCCTTGCTCTGTGCACTGCGAGTGATCTTACCTCACTGCAGGATTTATTGAAGGCTCCATATCTCCCTGCCCTTTGTCTCTCTGGCTGACGAAACATCTTCAATGTGGTGATGGACGAAACACCCAGCAGCTGGGAAGTCCACTGAGTCAGTAACTTCCTGAGTAGCTATAGGAGACGGAAAGATAGATAGAATAGGAAATTAGACAGAAGCAGTGAGGGTTACACAGGGAGAATGATACTGTGTCCCACAGATATCTGGAAAATCCCCGTCTCCATCCCTGGCCTGTGCTGCTGTATCCCTCTGGAGTGGAAAATTCTGTTGGCTCAGGATGTGGAGTTGCTGCAAGAGTGAGAGATGCTGACAGAGGCAGCAATTAGATCCCCACAGTGAGGGATACCACATAGAGAGAGACTGAGTGATATCACCAGAGTTCAGGATGTTTTTAGGATCAAACGAGTGTGTAGGAAGAACGGGTTTAGCTTCATGATGTATCAGTCTCAGGGTTGAGGAACCTGTGAGCAGGTGAAGTGCTGGCCTGGTATTATTGCTAGAGCATGTATGCCAAACCTCAGCGAATGTTCTGTGGAGGCTGGTTTAAATCCCACCATCAGAGATGGAGAAATTTGAAATCAATAACTAAAACAAATGGGAATTAACAATCCATAATTACGTATGAAAACATTGCTGATGCACAAAAAAAAGCCCAAACACTTGTCTTTTAGAGAAGGACATCTGCCCATCCTCATGTGGTCTGCACGACATACTCACAGCAAAGTGTTTGCCTCTCAATTACCCTCTGAAATGGCCGAGCAAGTTACTCAGTTCAAGGGCAGCTAGGGCTGAGCAAGAAAGGCTCGTCAGCCAGAGACACCCACATCCCATACCTGATTTACAAAATAATCCATTAGGATGGTCCCACTGGAACCGTGCAGGGACCAGTATCCTGGCCAATCATGTCAGTAGGTTTATGGACAGGGCTTCAAACTGACAGAGAGGATGCTGGGACAGGGTTCAGGTGAAAGGAGCTTTCCAAATCCAAAGAGAAATGGTGAAGTATGGGAGCAGCATCGGAATGAGAAAGGAACAGGATGGGACAGAGTTTAACTAAAACTGTACATCAGGGAATCGGTTTGTGAGAGGAAATTGTGGGAAAAAGTAAATTATGTTTTTTTTTTGGAATGGATAATGTCTCTTCAATAAGGTAGATTCATTTGTGACACAGAGATAAAAGAGATTTAGACCCCAGAGAGACGTGGTTACAGGGCGAACAAAAGATGGACATAAATATTCAAATGGATCACAACCCTGCGGAAACTCAGGCAAAATGGGTAACGCTAACAATAATGGATAATAAAGGCATTACAGGAAAGCATTTGGTCTCAGATCATGAGATAGAGTCAGTCTGAATGTAAATTCTGGCTACTACTTGCCAAGGACACAAATCAGCAGAACAGTTTTAGCCACTTAACAGCATTTCATTGCTCATCACTGTATTAAACATTGTTAAAAAAGTCCAAACACATTATGATAATTTTGGGAAACTTCGATATTCCCATAATCTGGGACAGTCACACTGACAACAGTGATATTGGAAGAGGAGTTCAGAGAACTTTTTTCAGTGTTGCTTTGAATAACAAATTGTGCAACTGGCTAGGGACATAACTATCTCAGAGCGATCATTGTGTGATGAAACTTAGTGAATGAGTAAAATCACCTGGAGAGATTCTCAGGGAAATTGTCATAAAGTGCAGTTTAAAGAAATATCAAGTTTTAAAATGAATCACAGAAAGGACAAGCTACAACTAGAAACAAAAATAGTCAATTACATGGTTTGGAGATGAGAACTGACCAAGGTAAACAGGCTAAACAGACTGAAATATGTGCCTGTAAATGAACAGTGGAAATAATTTGAAGGAACAGTGTAAATCACTCAGCGAAAGAACATTCCATTGAAGCAGACAGCATGAAATTCCCACCGGCCCCTCAATCAGGACAAAATGTATCATATTAGATTATGAGGATGAGAAGATCATCACAAAGTACTTAAAATCTTAATCCTTCAACACGCTCTCATTTTAAGTGTTAAAGGGATTGCAAAGGGTCTGCTAGCAGGGGGAAGGCAATGGAAAGGGGGAATCATTGTCAGGGTTTAATGTCACAAAAAGAACACGGAGAGGTGAAGGTACTGGAGGTGGTAAGAGTGTTACAGAAGGTGGTCAGGGCATGAACGGTGTTACAAAGCCAGACTGAATTGCTGCAGCTGGATGTGTTTGCAGAGGTAGGGAGGGACATATGTTTTTTGATTTATTCATTCATGAGATGTGGGTGTCACTGCTAATTACCCAGAGGACAGCTCAGAGTCAGCCATATTGCAGTGGGTCTGGAGTCACATGTTAGCATGTCAGATGTCCTTCCTTAAAGGAGGTAAGTGAACCAGATGAGTTCTTCCCACTGATCAACAATGCTTTTATGGTGACCTGACCAATATCTCGTACAGATACAACATGACGTCCCAACTACAACTCTTAATGCTCTGCCCAATGAAGGAAACCATCCCAAACGCCTGTTTCACCAGCCTGTCTACCTGTGACACCACTTTCAAAGAACTGTGTACCTGCATTCCTGGGTCACTGATTGACAACACTACTCAGGGCCCGAACATTAACTGTACAATCCCGCCCTGGTTTTCTTCACCAAAATGGAACACTTCACATTTATCTAATTAAACTCCATCTGCTATTCTTCAGCCCACTATCCCAGCAGTACTGTTCATCCTGTTGTATCACAGATAACCTTCATCACTGTCCACTTTACCACCAATTCCAGTGTCACCCAAAAAACTTACTTAACGGGAAACCAATATTCCCATCTAAACCATTTATCCAAATGACAAACAACAGTGGACCCACTCCACCGCTGGTCACATGTCTCCAGTCAGAAAAACAACATGTCTCCCATCACCCTTAGTCTCCTACCATCAGGCACAATTTTCTGTCCGGTTGACTAGCTTCTCTTGAACGCCATATTCTTTTACACTGATCTCAGCTTATTACCCAGTTTAAGATATGACAGGTAGAACACAGAAAAAGACCCTTTGGCAATGGTGACATGCCAATCCTTTATCCGACCGTAAGATTAAAAATGAGTGGCATTTAAAGTTTAATTCAGATAAATGCGAGGTGCTCCATTTTAGGAAAATACATCTTAACAGGACTCAAACACTGAACGGTAAGATCCGAGGGAGTGTTGCTGAACAAAGAGACCTTGGAGTGCAGGTTTATAGCACCTTGAAAGTGGAATCGCAGGCAGATAGAAGAAGGCGTTTGGTATGATTTCCTTTATTGGTCAGAGTACAGAGTACAGGAGTTGGGAGGTCATGTTGCGACTGTACAGCACATTAGTTAGGCCATTGTCGGAATATTGCGTACAATTCTGGCCTCCTTACTATCAGAAAGGTGTTGGAAAACTTGAAAGGGCTCAGAAAAGATTTACAAGAATGTTGCCAGGGTTGGAGGATCTGAGCTACAGGGAGAGTGTCAGAGGCTGAGGGGTGACCTTATAGAGGTTTACAAAATTATGAGGGGCATGGATAGGGTAAATAAACAAAGTCTTTTCCATAGGGTGGGGAGTCCAGAACTAGAGGGCATAGGTTTAGGGTGAGAGGGGAAGATATGAAAGAGACCTAAGGGGCAACATTTTCACGCAGAGGACAGTACGTATATGGAATGAGCTGCCAGAAGAAGTGGTGGAGGCTGGTACAATGGCAACATTTAAGAGGTATTTGGATGTGTATATGAATTGGAGGGGTTTGGAGGGATATGGGCAGAGTGCTGGCAGGTGGGACTAGATTGGATTGGGATATCTGGTCGGCACGGACGGGTTGGACTAAACTGTCTGT
The DNA here is from genome assembly GCF_047496795.1 of Chiloscyllium punctatum. Taxonomy (NCBI): domain Eukaryota; kingdom Metazoa; phylum Chordata; class Chondrichthyes; order Orectolobiformes; family Hemiscylliidae; genus Chiloscyllium; species Chiloscyllium punctatum. Next base: position 41,646,553 of record NC_092790.1, on the reverse strand, counting down.
TTCCATGCTGTACATCTCTATTACTGTAACTTCCATAACCTTCATTTTATTATCATCAATGTGCCTATCCAGAAGTATATTAAATGTCTCTAATGCATCTAATGTTACTGCCACCGCTGGCAGTGCATTCCACATACACCACTCTGTATGTAACAAACCTACCTCTGAGATCTCCCCTTAACCATCCGCTAATCACCTGAAATTTATACCCTCTTTTAAGAGCAATTTATGTCAGGGTAAAAAAATCTCTCTCTATTCACTCTATCTATGACTCTCATCACCTTGTTCACCTCTGCCAAGTCACCGCTCATCCGTCTTCACTCCAATGAGAAAAGCCTTAGCTCCCTCAACCTTTCTTCATAAGACATGCCCTCCAGTACAGGCAGCAACCTGGTAAATCTCCTCTTTATTATTTACCCTCTCTAAAGCTTCCACATCCTTCCTGTAATGAAAGGACCTGAACTGAACACAATATTCTAAGTGGGGTCTAACCAGGGCTCTATAGAGCTGCAGCATAACCTCACAGCATTAAAACTCAATTCTCAAACTCATGAAATCCAACACAATATATTCCTTCTTAACAAGCCTATCAGCTTGGGTGGCAACCTTGAGGGATCTATGGACTTGGAACCCAAGATCCCTCTGTTCCTCCTCACTGTCAAGGATCCTACCTTTAACCCTGTATCCTGCATTCAATTCAATCTTCAAAATGAATGACTCCACACTTTTCCAGATTGAATTTCATCTGCCACTTCTCAGCCCAACTCTACATCCTTCCATTACGCCATTGCAACTTACAACAGCCCTCCACACTATCCACCACTCCACCAACCTTCGTGTCTTTGGCAAACTTACTAACCAACTCTTCCACTCACACATGCAACTTATTCATAAAATCACAAAGAGCAGAGTTCCTGTAACAACTCCCTGCAGAAAACCACAGGTCACTCAGCTCCAGGATGAATTGTTTCTATCTATCATCACCCTCTGTCTTAGGTGGGCCAGTAATCCCGTATCCAGACAGACAGGTTTCCCTGTATCCCATGTCTCCGTACTTTCTGAATGAGCCATAAAGTGTTTCGTCACATTCTCAAAAGATTCAATAAGACTTGTAAGGCATGACCTGCCCCTGACAAAACCATGCTGGCTATCTCTAATCAAACTATGGTTTTCCAAGGAATAATAAATCCTGTCTCCCAGAGTCCTCTCCAATAATCTGCACACCACAGACATAAGACATAAGACATAAGGTGTGCAATTCCCAGGATTATCCCTATTCCCTTTCCTGAACACGGGACTAATATTTTCCTGCCTCCAATCATTGGTCCGACTCCAGTGGACAGTGAGGGTGCAAAAGTCATCACCAGGTGCGCATCAATCCATTCCCTCGCTTCATGTACTAACTTTGGATGCATCTCGTCTGGTTCAGCGACGTATCTATCATTATCTTTTGCGAAATTCTCAGCATATCGTCCTTCTTAACATCCACCTGTTCACGTACATCAGCCTGTTTCACGCTGTCCTCACAAACGACAAGACCCTTCTCAGCAGTGAACACTGAGACATAGTATTCATTAAGGACCTCTCATTAAGGAGCTCCTTTCTCTCAGAATATCCTCTAACAACTTCACCATCACTGGGCTCACAGGGCTGTAATTTCCTGGCTTTTCCCTGCAGCCTTTAAGTGACGGAACAGCATTAGCCGCCCTCCAGTCTTCCGACACCTCACTGTGTCTGTTGATAATATAAGTATCTCTGTTAGGGATACTGCAATCTCTTCCTGAGCTTCCCACAAAATTCTAGCACAGACCTAATGAGCTCCTGAGGATTGATCGACCTTTATTTGTTTTAAGATTCCAGCACTTTCTCTTCTCTGGTGAGAATTCTTTCCAAGACATCGCTATTTATTTCCCCAAGTTCCCGAGCTTCCATGTCTTTCTCCACAGTAAATACTGACAAGACTATTTTGTCTAATATCTCACCCATTTCCTCTGGTTCCACACATGGGTGACCTTATTGATCTTTAAGAGGCCCTATTCTCTACCAAGTTACTCTACAGCCCTTATTGAAACTTGTGTAAAGGTTTCTGATAATTCAAATACACCATATCCCGTATACCACTACGCCCCTCCTACACACTTACAATTCTGCCATTTATATTCACACCAACAAATTAAATCCAACAGGCTCAAAAACAAATTCTCTATTATCAAATGTGTTTCTAAGTGGCCAGTTATTGTATATTGTCATATCCTTTCTAACAATTTCAGCATGCTGGGTCAGATGCTGGGAAGTTAGAAAACTTAACAGTGCAGCACAGAAACAGGCCATTCGGCCCACCACGTCTATGCTGTCTAAGATACTATTCTAACACATACCATCTGCCTGCACATGTTCCATATCCCTCTATTCTCTACCTGTTCATGTTTCTGTCTAAATCCCACTTGAAACCTTTACTCACATTTCTGCTTCTACGACCTCCCTCAGTAAAATCCACTCTACGTTAAAAAATTCTTACCTCACATATCTCGTTTAAACTTCCTCTTTCTCACCTTAAACCTATGCGCTCTTGTATTTGAAACTTACACATTGGAAAAGAGATTCTGATTATCTACATTATCTAACCCTGTTGCAAACGTTATATTACTGTACCTGGTCACCTGTCAGCCTCTTATACTCTCATTAAACAATCCAACTTTATTTAATTTCCTCTTACACCAAACACACTCTTAAAAACCCTAACACAGGCAACGTGCTGATAAACCCCTTTTGTCCCCTCTCCAAAACCTCTACATCCTTCCTATTGTGTGGAGATGAGACCAGCACCCAGTACTCCAAATGTGGCCAAACGACCATTTGATACAAATACAACATCAGATGCAAACCACTATACCCAATGTTGTGGCCGATGAAGGTCAGTGCTCCATTTGCTTTCTGTCCCATCTGAAACACTTCTGTTGCCATTTTCTGGGAGTTACTGACTTGCACCAAGATCCCTGAATATGATAATTTTCCTCTTGAATTTGACATCATCTCACACTTGTCCAGATTAAACTCAATTTGCCATTTCTGTCTATCTCTCCAACTGTTCTGTCACCTCCTGCAGATTTTAGTTAATCAGGGAAACAAGGGTTTTGTGGAAAAGGCAGGAAAGTAGAGTTGAACAGCCATGATCTGATTGAAGGACACAGCATACTCAATGGGCCCAATGGCCTCATTCCCCTGCTAAATCTCATGGTCTGAGCACAAACTCAAAATGTCCTGCATAATATTATGTGTCTCTGCTCACAAAACTCCTTTATAATGGGATTCTTGGATATTTATTTGATCTACAGTATTTGATCTACAAGTATGATATGATAGAAAACTATCTCACATACAATCCAGGATTCTATCCGTTACAGCACTGATACCCATTGCTGTATGAGTCGGCATGGAGACCACTGTCACACAAAGCTACTGTACTTCCCTTGCTACAAGTACATTCAGTGTCCAGACTGTAACCATATTGACATTCCCATCACTGTCTGGTGCCTGCAAAAGAATTCATACTAACGGTTGCTGCTGCTTGCTTATTCTCAGTTCCACTTTTGATATTCAGATCCACATGACTGTCTCATTAATGGATTAACCTCATCCTTCCTTCACAACTTGTTGGCTTTTTGCCTAGTCTGCCTATTGGGACTAGATTGGGTTGGAATATCTGCTCAGCATGGATGGGTTGGACCGAAGGGTCGGTTTCCATGCTGTACATCTCTCTGACTCTATCCCAACAACCCTTCAGTATTCACTTCCCAGCGATGGTCATTATGCAGCTAAATCACCGGACTGACAGTTCCATCATATCTGATCACTGTCATTCCTTCTCCCTTATGGCAAATACAGGGAGTCATTCCTCGGTAGTGGGGAGTTGAACAGATGCGTCGAGGTTACAGAGATAGGGAGGCTTACAGGATTCGAGGATGCTAGAGTTAAACAGAGTTACATCTGGTCAAGAATGTCAGTGGGACAAAGCAGTTTGGGGATTGGAGGAATTTTCAGAGATAGAGGAAACTGGATTAGATCCCGGAGATGAGGATAGGGATTGAGAAAGGAAGAGGTAGGCAGACGAAGAGGCACAAACAGGGAGCTGTTTCATCTAGGAGACTATTGTGTATACTAACAGAGATATGGAAGGTTGACGTGACTGAGGACATTTACAGATATAAGAAGGCTTCTAGGCTCTGGAGGCTACATAGATAGGAAGGCAGTGGAGAATGCCAGGTTACTGGGTTGGAGACAGTTACACAAATGGGGAGGGTTGCACAAACTGAAAGAGGTTCCTGTGGTCGGGAGGGGTATGGTGTCGGGAATGAGGGTGAAATTTAACAAGATAAAGATCAAAGAATTGGAGAAGGATAAGGAGATTAGAAATTTTTCACAGCTAAGGAAGGGGTGTAGGAGCTGGAGAAGATTACATAGGTAGGGACGGATGGAGAGATTAAAGACAAATACATTGACACGGAGGGTGGTATTGGTGGGAGGAGCTTACAGGGATAGACAGGGCTGTCAGGGTTTACAGGGATGAAGGGATTTAGTATCTACTGGAGAAGGTTAGGGATTAGGGTGTTAGGGACTGGAGAACCTGACAGAGACAGAGACAGAGACAGAGAGAATGATGTGGACTAGAGGAGATTTCAAACAGAGGAAGGATTATCGGGACTGGAGGATATTACAGAGATCACGAATACAGCATAGGTCAAGATTGATGCCTGCGATCTCCGTGCTGTCGCATTGAGGACCAGTACAGCAGAGGTGAAAGCAGGACCCTCACAAGATGGTTTGAATGAAGCCTAGAATGTTGCTTTCCCAGCTCTGTATCGATGTCCGCTCTTCCAGGTCTGAATATAGAAGTCTACTACCTCCACCCTGTGCTGTTTACTGTGAGTGATCTTACCGGCTGTATGATTTACTGAAGGCTCCAGATCTCCCTCTCTCTCTGGTTGACTAACCAGCTTCAATGAGGTGATGGATGAGACAGAAGTTAGGAACATCCTGATTACCTGTATGAGACAGAATGGGAAATTAGATTGATGCAATGAGGATAACTCATGCAGAGTGGAACTGAGTCCAGCAGAGATCTTAAAAATCCCAGCCTCCATCCTTTGCCCGTGCTGCTGCGTCTCTCTGGAGTGGACAATTCTGTTGAGTCAGGATCTCAGACCATCTGTAAGAGGGAGAAATGCTGTTAGGACAGAACATAGACCGACACAGCAAGGGATACCACATGGAGCGATACTGAGTGATATCACATTATTAGACACTGTATTAACAGGGAATTGTTTGAATTTGTAACAAAGGCACTGGGATAATTGTGAGGGGATTCAACCTTCCTATCACATCAGAGAAGAGGCTGACTCGCTGCCAGTCTCGGTGGGGGGGTGGGAGTCTGGAGTTGGCTGTACAAACCGATTTGGCCTTCCGCAGACTCTGTTCCACTTGTGGCAGAAGGTGGACATGAGAAGGGGGTGGGTGGGGGCATTGATGTGACAGCGATCCCCTTGTGTTTTTTTTCTCCTGGATTCCCATTTTCCCCACACCAAGTCTCGAAGTGCTTCCCAATGCTCATTCCCCACTTCAGACAATCTTGGTCCAGGACTTACCAGATTTGAATAAGAGATGAAAAAAAAGATCAATTCTGAAGAAGTCCAGCCTGGTCTGCTTTACCACAATACAACACTGTGCATTTCTCCACCTGTTATTCCTAACCTCACTGGCCTAGAAGTACTGTTGATCCCATTGTACTCTTCGATAACCCTCTTTACTGTCCACGTTTCCACCAATTTCAGTCTCACTCACAAACTTGCTAACTATGGCTCCTGTATTTTCATCCAGAACATTTATATAAATGATGCACAACAGTGACCCAACACCGAACCGCACGGCACACCATTGGTCACAGGCCTGCAGTTTGAGCAGAAACCCTCTATGAACATGCTCTGTCTCCTACCGTCAATCTGTTTTGTATCTCGTTAGTGAGCGCTCCCTGGTTATGTGTGATCTAAACTTACTATCCAATCATTCATGCAGAACCTTGTCAAAGGCCTTGATAAAGTTCATGTGGACATCGTGTACTGCTCTGCTTTGATCTCTCACTTGTCTATCTCCACACTCACATTTGAGGCATGATTTCCCATGCACAAAGGCATGCTGACGATCGTTAATCTGTCCTTACCTTTCCAAAGTCATGATGATCGTTTCCCACAGAATCTCCTCCAACAACTTACCACCCCTGCCATCAGTCTCACTGGTCTGTAGTGGCTGTTGATGATGCAAATCTCTCTGGGAGGGGCCCTGCAATTTTCTCCCTCGCTTCTCACAAGGCGCTGGGATATATCTGATCATGTCCCAAGGTTTTATCTAACTTATTGCATTTTAAGACATCCAGCACCTCCTGTTCTCCAATGTGAACTCATTGCAAGACATCCCCATGTATTTTCCTAAGTTCCCAAGCTTCCATATCTTTCTCCGTCGTAAATACAAACACAAAATATTTGTTCAGTATCTCCCCCTTCAGCAGTGATTCCACACAGACAACCTCATTGACCTTTTCAGGGGCCCTATTCTCTCACGTGCTAATTTTTAGCCCTGGTTGAAACTTGTCAAAATGCTTCTGAAATTTCAAATATCCCTCGATCGCAACGAGCATCCCCACCCTTATGTATTCTGCCATTTAAGGTCACACCAAAATAAAGAAGCCAACAGATTGAAAAATATTCCCCTTTTATAACATCATGCATCTCCCATTGTTTCTAAGTATCTAGTTATCATTTATAGTCATATTCTTTCATTCCAGCACGTTCCCGATTTACTGTCAGGCTAACATCGTTTGGTTTCAGACTGACTGCACAAAGGGTTTTGGGAATCTTTGTGAATCAATCTGAAATAGGTAGCTTACAGGATCAGCAGGTCATAGAGCAGGTCAAATCAAATGTTGCCATTTATTATAAAGGGAATGTAGTCTAAAAATAGGGAGGTCTTGCTAAAAATATGCAAGGTACAAGTCAGATCACACCTAGATTATATTGAACAGTACGCGTGCCCTAAGGAAAGACATTCTTGTGTTGGAGGCAGGCCAGGGAAGGCTCACTTGGCTGATCCTGGAGATGGCGGGATTATCCAATGAGAAGAGGTGGAGTAGATTGCTCTTGAACCTATTGGGGTTTTGAAGAATGGGAGAGAACGACATACAACCTTCCAAACATGGCCGAATGAAGTTTCATTCAGTCACAACATGACATGCAAACGTCTGTACTCAATACTGTGCCCAATAAAGGTAAGCATACCATACTCCCCCTCGACCACCACATCCTATTGTGTTGTTATTTTTAGGGAGCTATGGATTTGCTTCCAATGTCTCTCTCTTTATCAATGTTTCCAACTAGCCAATTAGTGTACTTCTCTCTTCCATTTGACTTCATAAATGCATCACTTCACACCTGTCCCGATGAAATTCAATTTGCCACATCTCTGTTCAACGTTCCAGCTGATCTACATACTGCTGCAACCTTTAACACTCTTCCTCACTATCCACAATTCCCCGAACTACCCCTAATCATTACATGCCTTTTCAAATGTCGACTGCAAAATTACCACTCAAACTGCTGACCTTTTCATCTGAATCACAGATATAAATTATACACAGACATCGGAGCACTGATCCTTGTGAAACAGCATTGGCCACAGACGTCCAATCAGAAATTGACCACTCCACATGCCTCTGTCTACTATCACCAAGAAAATATTGTATCCAACTTAACAACGAGCATGGATTGTGATTTGATCTTCCAGATCCACCTTGCTATTTAAGACCATAAGACATAGGAGTGGAAGTAAGGCCATTCGGCCCATCGAGTCCACTCCGCCATTCAATCATGGCTGATGCGCATTTCAGCTCCACTTACCAGCATTCTCCCCGTAGCCCTTAATTCCTCTAGACAACAAGAACTTATCAATCTCGGCCTTGAAGACATTTAGCGTCGCGGCTTCCACTGCACTCCGTGGCAATGAATTCCACAGGCCCACTACTCTCTGGCTGAAGAAATGTCTCCGCATTTCTGTTCTGAAATGACCCCCTCTAATTCTAAGGCTGTGTCCACGGGTCCTAGTCTCCTCGCCTAACAGAAACAATTTCCTAGCATCCACCTTTTCAAAATGTCCATTCAAAATGTCTCTATATTTTGATTCCCAGATTAAATTGGCTGTCTCACTAATGCACTGACTGCGTCCTTTCTTCACAACAAAACGGGTCCTTGTTTGGTTTTTTGCTGACCCTGCCTAAATCCCTACAACCCCTCAATAATCACATCCCAGCGATGGTCATGCTGCAGCCACACCTCCAAAATAACAGTTCGATCATATCTGTTCTCTTCAGTTAATGCTGTCATTCCAACTGCCTTGTTGCAAATGCATGGCGCATGTCACCTAGTGAGGGCCTTGGAGGGATGGTTAGAGGTCACAGACTGGGAGAGATGTTTGGGGGCGTGACAATGTTGCAGGGTTAAACATCGTTACAGTTGCTGCAGAATGTCTGCAGGAGAAATCATTTTATTGTTTGGAGGAAGTTAGTGCGATAAAGCATCTTTGACTAGATTCCAGAGATAGGGATGTGTACAGGGTTGTGGATCGAAACATGGACTATGTTGATCAGGGCATAGAAACACTCACAGGATTACAGGATATGGTTCATTTAACAACAGTTGTGGGATCTGGAGAATATCACAGTGATAGGGAGGATGGTATCGACTGGAGAATATTACAGGGAAAGGGTGGGTAGTATGGACTGGAGAATGTTGCAAGCACATGGAAGATGATATAAGCTGGAGAATGCTGCAGCAAAAGAGAGGAGCATATGGACTGGAGGATGTTGCACGGACAGGGATGAAGTTGTAGACTGGATACAGTTAGAAGGAGAGATGAATTTGTGCACTGGAAGGTATGTCAGAGAGAGTGAGTGGTGTGCATGCTGCAAGATACGACAGGGATAGGGAAGCTTGTAGAGACTGAAGGAGAGAGTGATAGAGAGTCTTGTGAGAGACCAGATTCACTTCTGAGCATAGGATTTGGTACAGTGAGTAGAGCCTTTTGCAGCTATAAATGAGGATACAATGGCCACAAAGCAAGCACACATATATATATAGGTATATAGGAACTGAAGGAATTGAAGAGATTACACAGTCTAGGAGTGTTGTATGCAGTGGAGGAGATTAACCTGATAGGGAAGCTTTTAGAGACTCAACAATGTTAGGAAATAACGGGAGTTGCAATGGTGAGAGCAGGTTTCAACAATTCGGAGGATATAGACCTGAAGGAGCTTTGACAGATAGCGATGGTACAGTAAAGGGAATTGTAGTGGCTTCCCTTTCATTAGCAATCCATAATCACTTATAATAGCCTGTTTGACATGTGCATTATCTCTCGATCATTCATCAGACAGCGCTGCAAATATTTCACTGGCTCTGCCTACCAGCTGAGACTGAACGAGCATTACCCAGAAGACCTCGGGCCACTCTACCTGTCTATGCAATTATTCAAATGAAATACAGAGTTCCTTGACAGTAGGGTCACAGATAGTTAGGATAGTGAAGAAGGCGCTTGGTATGCATTCCTTTATTGGTCAGAGTATTGAGTCCAGGAGTTGGGAGGGCATGTTGCGGCTGTACAAGACAGTGGTTAGGCCACTTTTGGAATGTTGCATGCAACTCTGTTCTACTTCCGATTGGAAGGATTTTGTGAACTTGAAAGGCTCCAGAAAAGATTTACAACAACTTTGCCAGGGATGAGCTATAGGGAGAGTTTGAACAGGTGATGGTTGTTTTTCCTGGAGAGTCGGAGGCTGAGGGTGACCTTATAGATGTTTATAAAATCAAGAGGGACATGGATAGGGTAAAGAGACAAAGTCTTTCTCCTGGGGTGTGCGAGTCCAGAATTATAGGGCGAGGTTTAGGGTGAGAGTAGAAAGATATAAAAGATAAATAGGGGCAACTTTTTCACACAGAGGATAGTACATATATGGAATGAGCTGCCAGAGGAAGTGGTGGAAGCTAGTACAACTGCAACAGTTAAAAGGCATCTGGATGGGGATATGAATAGGAAGGGTTTAGTGGGAGATGGGCCGGGTGCTAGCAGGTGGGACTACATTGGGTTGGGATATCTGATCTGCAGGATGGGACCATGAATAGGTTGTGGAACCTGGAGGATGTTATGATTTGAACCACAGGTAATGTTTGATTGGATCTTTCAGCCAATCTTACAGATGGTACAACTGCAACATTTAAGAAGCATTTGGATGGATATATGAATAGAAAGGGTTTGGAGGGAGATAGGCCAGGTACTGGCAGGTGGGACTAGATTGGGTTGGAATATCCTGTCGGCATGGCTGGGTTGGAATTAAGGGTCTGTTTCCATGCTGTACATCTTTATGACTGTAAGATCGGCTGAATGGTCCAATCAAAAATTACCTGTGGTTCAAATCATAATATCCTCCAGGTTCCACAAGCCATCCCCTGTCCCATCCTGCAGATTGAATGAATCCCGGAACCTCTAACTTTCTGAAAGTCCCACGTCCCTTCCGACATTTGTACCATCCTCCAGGTTCTGTAGCCCTTCATACCTCGTAACATGGCCCAGACTCTCCAACTCCTCCTTCCTCTGCAATGTTCCCCATAAGGGCACTGGAGGATGGTGGGGGTTACAAAGATATGGAGGGACATCAGGACGGGAGGATTTTGCAGACATTAGGAATATATGGACTCGAGGAGGTTTCATAGTTTATGAGTGTTGGAGGGACTGGAGGAACTTACAAAGATAGGGATAGTTTTCGATTGGAGGATTCTGCAGAAAACCTTTACGTGGTTAAAGGCAGGATTGTTAGCAGCGTGCAGGAACAAAGGGATCCTGTGTCCCTCAGGTTCCCACCCAAGTTGACAGGCTGTTAAGAAGGCGGATGGTGTGTTGGCTTTCATTAGCAGGGGGATTGAATTTAAGAGATGTGAGATTTTGCTGCAGCTCTACAGAACCCCAGTTAGACCACACTTCGAATATTGTGAACAGTTCTGTTCGCTTCATGATAGGAAGGATGTGGAAGCTTTAAAGACAGTGCAGAGGAGTTTTAGCAGGATGCTGCCTGGACTGGAGGGCATGCCCATAGAAGGTAGGTTGTGGAAGCTAGGGCTTTTTTGATCACAGCGAAGGAGGAAGAATGGTGACATGATAGAGGTGTACAAGGGAATGAGAGGCATAGATAGACTGGATAACCAGAGACTACTTCCCATGGTGAAATGGCGATCACAAGGGGACAAAAGTTTAATGTAATTGGCGAAAGGTTTAGCTTAGAGGGATATGGGCCAGTTGCTGGCAGGTAGGACTAGATTGGGTTGGGATATCCTGTCTGCATGGAAGGGACTGGTACGTTATTTTCACAGGTTGTGGCGGGTGCGTGGAATGGACTTCCAGCCGTGGTAGTAGATTCAGACACATTACAGACATCTAAGCAACTCTTGGATAGGCACATCAATGATAGTAAAATGTAAGGTATGTAGGTTCGTTTCATCTTCAGAGTTGGATAAAAGGTCAGCACAATATTGAGATTGGAAGGGCTTGTACTGGAATGTGCTATTCCATGTTCTAAATAGCAAGAGTTATGATGGCAGAAAGAGGTTTCAGGAAGCGGGAGAGGATGCGATCTGAATGAACTGACACAAATAGGAGGCATTGCTTAGGTTGTATGAGGTAACAGAGACAGCAATGGTCTGATCTGGAGCAGATGACCAGACTGGGAGAATTGTGGGGACTGGAGGTGGTTTCACAGGGAGGGAGGAGCATAGAGCCACAGGAGGTTACAGAAATGTGGAGAGCTCTCGGGCCTACAGGAGTTCATGGAGATGGGGAGGTTGGGAGGAATGAAGCAGTTTACAGGGATAAGGATGTTGGTAGGATGGGGTGTTTTACACAGACAGGAAGGTTTCAGGTGAATGGAGCTGAGTACAGAAATAAAGTGGGTTGTACAGATTGGAAAAACAAATAGACATATGGAGGGTAGTCGTGACTGAAGATGTTTATAGATACAGGAAGGCTAAGGTTCGACAGGTTATTTAGATAAAGGGGGTGTGGAATCAGACAGATTCTCCAAGTGATAAAGACAGCAATTTTGGTTGGAGACAGTTTCACAGATTAGGGAGCATTAGTAACCTCCTCCAGTTTGGTCAGAGTGGGAAGGGTTGTAAGGGAGGGTGATGTTTTCACATGTAAGAGCTGGAGAAGATTGTGGAAATGAGTAGATGGATGGAGACACTGGAGGAGCTTAGATTGACAGGGTGGGTGCTGGCAATGAAAGGATATCACATCGATAGTGGGTCTGGTAGGAATTGTATTGAAAGAGGCACAGGCATTGGAATGACTTCTGCAGATTGGGAGTATTACAGGGACTGAGAGGATTGTAGGGTCTCCACAGATTGATCGTGTCTTTAAGAATATGTAGATATGGAAATCTTAAACCCAATGTATGCAGTCTTCATTTCAAGAGCAGAGCCTTATTATCCCTCATCAGCCAAGGATCCCTAACCCTGCCAGCTTTTCCCTTTATCCCAATGGGGCATACTGGTCCTGGATTCTTAAGATCACACTTTGAAAAGCCTCCCATTTGCCAGTTGTTCCTTTTCCTTCAAACAGACTCACCCAATCGATTAGAATCATAATGTGGAGGTGCTGGTGTCGGACTGGGGGTGCACAAAGTTAAAAATCACCCGACACTCAGTTCCAGTCCAACTGGTTTATTTGAAAGCACTAGCTTTCAGAGCACTGCTTCTTCATCAGGTGGTTGTGGAGCACAATCCTAAGGTACAGAATTTATAGCAACAGGATGGCAGTGTCATGGAATATAATATCAAACAAATTTAGTTTAATCCTTTCATCTCTTACAGTGATCACCAGCGCTTCCAAAGCGAGTTGGATTATAACTGGGCATTGTGTAATTTTAAATTCACAGCATTGACGCTGGCCAGATCCTGCAGAATGGCCCCAAAACTGGCCCTGTTCCAGTTTTCCTCTTCAATCTGTGGACCTGATGATCTTTTTCCATAACTATGTTAAAACGAAGACAGTTGTGGGCACTGGACCCAAAGTGCTCTCTGAATGACACTTCAGTCACTTGCCCGACCTGGTTTTCTGAGGGGAGGTCCAGTGTTGCACCTGCCTGAGTAGAGTAGGGCCCTCTGCATATTGAGTTCGGAACCTTCCTTGGACACTTTTGAAAAATTGCTCTCCGTCTAATTCTTTTTATACTCGAGGTGGCCCAGCCAATACAGGGAATATTAAAATCTCCAGCCTGGACTCCTCTATTATTCCTATAGTTATCTGCAATCTCTCTACACAACTGCTCCTCTGGTATCTGTTGGGTCTACAACAGTCTACAATACAGTCCCAACAAAGTGACCCCCCCTTCTTCTTTCTAACTTCTAACCATGTGGAATTTTAAATGAATATATGTTTTAAAAATTGGAATTAACAATCCATAAATAAGTATTGATAAAAATCCAAACACTTGATCTTCAGAGAAAGACAGCAGTTCACTCTCATGTGGTCTGCACGACATACCCACAGCAAAGTGTTTGCCTCTCAATTACCCCGTGAAATGGGCGAGCCAGCTGCTTAGCTCAAGGGCAGCAAGGGATGGGCAATAAAGGCTACTCAGCCAGAGACATCCACATCCCATACCTGTTTTATTAAAAAAAATCCATTCAGATTGGTCCCAGCACAGTTCCAGTGGAACAATGTCCTGGCCAATCATGTTGGTAGATTTATGGACAGGGCTTTAAACTGACAGAGAGGATGCAGGGACAGGGTTCAGGTGAAAGGAGCTCTCCAAATCCAAAAAGAAAAGGTGAAGCATCAGAGCAGCATGGGGATGGGGCTGAAGGCAATCAGAAAGGAACAGGGTGGGACAAAGTTTAACTAAAACTGTAGATTAGCAAATCCATTTGTAACAGGAAATTGTGGGAACGAGTAAATTATGTTTTATTTTAATGGACAAAGTCTCTGTAGATGGATTTGTGACACAGAGATAAAAGGGATTTAGACACCAGAGAGATGTGGTTACAGGGCGAACAAAAGGTGGAACGTAAATATTCAATGGTTCACAACCTTGTGCAAATTCAGGCAAAATGGACGATGCTAACAATAATGGGTAAGAAAGGCATTACAGAGAAAACATTTGGCGTCAGATCATGAAGTAGAGTCAGTCTGAATGTAAATTCTGGCTATTACTTGCCAGGTACACAAGCAGCAGAACAGCTTTAGACCACCAAACAGTATTTCATTGCCCATCACTGCAATAAGCAGAAATTCAATGGAATTTTTAATAAAGGCACTATGAAAATTTAGTGAAACGTCAATATTCGCATAATCTGGAACAATCACACTGACAAGAGTGATATTGGAAGGGGAGTACAGAGAATTTTATTTCAGTGTTTCTTTGATTAACACATTGTGCAACTGGCTAGGGACATAACTGTCTCAGAGAGACTGTTGCGTGATGACACTTCGTGAATGAGTAAAGTCACTTGGAGAGATCCTCTGGGAAATTGTGATAAAGTGCAGTTTAAAGAAATATTAAGTTTTAAATTGAATCACAGAAAGGACAAACTACAACTAGAAACAAAAATAGGCAATGACATGAGTTTGAGAGGAGAAATGACCAAAGTAAACAGGCTGAACAGACTGAAACATGCGTCTGTAAATGAACAGTGGAAAACATTTGAAGGAACAGTGTAAAACACTCAAAAGGTCATTCCACTGAAACAGACCAAACCACAGCAAGAAATCCCCACCGGTCCCTCACTCAGGATAAAATGGATCATATTAGATTAACAAGCTGAGAAGATCACCACAAAGTACTTAAAATCCTGAAATGAGAGAGTGTTTTAGGAGTAAGTTTTGAAGGGATTGTAAAGGGTCTGGTAGCAGAGGAAGAGCAGTGGGAAGGGGAATCATTGTCAGGGTTTAATGACACAATAGGAACAGGGAGAGGTGAAGGTGCTTGAGGTGGTGAGAAGGTTACAGAGAGTGGTCAGGACCTGAATGGTGTTACAAAGCCAGAAGGGATTGCTGCAGCTGTGAGGTGTGTCAGAGGTGAGGAGGGACATTTTTTTTTATTTATTCTTTCATGGGATGTGGGTGTCACTGCCTAGACCAGCATTCGTTGACCCCATGCTAATTACTCAGAGATTGTTGGGGCCCTGGTGGATATATTTAATACTTTGCTGGCTACAGGTGAAGTGCTGAATGACTGGAGGATCGCTAATGTGGTTCCTTTGTTCAAGAAGGGCAGCAGGGGTAGGCCAGGTAATTACAGAGCAGATAGTCTGACAGCAGGCGGGAGGGAAATCATTGGAAACTACTGTGAGGATGAATCAACATTTGCAAAGGTAAGGATCAACTCGGTTTAGTCATCACGAATTTGGCAGAGGGAGATACTGTCTGAGGAATTCAGTTCAGTTTTATTGAAATGGTGCTTAAGTATGTTGATGAAGGCAGTGCAGATGATGTGGTTTATACGGACTTGACTAAGTCTTTAAACAAGATCCAACATGGAAGGCTGATCTAAAAGGACTGGGTTCCAAGGCAAGTTGGCAAAGTGGATGCAAAATTGGTGGATAGAATACTTTCACCACCGGGTGTACCACAGGGAACTGTGCAGGAGCCATTGCTGGTTATTCTGTCAAATAGTAACTTTGAAGTGAAAGCAGAAGGTATCAAGAGTAGGTTTGCAGATGACATGAAAGGTGAGGGTGTTGTTCACAGTGAGGAGGATGGTCTCTGTCTGCAGTCCGATGTCGATCGAATGATAATCTAAGCAGAGTTTAGTTCTGATTGAAGTGAGGTAACACTCTGTGGGAGGTACGATAAGCGAAGGACAGACATAATGAACGGTAGGTCCTTGCGGAGTACTGAGGAATATAGGGAACTTGATGGACAAGTTCATAGATCCCTGAAAGTGTCAGCACAGGGAGACAGGGTGGGAAAGGCATCTCAACTGGGAACATGATGGGGACCCATATCCTGGTGGGGTGAGTTGCTAGAGTTGCTTGAGAGGATATAACGTAGTCTGGCAGGGTGTTGGACCTTAAACAGTCGTAAGGCCAGAAAGAAGATTGAGGCTGGCACACAAGTTAAAGAGAGCGATTTCAAAAGACAAGGCAGGCAAGAACATAGCAGGGAATGGGGGGAAACTGGTTATTAAACTACATGTATTTCAATGCGAGAGGCCTGACAGCTAAGGAAGATGAACTCAGGGCATGGACTGGAACATCAGACTGGGAGAGAATAGTTATCACAGATACACAGCTGCGGGAGGGTCAGGACTGGCAACTCATTGTTTCAAGTTAGAGGGACTGCAGGAAGCATCGAAGGGGAGGCAAGAGAGGTTGTGTGGTGGTGGGTTTTGATTGCATGAATCATCAAAGCAGTACTTAGAGAGGACATTCCTGTGGGATCGCCCAGAGAAGATATGTTAGTCGAACTGAGAAATAAGAATGGGTCATCACTTTGACACGACCGTACTGCTGACGCCTAATAATCAGTGGGAGACTGAGGAACAAATATAAGAAACTGAGGAGCTCAAAAATGGTCTGAGGAGAGCCAGGAGGGCGCACGAGAAAGGTTTGGCAGAACGGATTAGAGAGAACACAAAGGCATTTTACACTTATGTGAGGAATAAGAGAATGGTCAAAGAAAGAGTTGGGCCGATCAGCGATAGCATAGGGAATTTGTGTGTGGAGTCTGAGAAGGTAGGGGAAGCTCTAAATGAGTTTTTTGCTTCTGTCTTTACGAAAAAAAAACCCAACTTTGTAGTGAATGAAACCTTTGAAGAACAGGCGTGCATGCTGGAATGGATAGAGATAAAGGAAGCTGATGTGCTGAAGATTTTGTCAAACATTAAGATTGACAAGTCGCCAGGACCGGGTCAGATTTGTCCTCGGCTGCTTTGGGAAACGAGAAATGCAACTGCTTCCCCACTTGCGAAGATCTTTGCATCCTCGCTCTCCACTGAGGTCGTACCTGAGGACTGGAGAGAGGCAAATGTAATTCCTCTCTTCAAGAAAGGAAATAAGGAAATCTCAGGCAATTACAGACCAGTAAGTCTCATGTCTGTCGTCTGCAACGTGTTAGAAAGAATTCTGAGTGATAGGATTTAAGACCATCTGGAAGAGCATGGCTTGATTAAATGCAGTCAACACGGCTTTGTGAGGGGTAGGTCATGCTTCACAAACCTTATCGAGCTCTTTGGGGATGTGACTAGAAAAGTTGATGAGGGTATAACTGTGGTGTATATGGACTTCAGCAAGGCATTTGATAAGGTTCCCCATGGTAGGCTCATTCAGAAGGTCAGGAGGAATGGGATTCAGAGGAACATAGCTGTCTGGATACAGAATTGGCTGGCCAACAGAAGACAGCGAGTGGTAGTAGAAGAAATATATTCTGCCTGGAAGTCTGTGTGAGTGGTGTTCCACAGGGATCTGTCCTTGTCCTCTACTGTTTGTAATTTTTATTGATGACTTGGATGAGGGGATTGAAGGATGGGTCAGCAAGTTTGCAGACGACACAAAGGTTGGAGGTGCCTTTGACAGTATAGAGGGCTGTTATAGGCTGCAGCGGGACATTGACAGGATGCAGAGATGGGCTGAGAGGTGACAGGTGGAGTTCAACCTGGATAAATGCGAGGTGATGCATTTTGGAAGGTCGAATTTGAAAGCTGAGTACAAGATTAAGGATAGGATTCTTGGTCTTGTGGAGGAATAGAGGGATCTTGGTGTGCAGGTACATAGATTCCTTAAAATGGCCACCCAAGTGGACAGGGTTGTTAAGAAAGCATATGGTGTTTTGGCTTTCATTAACAGGGGTATTGAGTTTAAGAGTCATGAGATCTTGTTGCAGCTCTATAAAACTTTGGTTAGACCGCACTTGGAATATTGTGTCCAATTCTGGTCACCCTATTATCGGAAAGATGTGGATGCTTTGGAGAGGGTTCAGAGGAGGTTTACCAGGATGCTGCTTGGACTGGAGGGCTTATCTTATGTGGAGAGGTTGACTGAGCTCGGACATTTTTCATTGTAGAAAAGGAGGAGAAGAGGGGACCTAATTCAGGTATACAAGATAATGGAAGGCATAGATAGAGTCGATAGCCAGAGACTATTTCCCAGGGCAGAAATGACTAAAACGTGGGGTGATAGTTCTAAGCTGATTGGGGGAAAGTATAGAGGGGATGTCAGAGGCGGGTTCTTTACACAGAGAGTTGTGAGAGCATGGAATGAGTTGCCAGCAGCAGTTGTGGAGGCAGGGTCATTGGAGACATTTAAGAGACTCCTCGACATACATATGGTCACAGAAATTTGAGGGTGCATACATGAGGATCAGTGGTCGGCACAACATCGTGGGCTGAAGGGGCTGTTCTGTGCTGTAATGTTCTATGTTCTATTACCTCTTCCAGATTTCACTCCGGGTTGTCTGTGTGACATCCTGAAGACTATACACATCTATGACCTCCTCTAGATTTCATTCCTGCTTGTCTCAGTAACATACTGCAGACCATAAACAATTATTACCTCTTCCAGATTTCACTCCTGCTTGCCACTGTAACATTCTCCAGACCATTAAAAAGTATTACCACTTCTATTTTTCACTCCTGCTTGAAACTGCAACGTCCTGTAGACCATAAACAACTAGTACCTCTTCGATATTTCACTCCTGGTTGTCTGTGTGACATCCTGAAGACCATACACATCTATTACCTCTTCCAGATTTCACTCCTGCTTGCCCATGGAATATCCGGCAGACTATAAACAACTATTACCTTTTCTAGATTTCATTCCTGCTTGTCTCTGCAACATTCTCCAGTTCATGAAAAGACTTAACATTTCAATTTTTCACTCCTGCTTGTCTCTGTAAAATCCTGCAGTCCATAAACAAGTATTATGTCTTCCAGATTTTACTCCTGCTTATCTCTGTACAATCTGGCAGTTTATAAACAAATATTAGCTCTTCCAGATTTCACTTCTGGTTGTCTGTGTAACATCCTGAAGACTATACACATCTATGACCTCCTCTAGATTTCATTCCTGCTTGTCCCTGTAGCTGACCGCATAATATAAACATGTATTACCTCTTCCAGATTTCATTCCTGCTTGCCTCTGTAACATTCTCCAGACCATAAAAAAGTGTTACTGCTTTTATTTTTCATTCCTTCTTGTCTCTGTAACATCCGGCAGCTTATGAACAAATATTAGCTCTTCCACGTTTCATTCCTGCTTCTCTCTGTAACATTCTGCAGACTGCAAACAAACGTTACCTCTTCCAGACTTCACTCCTGCTTGTCTCTGCAACATTCTGCAGACCACAAACAAACGAAGCTGTATCAGAACACTATTCCAACGAGCCACCACACACTGCAGCACAGATGAACTTCGGAAAACAGAGGAGAACCACCAATACAACATATTCAAGAAGAACGGATACTCAAAAAATACAGTGCGCAGATTCCTCAAGAACAAGCTACAACAAGCAGACCAAACACAGCCAGAAACCCTAATCATCTAACCATACATCAAAGAAGTTTCAGAAATGACAGCCAGACTACTAAGACCCCTCGAAATCCAAGTAGCACACAAACCCACCAACACTCTCAAACAAAAACTAACAAACTTAAAAGACCCAGTACAACCCATGGACAAAACCAAGGTCGTCTACAAAATTCCATGCAAGGACTGCCACAAAAAGTACGTAGGACAAACAGGAAAAAGTTAGCCACCAGGATACACAAACACCAGCTAGCCACAAAAAGACACGACCTTCTCTCCCTCGGAGCCCTACACACGGATTAAAAATACCACCATTTCGACTGGGACAACACATCTATCCTGGGACAGGCTAAGCAAAGACACGCCAGAGAATTCCTAGAGGCTTGGCACTCCAACCACAATGCCATAAACAAACACATAGATCTAGATGCCATCTATCAACCCCTCAGAAAATGAACAGGAAATGACATCACCACAAACCCCAGGAACCCCACGGAGGAGAAAGATATCAATAGAAAGCAGAAGACAACAGCTTCGCTTCACTTGGAGGTAGCCACTGATGATGTTACCTATCCAGGTAATGAAACGTCTGGATATCATACCTACAGCTCAGCGAGCAAACCTACACCCTACATTTTAAGTCATTTTTCATGTTTATGTTGCATGAATCTGCGGTTATTGATCCACAGTTTAGTTTCACTCCCTATAGGTAACATGCTGATTTCTCCAGTTGTTCATAGTTCAACGTGATACATCCAGTGTGTGCATAACGAGAGAGAGCTTGCTTCCCACATCTTGTGTTTATCTGTGCCTTATGTCCAGCCTTCATCAATGGTGAGAGCAAGGGGCGAGGGCGAGACCAATGTGTAAGTCTCTCCGTGCCCATGCACGGCACCCACATCAGCAATTCTCCACTGTGCGTTTACAGCTAGTTCTCAGTGCCCCTAAACCCACACCCTGCCCCTTTGAAATATCTCCATTATTTTGTGCTGTATCGCTGTGCTCTTCTCACCAGGATGAATTACTTCTACTCAACCTCCTCCAGATTTCATCTGACAAAACATTCATTAAGAATTCCTTTGCATAAACATGCACTTCGCAGCTCTCGGTATTTGATTTTCCTGGATGTCTTTCATACGAAAAAATGTTCACAGCAACTTGACTTGCAAAACAAAATGGCGTTCCTTTTCATTATCCCAATGCAACCGACATTGCAATGTAGTTTAGTCATCAGGCTCAAACTATTCTTTGAGATTTTTGTCATAGTGTCAATGCATATAAAAAAACTAATGGAATCGCAGTTTCAATGTGACAGCTGTGATCATCTGAAAACTGCACCATTAAAAGGCGTCGATGATAGCAACGAGAGTGGGATCCGAACCCACGCATACAGAGCACAATAGATTAGCAATCCATCGCCTTAACCTCTCGGCCACCTCGTCACTGACACAGGGGTGGCTATGTCCTTATGAATAATTGAATTTCGTAAATCATGCAGAGCAGCAGATATTTCTCGCTGGTGTTGGTGAAATGAGAAATAACACAGTACGGTTCCAAGACTATGGTCTGACCCCTGGGTTGTGGGGCAAGTGCACTCCCACTGTCACACTGTGCACATAATGATCTGAACAAATATGAGGAAATGACTATGTAACAAGGTCTGTTGAATTCTGTGAAGATTTGAAGTCAACGGAATGAAGAACCCGAGACAGCAGGAGGTGTTCTTTCAATAAAGAGTTGGATAGAGCTCTTAAGGATAGTGGAATCAAGGGTTATGGGGATAAGGCAGAAACAGGATACAGATTGAGGATGTTCAGCCATGATCATAATGAATGGTGGTGCTGGCTCGAAGGGCAGAATGGCCTACTCCTGCACCTGCTGTCTATTGTCTATTAAATTGCCTGTGGGGAATTGTTTTCCAGACTGGAGGAGAGTGCATAGTGCTCAATGTCATTATTCAGAATACCTAACTTCCGCTCAGATGTTATTGCCATGCACTTGTGTACAGAACAGACAATTTCAAAATTCAATATAAGGCTAAACTGACAATTGAACTCAACAATGCAAAAACTTTGAGCTGTATCATTTTCCTGCACTGTGCGACACCAAGTCACTGTATGATCACAGCAACACAGTGAGCAAGTGTCAGAAGGAAAATGAGTGCAGTATCAGAGCGCATACTGGGAGCAGCAGGTGACACACGGGGAAGTGTATTTCCCTCAACAGGAACACTTCCCAAACAGCGGAATGCGGTGGAAAAAATTCAGAGGTGGTTTACATTTTGAAATTTGATGCCAGAGACACAATGGAGATCTGTCATTGAGTCCGTTCAAGATGAAGATTTTAAGATTTCTACAGATGCAAAACAAAATAAAAAGCTCATGGGTTAGTGAAGGCAAAAGATGAAATTGTACATTTCATCAATCTACCCATCTTTACAATGAGTACCTCACCACTTTCCTCACTCAGGGACTGAACCACTGGTGAAGATGATCATATATTCCCCGTTACTAGCCATGGAATCAGAGAAAGTCAGTTTCCCAGGAATGTGGAGGTAAGCATTAATGTGTTGCTCCAGTGCTGAAGGTGACCAGTGCACGGTGTCTCTGTTTCAGTACAGTGGGCTGTGCTGCGCCGAAGTTTTAACTTTGAGCCTCACATGGAGCAACTTCAATTTACCGTCGTGTTGAGGGGTACGGACAGAAGGTGATATTGAGCAAAGCCAAGTTTATGGGAAAATACCCGTGTTTGTGGATTGAGAAACGACCTTTTCTGGATAATGACTCCTTGATCAACAAACATACTGCACGTATCTAAAACGTGAAGAGACATGTGTGGAGAGAGAGCCGAAGGTTATTTTTCAGCAGATGGATAACGTTTCCCATGTGCACTGCGTTAAATCCCGGGAAAATAGATGTTGAACTGGTTGCATGTTACACAGTTTGTTGCAAACCCACAAAGGTTATTGCAATAATAAAAAAAGAAATCACATAGGACCGTTTGAATATTGTATTGAACTGAATTTTGGTCTGAGCATATTTTATCTTAAATGGCGTGCTGCAGAGAAGTACAGACGGTTAACAACACAAAAGGACAGAGTCTTCTTGGTGGATTTCTTGGGTGGAGTTAAGAATATACGAAATGTACATAACATCATGTGAATGTTTTCAAATCTTTAAAGTAGGTGTTGCGTCTCCAAGTGACGATTCAATTCCTACTCATCAGGATATAACTTCTGTCTGCAGTTATTTTACGACATCAGATCCATTTACAGAGTTTCACCTTGAATAATACGCCACACCTTACCAATCCATGAACTTGTTATACTTAGTCTTATTCAGGTGTACGTGTTCATGAAATATCTTTGTGTCTGAAGTCAACAAATTCGAAATTGTTACGCAATCATACTGACTTTCACTCAAGAGCAAATTCTCTCCTTGTACGTTTGTTCGTGTATCTTTTAAAACACTCTGAAGTCAGCTTCGACATTTTATTTCTGGAAAGTCGTTCACGATTTAAATAACTCTATTGAGTGGAAGAAACTTTCATCCAAACTTTTCTTTATCATTCACTAATGGTTTTCAAGCTCTAACGAAAGTTATTGATTCACTGGAAAGAGGGAATTTCCCCAATGTACTCATTCAAACCTCGCGTTATGTGAAAGTCTCATTTGTTCACATCAAACTTGCGTGTTTCTGCTCCAGCATTTCCAAATCTCGTGAATAAACTCCTTCATTCTTTCTATCACCCCGATGAAACCGGTTGTATCTTTTCTGATATTTTTATGTCTCAGTAAACAACGTCACTTGGCTTTCTAATAACTTGCTATCCAGGAAACAGCGTCTGTGCCCTTTCTAACTTCTTCACATGTTTTTGGTGGAGAATGACGACAAGGATTCAACACCATGTTCCCACTGAGTGTGACCAGATGATTTTACAGTTACACTATGAACTCTTTGCTTTTTAAATATGACTCCTCTATTTATAAACTCCAATAAGGTAAGTTATTATCTATCTAGTTTATGAACATCGTCTCCATGGAGACGAAAATTACTCTCACTTCCTTTATTCTTCCACAGAATGTCTGAAAGGTTTGTAAGATCAACATCTCTATATCCCCGTGTCCTGAGTCAGTCTCAGCTATTTCTAAAGGCGACTGAAGTTCAAATACTTCATCGTGAATCTGCCGTCATTCCAGTGCAGACTGGTTCTGGACAGTAAATGCCATCACCAAAGGCCACTGTGGATCTGAAATCAACAGTTTTCACATAGTAATGGTGGTAGCTATTGTGTATCATATGTCCGTGTACTTGTTCAATTTGTTCATCATTTCATGGGTCCCTGTATGAATTCTACTGAATGATTAATTTGTGAATGGAGACATTCCCTTCACCACTCATTCGAAACTCCATGGAACATTGAAAGATTTTACTCATACGCTTCCAGAGAACAGTCCTGCCATTATTGGGATGAATCAGCGAACATTCCCCACATATCCTCGAAGGCAAGGATTTCCTTTTCCATTTTAAGAGATCATGACAACCCTGAATCCAATGTGTGCGTTCAGGAAAACCAAAACATTTGCAGCAAGACTTTAAAACTAAGATTTTGCAATTTGCTTGCATTGGTTGTCCCAAACATTACATTCCATATTTTGGTATGTCTGTGGATGAAAGCACTTTCTGAATCTTGAGCAATAATATTTCAGTTTTGTCAAAACATTATCATTCGCTGTTCTCTCTTTCCCTTTCAGTTTCCCGTTTTACATCCCGTATTTTATCAGTTTATCTAAAGTTTTCAAAAATTTCAATCAATCTCGCTCCTGATTACCAATCCGAGAGAATGCCACAATTTTGCCAATTTATATGCAGTGCAGCTGTAGGGCGCGGTGACCCAGTGGAAAGGCATTGGTCACGTGAACCAAATAAAAGGAGCCGGCTGGTGGAATCTGGCCGTTCCATCACAGTCATATTTAAAACATTTAAGGTAATCTTGAGCCAAAGCATATTGGCAGAAAATAAGAAAACAAAAATGAAAACATTGCTGATGTTGAAAATCAAACAAAAACAGACGTTTCTGGAATATTTCAGGACGTCTGGCAGCATCTGTGGAGAGACGGACCCAATGGATGTGAAACGTTAACTGTGATTCATCTGGACAGATGTCAGCCAGCACACCTGTGATTTTACAGCAATTTCTGTTTTTGTTTCAGATTGGCAGATTTTGTCGCAGTCCATGAGAACAGTGCTCATTCGAATCAAACAGACAGCATGGACCTGGTAGTGTGAAATGGGACAGTAATAATGAATGAGTGGAGAGTGTTGTACTGGAAAAGGACAGCAGGTCAGGCAACATCTGAGGAGCAGGAGAATGGACGATTTAGGCATAAGCCATTCATCAGGAATTAGGCTTGTGAGTCGGGCAGAGGAACAAAGCTGAAGCCAGGTACCAATTCGCAGACACCTCCTCCTACAGACCACGATCACAAACTCTCCTCCCCTCACCAAACCATCATCTCCCAGACCATCCACAATCTTATCACCTCTGGGCATCTCCCATCCACAACCTTCAACCTCATTGTCCGTGAACTGCGCACTCCCCGATTCTACCTCCTTCCTAAGAATCACAAACCTGACTGCCCCAGTCGACCTATTGTCTCATCCTGAGCCTGTCCCATCCGAATTATCTCTTCCTACATCGACACAATCCTCTCTTCCCATTTCAGGAAATGCCCACTTACATTCGTGACACCCCTATGCACTTCACCTCCTCCAATAATTTCGTTTCCTTAGCCGCCATCGCGTCATCTTCACTGTGGGCATCCTGTCCCTGTACAAATCCATCTGCCATGACAGAAGTCTGCAAACCTTCCATTTCTTAATCTCACACTATCCCAAACAGTACCTTTCCACCGACATCCTCATCCACTTGGCTGAACTGGTCCTCACAATCAACAACTTCTCTTTCCAATTCTCCCACTTCCTCCATTGACGCTGGTAGCCATGGGCAGCACATACGACCTAGCTCTGCCTGCCTGTTTGTTCGATACGCGGAACTGTCCATCTTTCACAATTATACAGGCACCATCCTCCACCTGTTCCTCCGCTACATTGATGAATGTTTGGGTTCACTTGGTGCTCCAACGAGGAGGTTGCATAGCTCACCAACTTTACCAACACCTTCCACTCTGACCTCAAGTTTATCCGGATCCTCTTGGCAACTTCCCTCACCTTCCTGGACCTCTCCATCACCGACTCTTGCAACTGACTAATTACAGACATATACTACAAGCCCACCGACTCCCACATGTATCTCGTCTACATCTCCTCCAACCCTATCTCGTGTAAGAACGCCATTCCTTATTCCCAATTCCTCCACCTCCAGCACATATGTTTCCAGGATGACCAATTTCACCTCAGAAAGAGCCAGTTGGTCTCCTTCTTCCACGATCACAAATTGCCTTCCCACGTGGTTGACAGCGCCCTCTGGTTCAACACCTCCATTTCACACACCACCACCCTTGAAGCCACGCCTCTCAACGCAACAAGGACAGAACCACCTGGTGCTCACCTTACATTCCATCAAACTCCGCATAAACGCATCATATTCTGCCACTGATGCCACCTCCAAACAGACACCATCACCAGAGATATATTTCGCTGCCCAGCCCTGCCAACATTCCGTAAAGACCATTCCCTCCATGACCTCCTCTTCAGGTCCATACATCCCCCCCAACCAGCCCACAACCCTCTCCTGGCATCTTTCACTGCCGCCAAAGGAAGGGTGAAACTAGCACCCACACCACTCCCCTCACCTCAGCCAAGGCCCGATTGGATCATTCCACATCCATTAGAAATTCACCTCTACAGCGACCAATGTCATCTACTGAATCCGTTGCGCCCAGTGCGGGCTCCTCTACATCAGGGAGACAGGAAACCTTCTTGCAGATCATTTCAGAGAACATCTCTGGGACACCCGCACCCACCAACTTCACCGTCCCGTGGCTGAACACTTCAACTCCACCTCCTACCCCATCAAAGACATACAGGTCTTGGACCTCGCCACTGCCAAACCGTTACCACCCAACGCCTGGAGGAGGAACACTACACCTACCGGCTTGGGACCCTAACACCACACGGGATAAATGTGAATTTGAACAGTTACCTCATTTCCCCTCCCCCAAGCCCAAGCCTTCAACTCGGCACCGTCCTCGCAACCCTTTCCATCACTGCTATTTCCGACCTATTTTCTTCTCCCTCCTATTCATCCATCTATTACTTTCCAGCTATTTCTCCTGAACCCCACACTATTTCCATTTATCTCTCAGCCCCGACTCACAAGCCTTATTCCAGATGAAGGGCTTAAATCTGAAACCTGAATACTCCTGCTCCTCGGATGCTCCCTGATCTGCTGTGCTTTTCCAACATCACTCTACCAACTCTGATCTCCAGCATCTGCAGTCCTAACTTTATCCTTCGAATTATCCATGACCTTAGAGTGAATATATCCCTCGATTGCAGTGATCACAGTGTGACTGAGTTTTCCATTTATTTTGGGTGAGGGCAGGCTGGATCTGAGACGAGCGATTAACATCTAAACAATGGGAATGGTATCAGATAGCGAAGTTAGGGCGGGATGAAGTGAAGTGGAAAATTCTGTCAGAAGATGGGTCAGTACAACTGCACCACATCATCCAGACTGTAAAAGATACGCAGAAGGAGAAAATCAACTTCAGTGCAGGCACAATGACAGGTCAAGTGGAAAGGAGACAATACAACACACTGAGGTGCAGTGGAATTATTTATGAGAAAGGATTCGATATATAAGCTGCACCTTTACAAATGGACTGCCCTCGCATTAGAAAAATGAATTTCCTGCAGTGTAACGGCGTCTTTTGCCTGTGACATCACAATGTTGAGAGACACGGACATAGTTTCTTCTGTAGCAGCGTGGCCTCGTAAAAGCATGATCGTCCCATTAACCAGAATTCAATACTTCAAAGCTCTCCTCTGCGCTGTACAACTTATTTGCTGCGCCTGGAGTCAGATCTCAATCACTTGACTGTGTATCTTCTTCTGCTTCCTGCTTCATGGAAATACTTGAAACATGAACAAATCCACTTTCCACTTTCACCAATCTTTTGCAAATCCCGAGTTGGCACAGGTACGAGTGACCGATTGGCCTTCTCGAGCGTTCTCACTCTGGTATGATCTGAATGATAAAGTGGACTGTGTCTGATCGGCAGAACGTCCCCACGCGGGACGATGCTGTTTATCCCATCCCCGTGGACTGAGCTGTCTCTATTGGCAGAGTATTCAGCCATTCCCCTCCACTTGCAGGCATTATGACGGGATGTAAATGCGGATATGCTCTGAAGCTTCCTCTCACGGGCACAGCCAGGTGCAAGAGCGCCGCTGGAACTTAGAAACTTTGATGGCGAACTTCCTCCAAATATCATTTATTTGAGAGAGAGAGAAACGTGCTGAGCTGGTGGGAAAGAGAGAAATGGGCTGTGGACTCTCTTCCCTCAGTAAAATTCAAATCAGTGCATTTTTGTGCTGCCCATTTGATGTTCAGAATCAATCTTCACAGAACAATCCAGCAGAAAGGCTTCTGTTTCAGAGCCGTCGGTTTCTTTGCTGCAATCGGGCATCAGTTCACATCTGAGTCCCAAATGTCCCAGATGAAGCGGCTCCGTATGAAACCCTCACTCACTGAGAACCATCCCCATAGCCAGGAGCTGCGGGGCTGCAGACAGTCCAAAGTGGAAGGGAGGATTCAAAACGAGCCATTATTTCTCCCTCAGCCACTCTGTCACAGAGACAGGGAGAGGGACGGCAGAGACGGGTGACGTCATTCACGTGCCGACAGAAGCCGTTCAGCCCATCGAGTCCACAGTAAATCTCTATCGCTTGCTTCTCTCTGAGGTTATTCATCATCAGTGCTGCTTGTTCTAATAAGAGGGAACTGTATCTGTCTGGAAATGCTGTCTCCGACAGACCGAACCACATGTCATTCACGGCTGTTCATTTCACCGGAGGACCCTGCTGTGTGACACAGCCTGGGGACTAACTGCAAGGCGGTAAAAACAATGACTGCAGATGCTGGAAACCAGATTCTAGATTAGTGGTGGTGGAAGAGCACAGCAGTTCAGGCAGCATCCGAGTAGCTTCGAAATCGACGTTTCGGGCAGAATCCCTTCATCAGGAATAAAGGCAGTGAACCTGAAGCGTGGAGGAGGCTAGAGGAGGGTGGGGGTGGGGAGAAAGTAGCGTAGAGTACCATGCGTGATTGGGGGAGGGGATTAAGGTGAAAGGTCAGGGAGGAGAGGGTGGAGTGGATAGGTCGAAAAGGAGCTAGGCAGGTAGGACAAGTCCGGACAAGTCATGGGGACAGTGCTGATCTGGAAGTTTAGAACTAGGGCGAGGTGGGGGACGGGGAAATGAGGAAACTGTTGAAGTCCACATTGATGCCCTGGGGTTGAATTGTTCTGAGGCGGAAGATGAGGCGTTCTTCCTCCACGCCTCTGGTGGTGAGGGAGCGGCGGTGAAGGAGGCCCAGGACCTCCATGTACTCGGCAGAGTGGGAGGGGGAGTTGAAATGTTGGGCCACAGGGCGGTGTGGTTGAGTGGTGCGGGTGTCCCGGAGATGTTCCTTAAAGCACTCTGCTCGGATGCGCCCAGTCTAACCAATGTAGAGGAGAATGCATCGGGAGCAACGGATACAATAAATGATGTTAGTAGATGTGCAAATAAAACTTTGATGGATGTGGAAGGCTCTTTTCGGGCCTTGGAGAGAGGTGAGGGAGGAGGTGTGGGCGCAGGTTTTCCAGTTCCTGCGGTGGCAGGGAAAGTGCCAGGATTGGAGGGTGGGTTGTAGGGGAGCGTGGACCTGACCAGGTAGTCACGGAGGGAACGGTCTTTGTGGAAGGCGGAAAGGGGTGGGGAGGGAAATATATCCCTGGTGGTGGGGTCTGTTTGGAGGTGGCAGAAATGACAGCGGATGATTTGGTTTATGCGAAGGTTTGTAGGGTGGAAGGTGAGCACCAGGGGCGTTCTGTCCTTGTTATGGTTGGAGGGGTGGGGTCTGAGGGCGGAGGTGCGGAATTTAGATGAGATGCATTGGAGGGCATCTTTAACAACGTGGGAAGGGAAATTGCGGTCTCTAAAGAAGGAGGCCATCTAGTGTGTTTTGTGGTGGAACTGGTCCTCCTGGGAACAGGTGCAGCGGAGGCGGAGGAATTGGGAATATGGGATGGCATTTTTGCAAGAGGTAGGGTGGGAAGAGGTGTAATGCAAGAGGTAGGGTGGGAAGAGGTGTGCAGGAGGTAGGGTGGGAAGAGGTGTGCATCGGGTCAAATCCCCGTCACATACGTGACTGTTGTTCTCATGTTTATTTTTTCTCTACGTGTGCTGAAGTAACACAGTGAGGGAGCAATTACTGTTGTCAGACATACATTTAGGGGTGTATTAAATACTGAAGTTGTGAGATTCGAGCAGTGTTTATTAACATAGACCATTCAGTGTTCGAAACTCTGGCTCAGGAATTTGACAGAGAGCGAATTTGAGCAAAGGTTGATCCGGGGCATTTACCCCATGACGTAACACGAGTTTCTGCGGTTGCTTTGTTGTTCACCTCATTTGTGTGTTTTGCATCATTGAGGATTTTGAAGTTGTCCCCTCTATAGAAAAGGCCTGTGCTTTTGCAACATTGTACAAAAGATGCAGTACAATAACAGCAGATGCTAATTCTGTCTACTTATCCAGATATTGATCCCTGGAAACAGCATTGTGCACTCTCCTCGAGTCTGGAAAACAACTTCCTCACATATAATGTTATATTCTCGCTCTCATGGCACTTTTCATTCCATCGGCTTCTGTTTTTCATGGAATCCGATTCAATGGATCTTGTCACTGTGTGTGTACATGTGTCAATGTATGTCTGCCTCTGTGTGTGCATGCCTGTATGTCTGTGTTGGTGTGTGTCGGTGTGTGCATGTCTCTGTGCATCTCTGTGTGTCTGTGTGATAATATGTGCTTGTTTTGTGTGTGTGCGAGTGATTGCGTGTCTCTGTGTATCAGTGATTCTGCGTGTGTGTGAGGAGTGTGGGTGTTTGTGTGTAGGGGGCTTGTAAGGGTGTTTTCTATGTGTCAATGTGTGTATGCCTCTGTCTGTGTGCCAGTGTATGTGCATATCAGTATGTATCTGTGTGCCTGTGTGTGTGTGTCTGTGTTTCTGTCTGTGTGTTCCTTTGTGCATGTATGTACGTACATGTGCTTTTTGCGTTTCTGCATATGTGTTAGTTGTGTGTCTGGCTGAGTGTGTCTGTCCGTGTATGAGAGTAAATGTGCATTTGTGGGGAGGGTGGGTGTCGATGTGTGTTAGTGTGCATGTTTGTTTGAGTGTGTATGCCTGTCTGTGTGTAAGTATGTGTGTGTGTGGGCAGTGTGGGTGTCTCTGTGTGGGGAGTGTGGATGTTTTCGAGCGTGGGAAGCATGGTTGTCTTTGTGTTTGTGTGTGTGTGTCTGTGTGTGATTCTGTGTGTTTGTTTCTGTGTCTGTGGGTGCGTGTGTGTCTATGTCAAAGAGTATGTTGCTGGAAAAGCACAGAATTTCAGGCAGCATCCAAGGAGCATGAAAGTTGGAATTTCGAGCATAATCTCATCATTAGTAACGAGGCTTGTGGACCATGTGGGCCGAATGATAAATGGAAGGGGATGGTGCTTGGGTAAGGCAGCTGGGAAGGCGACAAATAAATGATGGTGGAGTGAAGGTGATAGGTTGGAGCAAAGAGTGAAGTGGTTAGTGGGAATGAAGACGGACAGGTAGCACAGTTCAAGAGGGAGGTGCCGAGTTGGAAGGATGGATCTGGGATAAGTTCTGGTGGGGGGTTGGAATGAAGAAACGAATGAAATCTGTGTCTGTGTGTGTTCTGCGGGTGTGTGTGTCTGTGTGAGTGCATGCGTATGTGTGCATGTATGTATATATATCTACATGAGTGTAAGCATTTTGTGTGCTTGTGTGTGTGTCATGGGCGTGTGTATGTCTCTTTGTGTGTGTGGCTCTCTGCGTCTGGGTGTGTGTCGCGTGTGTGTGTGCGTTTGTAAGTGCGTGTGTAGGGTGGCTATAGGTATGTGTATCTGTATGTGAGTGTCTGTGTGCAGCTGTATATGTCTGTGTGCACGTGTCTCTGTGTGTGCACGCGTTTGTAGTGTGTGTGTAAGTGTGTGTGGGGGTGGCTATGAGTATTGTGTATCTGTGCATGGGTGTCTGTGTGCAGCTCTATGTGTGTACATGCCTGTGTGTGTGTGCGTGTTTGTAGTGTGTGTGTGTGTGTGTGCGTATATGTGTGTTGATGGTGCTCTCAGTTTGGATGGTGCTGTGAGCTGATACATTCCCTCTGTCCTTCCGAAACTGAATCCCTATGATTTTCGCCCTCCATTACTACCTGTACAGAGGGGTGGGGAGACCAGCAGAGACTGAGAGCGACAGAAAGCTCAGCAAGTCTGTCACCATCTGTGGGCAGAAATGGAAGTTAATGTTTTGGGTTGAGTACCCCTTCCTCAGAAACTCATGTCAGGGGGATAGTACATCACATTAACACCACAGTGACTGCCAGACTCGCCCTACACTGATACACACAGATAAACACACACGAACACAGAGACATAGAGACACTCACTCATACACTGACACTAATACACACATGGAGTGTCTGTCAGTATTTTTCTTGCTCCGGTAACTTTGTCAATATATCACTTGGACTCTGGTACGTGTCAGTTTTTTTCAGTCTGTTCTTGGTGAGTGTTTTCGTATTGTGCTGGTTTACACTAGTGAGAGAGTCAGTAAGTATGAGTGGAGAGTGATTGTAGGACAATTTCATTGCTTGCCGAAACCAAACCTGGAAGAATTGAAAAGTGTGTGGAGGACAGTGTGGAACTCCAAAAGGGCAGTGACAAATTGGTGTAGTGTTCTGTTTTATGGCAGATGAGCATCAATGCAGAGCAGTGTGAGATGATGCACTTTGGTAGGAATAACATTGACAGACAATATAAAATATCTACAGTTATAAAAGGGCTGCAGGAGCACAGGATGCTGGATATATATGAGGACAGATTATTGGACATGGCAGGACAAGTGAGGAGAGCAGTAAATGTCACAGATTATTTTCAGTATTTGAGCTTTTTACAGGAGGAGGTATAGGAGGGAGCCTCCGTGCTCCCTTCCTGGGAGGTAATGGTGACGATGTGTTGTGAGCCCACCCTCCGGCCACCGAGATGGTGGAGTTTCCATTTATACCAGCTCGACACAAAAGAGAGATGGCATCAGGGCCACGGCTTCTAAGTTGTGCCGGGGGAAACGGAACTGCCAGTGGGTTTAAAGTGAGAATTGCCCTTCACTGAACATTGCTCCTTACTCGTTTGGTGAGATGTGGATGTTTCAGAATCTCCACACGAGGCATCCCGGTTCTCTCCAACTCGTAGCAGGGTCCTCCCCATGTGGTGGTGGCGTGGTGGCGGGGGGGGTGGGGGGGTGGGATGAGTTAGCGGATATCGGGCACTCCATCACCCAGCTTGACCATTTCTGTCCTATTCCAGGATGTTTCTCCTGGAATGGTACAAAAGGAGGGAGGGAGGGAAGGTTGCAGTGGGTGGCCCTGCTCTTAGTTCTGGTGTAGGTGTGGCAGGGGAAATGGTGAGGTGTCAGGAGGGAGTTAGTCCATTGTGTTACGGCCATGTTGCGTTATTAGTGTGGGTGGTATAGTGGAGGGAAATTAGGAGAGAGAGAGAGAGAGAGAGAAGGTGCAAGAATGAGAGTGGTGGAGCATGAGCCTAGTTCGGTGGTAGGTGCTATAACAAATATACAGTGAGTGCGAGGGAGCAGAGAGAATACAGTGACCCTTACCCTGACAGAGTTGGGAAGGTTATTGATGCTTGTCCTGTATTGCTGGACATTTCCTCAGAACGCAGATACAGCACTGAGCTGGGTGGTGAGCTCGGACAATGCTCAGGGGGTCTGGTGGTGTGGGTCCCTCTGGGAAGAGAATGGTCTAACTCTGTACTAGCCCATCCACCAGGTCTTCCAAACCCCTGTACAAAAAACCGTGTTGTAATTGTCCCTTATCTGCCATGCTCAAGGTAAACAGGGCAGGGCAACTTCTAACTAAGAAAGCTCAACCGTCTGCCCATTGGCCTTTTGAAGATGGCACCAGTGCCAGAGATCACGGAATATCCAGGGGCATCCGAGCGATGGTGAGTACCTCCAGCCATGATGGGTGTGCGAATCGGGCTGGTATTGAATAAGAGGGACACCATGGGGTGGAGTGGGTAGTTAATGAGGTGCGTTTGATAAGATAGCACCAGAAACTTGCTCAGACTCGTACAGACAATCCATCTGTCACATTCAATGAAAACGTCACTGAGACAAATTATTCTTAGATTCAGACCAGTGAGTCATAGATTCTGTTGAAACCACTAACAGTCACAAAGCTGCAGTTGCTTGTACAATGCTCTCCATCACAGAGAAGAACATAAACTTGACCTACCCTTGGGAAATAAGGTAGGGCAGGAGATTGAGTTATCAGTGGGGAAGCACTTTGGAACAAGTAATCATAATTCTATTAGTTTTAAAACAGAGATGGAAAAGGATGAAGTGGATCTAAAAGATAATGTTTTAAAGTGGAGGAAGGCTAATTTGATTATATTAGGCAAGAACTTGGATAGGGTAAATGGACAAAGTCTTTTGCCTGGGGTCCGAGAGTCCAGAACGAGACGGTATAGGTTTGGGGTGAGAGGGGAAGGATATAAAAGTGACTGAAGGGACAATATTTCACACAGAGGGTGGTACTTGTATGGAATGAGCTGCTAGAGGAAGTGGTGGAAGCTGGTACGATTGCAACATTTAGGAGGCATTTGGATGAGTGCACGAATAGGAAGGGTTTGGAGGGAAATGGGCAGGACGCTGGCAGGTAGGATTGGATTGGGTTGGGATATCTAGTCGGCATGGATGAGGTGGACCGAAGGGTCTGTTTCCATGCTGCACATCTCTATGACATTATGACTCTAACTTCCAAACTGGATTGGAATCGATATTCACAGATAAGGGGCCAGCTCAAAAGTGGGAAGCCTTCAAAAATGAGATATCAAGAGCCCAGAGACCTTTTAGGGTGAGTGGTAAGGCTGGAAGGTGTAAGGAATGCAGGCGGATTGGAGAAATTGATGGCCTGGTCACGGGTAAGTGGGATACCAATGTCATATAAGGATATCAGGAGTCGATGTTTTTACAGTATTCATTCACGGGATGAGAGTATAACTGGATATGACGGGATATATCCTAGGATTATGTGGGAAGCAAGAGAGGAAATTGCAGTACCGTTGGCAATGATCTTCTCGTCTTCACTGGCAACTGGGGTGGTACCAGGGGACTGGAGAGTAGCGAATGTTGTGCCCCTGTTCAAAAAAGGGAATAGGGATAACCCCGGGAATTATAGGCCAGTTAGTCTTACTTCTGTGGTAGGCAAAGTAATGGAAAGGGTACTGAGGGATAGGATTTACGAGTATCTGGAAAGACACTGCTTGATTAGGGACAGCCAGCACGGATTTGTGAAGGGCAGGTCTTGCCTTACAAGTCTTATTGAATTCTTCGAGGAGGTGACCAAGCATGTGGATGAGGGTAGAGCAGTGGATGTAGTGTACATGGATTTTAGTAAGGCATTTGATAAGGTTCCCCATGGTAGGCTTATGCGGAAAGTCAGGAGGCATGGGATAGAGGGAAATTTGGCCAATTGGATAGAAAACTGGCTAACCGGTCAAAGTCAGAGAGTGGTGGTAGATGGTAAATATTCAGCATGGAGTCCAGTTACAAGTAGAGTTCCGCAGGGATCAGTTCTGGGTCCTCTGCTGTTTGTAATTTTTATTAATGACTTAGATGAGGGAGTCGAAGGGTGGGTCAGTAAATTTGCAGATGATACAAAGATAGGTGGAGTTGTGGACAGTGAGGAGGGCTGTTGTCGGCTGCAGAGGGACTTAGATATGATGCAGAGCTGGGCTGAGGAGTGGCAGATGGAGTTCAACCCTGCCAAGTGTGAGGTTGTCCATTTTGGAAGAACAAATAAGAATGCGGAATACAGGGTTAATGGTAGGGTTCTTGGTCAGGTGGAGGAACAGAGGGATCTTGGGGTCTATGTACATAGATCTTTGAAGGTTGCCACTCAGGTGGATAGAGTTTGTAAGAAGGCCTATGGAGTATTATCGTTCATTAGCAGAGGGATTGAATTCAAGAGTCGTGAGGTGATGTTGCAGCTGTACAGGACTTTGGTTAGGCCACATTTGGAGTACTGTGTGCAGTTCTGGTCGCCTCACTTTAGGAAAGATGTGGAAGCTTTGGAGAGGGTGCAGAGAAGATTTACCAGGATGTTGCCTGGAATGGAGAGTAGGTCGTACGAGGATAGGTTGGAACGGCGAAGGATGAGGGGTGACTTGATAGAGGTTTATAAGATGATCAGAGGAATAGATAGAGTAGACAGTCAGAAACTTTTTCCCCGGGTACAACAGAGTGTTACAAGGGGACATAAATTTAAGGTGAAGGGTGGAAGGTATAGGGGAGATGTCAGGGGTGGGTTCTTTACCCAGAGAGTGGTGGGGGCATGGAATGCGCTGCCCGAGGGAGTGGTAGAGTCAGATTCATTGGCGACCTTTAAGCGGCATTTGGATAGGTACATGGATGGGTGCTTAATCTAGGATAGAAGTTCGGCACAACATCGTGGGCCTAAGGGCCTGTTCTGTGCTGTATTGTTCTATGTTCTATGTTCTATGTTCTAACTGGCTTAACCTGCATTTATTACCCATCACTAATTGCCAAGAGGCAGTTAACAGTTAACCATATTGTTGTGGGTCTGGAGTCACATGTAACCTAGACCAGGTAAGGATGGCTGTTTGCTTCCTTCAAGGGCATCAGCGAACGAGTTGGGTATTTGAAACAATCAAAACTAGATATATCATCGTCATCAGCCTCTGAATTCCAGATTTAAAGTGACTGTCGTGAAGAGTCTATCGCCAGTAGAAGTATAATTAAAAGGGAAATCCGGAGGCCATAAAGGGGGCTTGAGATAGCTTTGACAAATAGGGTTATGGAGAATTCAAAGGTACTGTACAAACACATTAAGGACGAAAGAGTAACACGGGAGAGTTTTGGGTCACTTAAAGATCAGCAAGGCTTCCGATGTGCAGAACAACAGGAGATGGAGGCGATACTAAACAAGCACCTTGCATCAGTATTTACTGTGCAGAAGGATATGGAAGCTAAGGAACTTCCGAAATTAACAGTGACATCTTGAAAAGTATCTGTATTAAAGAGGAAGAGATGCAGGATTTCGTAAAGCCTGTAAAGATGGAAAAGTCCCCAGGACCTGATAAGCTGTCACCTCGAACTCTGTGGGAAGCTAGGGAAGGGATTGCTGGGTCACATGCTGAGATACTTGTATCATTGATTGTCACAGGTGAGGTACCAGAAGATAGGAGGTTTGATAACGTGATGTCATTACTTTAAAAACATTAAGAAGGATGGTTAGGGAAAGCCGGTGAGCCTGACATCAGTGATGGGCAAGTAGTTGGTATGGATTATGAGGCACAAGGTCTGCATGTATTTTGAATGGCAAGGACTGATACGGAATCGTCAACGTAGCTTTAAGCATAGGAAATGGTGTCTCACAAAATTGACTGAGATTTTGTGAAGAAATTGACTAAGAGGATTTATTGAGGCAGAGGTGCACATTGCGATATAGACTTCATTAAGGCATTTGACAACGTTCTGCATGGTAAACTGGTTAACTAGGTTAGTTCACATGGAATGCACATGGAAAACGTGGATACAAAATTGGCTCGAAGGTAGGAGACAGAGGGTGGTGATGGAGGATTGCTTTTCGAACTGGTGGGTTGGAACCAGTGGTGTGCGACAAGTATCAGTGCTGGGTCCACTGTTTTTCATTATTTATATAGATCATTTGGATGTGAACACAGCAGCGATAGTTGGTTAGTTTGCAAATGACACCAAAACTGATGTTGTTGTGGACACACAGAAGGTTTACGTCAGAGTACAATGAGATCTTGATCAAGTGGGCTGATCAGCTGAGGAGCAGCGAATGGTGTTTAGTGCAGATAAATGTGAGGCACTGCATTTTGGAAATGCAAATCAGGGCAGTATGTAGACACTTAATGGTAAGCTCCTCGGGAGTGTTGCTGAACAAAAAGGTTTTGGAGTGTAGGTTCAAAATTCCTTGAAAGTTGTGTTACAATTCAATAGAATTCGGTAGAAGCCATTTAGCATGCTTGCCTTTATTGGTCAGTGCTTTGACTATATGAATTGGGAGGCCATGCTGCTGCTGTACAGCACATTAATTCGGTTATTTTGGGGTATTGTATTCAATTCTGGTCTCCCTCCTATCAGAAAGATATTGTGAAACTTGAAGGGAGACAGAAAAGATTTACAAGAATGTTGCCAGGATTTGAGCGAGAGGGAGAGAGTGAGTAGGTTGGGGTGATTTTTCTTGGAGTATGAGAGGCATATGTAGGGTTAATAACCATATCTCTTTCGCAAAACTAGAGGGCATGGATTTCAGGTGAGACCCAAGGACCAACTTTTTCTAATACAGAATGGTGCATGTGTGGAATGAGCTACCAGTGGAGGTGGTGGTGGTTGTTTTGATTACAACATTTAAAAGGCATTTGGATGGGTACATGAAGAGGAAGGGTTTACATCGAAATGTGC
This sequence comes from Chiloscyllium punctatum, assembly GCF_047496795.1. Classification (NCBI taxonomy): domain Eukaryota; kingdom Metazoa; phylum Chordata; class Chondrichthyes; order Orectolobiformes; family Hemiscylliidae; genus Chiloscyllium; species Chiloscyllium punctatum. The sequence continues at coordinate 41,608,179 of NC_092790.1, read as the reverse complement.
CAAGTGCTGGCAAATGGGACTAGTTTAATTTGGGATATCCCATCGGCATGGACAAGTTAGACTGAAGGGTTTGTTTCTGTGCTGTACATCTCCGAGAGTCTATGATTCTGTCTGAACTCACACCAGTATACTATTAATTCACCATTGCCGGAAATACCCGCCTATGTTACTTGATGCTATCGAAATGTCTTCACTTCAACATTTTTAAACATGCGAACACATCCATCCGCAACACTGACTCCGAGTCTCTCTCCATCCGTCTATTTCCCAAATCCCTCCATTTGGTGCTATTTAAACTGTTGTAATTTAAACTGAGCATCAGCTTCCAACATTAAGCAGCTTAGAAACAATGTTCAAAAAGCATAGCTTGTGTTTTATTTGACTTCCCGGTGTCCTGCTCTGTGCTCCATGTTGGATAGTGGACTTTCAGCAGTTTTGATGCACACCTTTCGAACTTGCTCTGTGCCGATCAATTGAACGCCTGTGGTAATCACTCTCTACTGATCATGTGCTCAGTAACACAAGGAATCGCTTGCACTGTTACTGATCCAGAAGAGCCTTCTCACTAGCACTTGATTGACATTTAACTTAATTCTAGTTTTGGAATGTTAGTGGAAAAGCTGGGGACGGTTTCCTGGAGGCTGTGCTTTAAGCTGCTGTGGAAATTCAGGAAGACCAGATGCTTTGGTGACCCCCTCTGGATGATTCATGGTGACTGTAGTGACAGCATCTGCAACATGACCATCAAAAGGAGCAGAGACTGCAGAGAGGGGAATATCTTAAAAATGGAATGAGGGAATCACAATCAGATCAGAGAATAACTGCCTCCTATCCCTGTGTCCCAGTCTCAAGCAGTTGAGTGATGGCCTCCTGTTCCTGTGTCCCAGGCTCGAGCAAACAGATGACGGCCTCCTGTTCCTGTGTTCCAGTCTCGAGCAGTCGAGTGACTCGCTTCTATTCCTGTGTCGAAGTCGAGAGCAGTTTAACGACTGGCTCCTGTTCCTGTGTTCCTGTTTCTACCTGCTGCCCCTGAGTAACAGTCTCCAATAGCTGTGTGCCTCACACCCTGCTTCCCCTGAGTAACAGGTTCCAATAGCTGTGTGCTCTCCTCCTGCTGCTCCTGATTAACAGGCTCCAATAGCTGCATGCTCACACCCTCCTGCCCCTGAGTAACCGGCTCCAATACCTGTTTGCACACCCACCTGCTGCCACTGAGTAACAGGCTCCAATAGTTGAGTGCTGTGCTCCTACTGCCCCTGATTAACAGGCTCCAATAGCAGTGCGCTCATACCCTGCTGCTCCTGAGTAACAGGCACCAATAGCTGTGTGCTCTCCTCCTAATGCCCCTTATTAACAGGCTCCAATATCTGCGTGTTAACCTCCTGCTGCCCCTGAGTAACAGGCTCCAATAACTGTGTGTTAACCTCCTGCTGCCCCTTATTAACAGGCTCCAATACCTGTGTGCCCTCCTCCTGCTGCCCCTGAGTAACAGGGCTCCAATAGCTGTGTGCTCTCCTCCTACCGCCCCTGATTAACAGGCTCCAATATCTGTGTGTTAACCTCCTGCTGCCCCTGAGTAACAGGGCTCCAATAACTGTGTGCTCTCCTGCTGCTCCTGGGTAATAGGCTCCAATAGCTGTGTGCCCTCCTCCTACTGCTCCTACGTAACAGGCCCCAATAGCTGTGTGCTCTCCTCCTGCTGCTCCTGAGTAACAGGCTCTAACAGCTCTATGCTCACCAGCTGCTCCTGTGTAATTAAACTGAAGGACTGAATGGCCTTTTGACATTCCAATCAGTTCGTATTGACTGAAAATCTTTCTGCTTTTTTTGTAAAATACCATCAAAATCAGAATGTTGCATTTATATTTTATTTCTCATTACCTAAGCAATCGTGCTAACTGACTCTGCTTTTGTTATACTGGTCTGAGAAGCTGAACGGGAAACAGGTTCAAGAGGCTGATCAATTCCTCCTGTCCCTCTGTAACAGGCCGAAAGGCCTATGTCTTCCTATGTCTCTATAGAAGGCACTTGGGGACAGAATTGTTTCTTCTTGTTCCTGAGCAGCAATTTCAATGCGCTGAATGGTGCCTCGAAGTTATGAAATGGTTTGATGCCAGGGCATTTCAAACTTCGAGCAGCATGACTCAAGGTATCTAGAAACTTCCCTCCTAGGCATTTTATGCAACTGATCTGTCATTCTATCCATGTCTCCTTTTTACAAACAGGATGGAATATATACAACCCAGCAATGTTCCAGCAATACTCCTACATACAAGGAAGAAAGATTAAAAAAGATTGAACGATTTATGATCTATCCCTCTGCAACAGTCATCCACTCAGTCCAGACTGAGTAAATGTTCCCTTTTATTGGGATGTGTAAAATGAGGTAAGGAACTGGTTAACTGAAGCTGTCTGTTTGGTGACTGTGATTAATGTCAGTCTCCAGAGATTGTACTTATCCCAGTGGAGGGTTTACATATTTTAATGATAAAATGGACACCGTTAAATGTGTTATCCCATAGTATGAGTGGATGTCTCACCGACAGCACTCACAGGGATCAGCAGCTGCAGAGACAGGGGAATGGGAGATCTGACTCTGAGAACTTTAGACTGGAATGTAACAACAATGGACAGGAGTTTATCCTATTATGTATGGATTCTTTCTACATATCATTCCTGGTCATTACCATTGCGGATCGAATATGGACTTTACATTATTCAATATTTTTATTATCCTACCCTGGCTATTATTGGTGTACCTGGTAAGTTTCACTGTCCATTTATTATTTGCAATAATCATGTGTGACTGTATTATTTTTCTTTACATTTACTCTACTGTGTAAACATTCACTCTCCAAACCACCAGGAACAACTTTCCTTCTTCAGTTCGGGCACTGTGCCTTGTCGGACCTACTCAGTTTCAGCTATGGAACACAATTCATTGTATCACAGCCCTAGTTCAATATTGAAAGCTTGGAGATCACTGTCTTCTGTTCTGGTTACAAACACCATTTCGTTCCTCTGACTTCATCTCATCCCTGGCCATTATCTGAGGCTGAAACAGACGAGTCACAACTATGGTGATCCCTTTGTCCACGAGCTGATTTCTTTCCCATATCTTAACCATTCCTATTTGTAATTTTTAAAATCTCCTGAATATACTTCACTGGCTTATTCTATCTGCGATTTGAAACCTGAGCTATGAAATGTAGTCTTAATGATCCCAATAATCTGCTGCTGACACTCCCAAATTCAAACCTGCAAATCTGAGTCGACATTCCAAGGCTCGGTTCTCACCTCACACCAAAATCCCATCATTTCTTTGAGGATCGATTTATATTTTTGCTGGGTCTGGCAATGCCTTTAATTTAATATTTTGAACCACATCGTTTCCTCTGTCTGTGGCACAATCCTCAGTTTCTCTATATTGATTACCCAAACCCTTGTCACTTGTTCTCATTTAAACTGATTCTCTCCATGTGTGATCTCTCTCAAACAATTTTCATATTTATCGCCACCAAAACACACATATACGCACACAGATGCACTCTCTCTCTCTCTCTCTCTTTCTTTCTCCAGAGAAACACATTTTTCAGCAACACATTTTTAAGCTCTGATCTCCAGCATCTGCAGTCCTCACTTTCTCCCAGTTTATGGAGTACTCCACTAGCATGGTCTGCACAGCTCTCCATTCTGGCTTAACTTGTCTCGGTTTACGGTGTCTGGGTTGGTTCTGTGAGGCCGATTCGGATTTTGATGTAACGAAGCATTTCAACTGATCTGCCAATGTTTTCATTTGATGTTCTCATTTTTGTGATTGGACCCACCATTGTCTCACTTCTCCAGTTATTCTCACTCCCCTGTCTCCTTATCCATATTTTCGCAACATGTTATCAGTTAATTAATTGTTTGTTTTTCTGTATCGTTCCCTGGTGTTTTATTTTTGGCTTCTGAGTGTATCGAATGCTGTCATTGTGAAGCTCTGAAAGAATGAAATAGTGTGTATTGGGCAGTTTTTCACTTCCTGGTGTGTCCCATATGCTTATCTTTGTTGGACAAGGGGTTCCAGTAGCTTTGAGAGATGTACCTATCCACTCAACGACTGTGTTTGTCGCTCTCAGCTGACAGTGCAGTCAGTAACACGAGGGAACCCCGCGACAACCATTATAAAGGACAAGGCATCCAACCTGTAACTGAGGAGCTTCTGACTGTCTCCTGTTATTGAAACGTTAGTGGATGGGCTTGGGATGGTTTGCAGGAGGTCGTGCTGTGAGCTGACTCTCACATTCAGAGAGACCTGATGATTTGGTGACGCAAATCTGGATGGAGCATTGCGACTGTAGTTGCAGCATCTGGGTCTGTAACATGAACAAGAAAAAATGAGCAGAGATTCAGAGAAGGAAAACTCTGAAACCACGGAGTGAGTGTGTGGGGAAAGGAATCTGACAAATCTGGCTGTGTCTTAACGTAGGTACACACGCCCTCTCGCTCTCCCCCGACATACACCCATGCACCTCTCCCTCTTCTCCCCGCGCACATTCACACTCCCCTCATCCATACTAATAAATCATATTTTCTCAAAAATATTCAATTTGTATACAGTCAGTCAATACGGTATTTTATAAACTCATACTTTGCAAATAAAATCAGTCTGACTCCAGGAGAAGACAAAGACAGACTCAAAACAAGACCTCACGCCAGTATAACATAGTCTGTCCGGAGGGGTCCATTCCTCTACATCGTTAGTACCTTAAGTTATCTCCAGGCAGTGACTTGAAATAAATTCTCAGGTTTGCATATTAATCAATCAAAACCTGCACCTCCATTCTAACTGATAAAAGGTTTGGGAGACATCTTCGATGTGTTAAATTCACGTCCATGTGTTGTACAGCCCATTGATCTTTTCCTTATAAATTATATGTCTAAGGTCTTCTGCTCTCACTAACACCTGATGAAGGAAGAGCGGGACTAAAGCTTGTGTTTTTCAAAATAAAACTGTTGGACTATAACCTGGTATCTTGCCATTTCTAACGTTGTCCAATCCAGTCCAAACCAGCACCTCCATATCATAGCTTTTGTACATTAGCGCCTCTCCAACAAAATACATTTTCCTTATCCCATTTGCTTTTGTTTTGCATATTAACCTTTTGTGAGGCACGTTATGCAATGCCTTCTGGATGTCCAGAACTAAGACATCGACAGGATCCCCTTCATCCACCATGTTTGTCAGATTTTTTTGTTAAAACATAAGTCAAAAAATAAACAAACCTGACTTATCCTTCAGTAAATCATGTTGACTGCGATGGATTGTGGTTTGATTTGAACATTTCCTGTTATTAATTCCTTAATTACTGATTTTAACAATTTGTCTTCAATTCCCAATCGTTTGTTCATCCCTTTTCATTCCCTAGTGAAGTTGGCTAATCGAAGTTCTTCCCTTTCTATAACCTCGACATTCCCTTTCAATTCACAAGGTTGTAAATGATCTGCTGCAATTGCTGTGTAAGAGGCAAGAGTGGCTGAATGGACTCATTCTGTTCCTGCTTTACACACTTGATGAGTTGAATGTCCTACTGGTGTTCCAACATTATAGTCTCGATGGACTGAATATCCTCCCAGTGTTCCTTCATTATTTTCTCGATGGCTTACATGTCTTGATCCTGTTCCTGCTAAAGCCACTCAAGGTCTCAATGTCCTTCTTCTGTTGCTCAGTGACAGGTTTGGGGACTTATGGAATCTCCCTGCTGTTAAGTCACATTTTGAGGGCTGAATTGTGCAGGCACGTTGTGATGCCCACAATGAGTAGCTCAGTGGTTAGCACGACTGCCTCATAGCACTAGAGATCCAGGTTCAATTTCAGTCAGGAGTCACTGTCTCACATTTTCACTCTGCCTGCAAGGGTTTCTATCGGGTACTCCAGTTTCCTCCCAGCCCTACGATGTACAGGTAAGGTGCATTAGTCAAAGAAAATGCCAGGGAACCGAAATTGGGTGGGGAGCAGGGGGGTATAGTGTGATTTAAATGTGGTGGTCTTCGGAGGATTAATTTGCTGTCTATGGGTCAAATGGCCTGCTTCCACGTTGTAGGAATTCTACATTTAACACCTTCATTGCACAAATCAGTTGGGGGAATAATCTCTCAGTTAATTCCAATCTCCCCAGTGAGGAGATAAATTCTGTACACACTACTCCAGATGTGGTCTCACCGAGATTCCGTACATCACCAGCAGCACTTCAAAAGCCTGTTGTAAGGTTCCCATCCTGGTTAGAGCAGTCTCAGTTGTTTGGGGGAATACACAGCATTGTTGAAAGATTATTGTCCTTCTCTACTTCACCAGCATAACTGGAGATCTGGTGAAAATGTCATAATGACACTTGAGAGAAATGAGTAGGATGTGGTGAGATGACATCAATGTTGAGATATGCCTCACCAGACATCTCGCCTGAACCTGCCATTAATCTCCCCAGAGCCCATGTCACTCAGATTCCACAGAATCTGGTAAGGTGGAGCTCAGAAACAGCAAGCAGAAGCAAACATTTATGGGAGTTATACCTCAAAGCCAAAATTGTGATACAAATGCTGTTTATATTACAGAACAGGAAATTACATATCCAAGTTTTGTGGGTACTACAATAAAAATGGGTAGCTTCAAGTAATATTGGAACAGTGTTAACCCAAGTGAATTTTAATGCTGGGGAAATGGATTTCATGAGGGTGTATGAGATGGGTTGCTTTAACAGTATTTTCAGCACCAGCTAGAGTTCAGACTGTTTTGAAATTGGTGATGTGTGATCAGAGAACAGAAAAAAATGACAGGGAAACTAACCAGTTACTTAGTGTCTGTCTTCATGGAGGAAATAACAAGTGATCATGGGACTTGTGTAACTAAACGCTAAAATCATCCATATCAGTGATGAGGTAGTATTTGAAAACATATGTGGATTGAGGATTGATAAGTCTGACAGGCCGATCTAATTCATACTGAAATTTCAGAGAATGCAGCAGTGCACAGATTGATTGCATTGAGGATCATTGTATTTTTCCATGTCCAATTTGGAAGATAATGAATGCATTCCAAGGATTTAGGAAAGAAAGAGGAGGGAGAGTGGAGACCTACAGAGCAGCTAACCTGTTATCCACAGTAGGGAATCTGTTGAAATTTATTATAAAGAACCTGATATTGCACACTTAGAGAACAATAGCAAACGTCAAGAGAATGATGCTAGATTTCTGATAGGGTAGTCAAAATTTGCAAACTTTTTGCTTGAAGATAACCCTTGTGAATGTAAACAATGGAAAACCAGTGAATATGCTATAGTTGGATACTCAGGAGGATTTTCAAGAACTCATGCAGTAAGTTAATAGAGAAAAAAAAAAGTACACTAGGAGAAACATACGCAAATTGAGCAAGGTAAAAGTTAGGTTTCATTTTGTTTAAAGAGAATCAGTATATAGGCGGTGTAGAGCTCCATGCTCTCTCTCCACGGATGCTGTCTGACTCACTGTGATATCTACCACGTGTGGGTTTAAGTACAGATTGCAGCTTCTACAGTAATTTATTCCGACTAGAAGTAAAGACATTCTGCGCGAGTTACACAGAGTGTTGGTGAGACTGTACATGAAGTATTGCTTACAGATCTGATGTCATAATCTAATTAAAATTTCTGACAGAAGAGAGTCTATGCTCCTGTGATTGCATGGTCTGAATATGAATTCGTCGGTTTCTGAAGAGATTATTAACAAGAGTTATAAGTGTGAACTGTCAAAGGAAAAGGTAAGAGAAAACAAGTGCAACTTTGTTACAGTCTGAACCCAGAGAATGCAGCATTACAGCAGGGAAGTGACAGAACTATGAAGCAAATACATTAGTTCTGTCTTCACAGAAGAAAAAAAAACAAACAAGTCAAATCTTCCCAACAATACTGGGAAACCTTAGTCTCGAGGGATAAAGAATGAGATTAATAAATAAATGTATTGGGATAAATTATTGGGACTTAAAGTATGGTTGAACTCAGCATACAGATGGAAGGTAAGAAGACAAAATCCAACACCAGAGTATTGTGCTTAAATAAAGGAGACTACAATAGGATGAGGGAGGGGAGGAGTTAGCTAAAGTTGGCTGAATGAAAAGACTTTAAGGTGGAACTGTTGATGAACACTGGCTGGCTTTCAATGCAATTTTTCCAAGTGCTCAGTAACAGTATATAAGAGGGAAATGGAAGGACTGAAGGAAAATGGTAATCTGTCGTGGATGTCTCAGAAAATAAGGGAAGCTATCAAATAACTGGCATAAATAATGACAAAGACCACCGGGAATCTAAAAGACTTGGAAAAATATAAACGTCAAAAGAAAGCAACAAAAAAAATCAAAAACATAAGATAGATTATGAGAGTAAACTACCTCAGAATATAAAGACAGGTATCAAAAGATTCTATAAATAAATAAAACAATAATAGTGGCTAAGGTAAGCAATTGTCCTTTAGAGGGTGAGAAGTGAGATTCAGTAATGGGGTATGAGCAAATGGCCGCGGATTTGAGCACATATTTTGTCGATCTTGTCTGTGACATACATTAGTAACATGCCAGTAATTGTCAATGCGATGAAGGTAGGTGAGGACCTGGAAACAATCATTCCCACGACAGAGATAGTGTTGATAAATCTAATGGAGCTAAAGGTAGATCAGTCTCCTGGCTCTGATGGAATGCATCACAATTTACTAACAGAGGTAGTGGGAGAAATAATAAATGCATTTGTGGAAATCTTTCTAAATTCACTGGACTCTATTGCACTTCCAGCAGATTGGAAAACAGGAAATCAGACACCACTGTTTAAAAAGAGATGTAGACAAAGGTGGGGAACTATAGACCAGTTAGCCATTAAGTGTAGTGGGGAAAATATTTCAATGTGCAATCAAGGAATAAATAGCAATGCATCTCGACAGGAATCTTCCCATTGGGCTGACATAGGATCAGTTCATGAAAGGAAAGTCATGCTTAACTAATTTACAAGAAATCTATGAAGACATTATGACCACAGAGAGCCAGTAGATGCGGTGTACCAAGATTTACAAAAGGCATTCGACAAAATGCCGCCAAAAAAGCTGCTGCATAAGGTAAAGATGTGTGGTATTCCGGGTAATGCATGAACATGGATAGAGGATTGGTTAACTAACAAGAAGCAATGAGTGGGAATAAATGAGTGTTTTCTGGTTCCTGATCATTGACTAGTGGTATGCCTCAGGGATCAGTGCTAGGATTACAATTATTCACAGCTTACATGGACGATTTGTAGTTGGACATCACGTGTAGTGTTTCAAAGATTGCAGATAATACTAAAATGAGTGTCAGAGCAAAGTGTGCAGTGGAATGTTAAACTTTACGAAGGAACATAAATAGTTTAAGCTAGTGGGCAAAGGTCTGGCAGACGGAGTACAATTGTAATAAATGCGAAGCCATCCATTTTGGTCGGAATACCAGTGAAAAGGACTATTACTTGCATGCTAAAACAAATACAGCATGTTTATGTTCAGAGGGACTTGGGTGTCCTTGTGCATGAATCACAGAAGTTGGTCTGCAGGTGCAACAAGTAATTAACGAGGCAAATAGAATTGCTAAAGGGATTGAGTTTAAAAGCAGGGAGGTTATGTTGCAGCTGTACAAGGTGCTGGTGAGACCACACCTGGAGTATTATGTGCAGTTTTGGTCTCCTCATTTGAGAAATGATGTCTTGGCACTGCAGTGGATACAGAGGAGGTTCATTAGGTTGGTTCCGGAGTTGAAGGGGTTCACTTATGAGGAGAGACAGAGTAGACTGGAATAATATATTGATTGGAATTTGAAAGAATGAGCGAGGATCTGATAGAAACATATATAATTATGAAAGAAATAGATCAGATAGAAATAGAGAGGACGTTTCCAGTAGAAGGTGAAACTAGGACAAGAGGGCAACGTCTCAAAATTAGGTAGAGCAGATTCAGGACTGAATTCAGAAGGAACATCTTGACCAAGAAGTTTGTGAATCGGTGGAATTCCCTGCTGAGTGAAATAGTTGAAACTTTGTGATTGAATGTGTTTGAAGCTCAGATAGATATTTTTTTGAGAAGTAAAGGAACTAATGGTTGTGGTGAGCGGACGGGCAAGTAGACCTGAGGTCATGAAATGATCAGCCATGTTTTTATTAATTTTCCTAGTTCTTATGTAATGGGTCAACATGAAATGGGAATCATATTTGAGAAACCGACTGGTCTACACATACGGTGAAGCAATGGATGCAGTGCATTTGGATTTTCAGAAGGATTTTGGTAGATTCTGGCCTCTTATGCAAAGTCCAATGTTAGAGGGTTGGGCCTAAAAAATGAACATGATTTTCGAATGGGAGAGCTGACAGGAAACAGTGAACAGGAATAGAACATTCTGTTTTGAAGTGCAAGGATCTTTGGTGTCGCAGGGATCGTTGCTTTTCCTCCAGCTATTCCCAATACATCCACAAACATTTAGTTGAGAGAATCAAATACAGTGTAACCCAGTCTGTTGACGGCACTAAATGATGTCGGATGGTGAGTGAGCGAGGAGTATATTAAAGAAAAGCTCTAAAGTGATTGAGACAAGTAGAGTGAAGGGGCAAATGCGTGGCAGATGAAGAGCAATGGGAGTGGATGTGACGGTGTATATTTTGGTGGAAACAATAGAACAGCAACCGATAATTTGAAAATGGATTGGGCGAAACATTTTGATCTTTAAAGTGATTTATACCTTTCTTGGTTTCTTCTGCGCAGACCTCCATGATCAGTGCAGGGCAGTGAGTTCTGAAGCCATAAGTCAACACTGGGAATGATATTGGCACACTAACCAGTGTACACAGACCCACCAAGAAGGTAGCTGTAGCATTGAAAAGTTCAGGATCTCCCAGTACAACAGTCATGAAAGCAATATTGCAAAAACACAAAACAGGTAGGAAGGTAAAGGCTGTGTTGACCATCATTTCAGGAGGATTTGAACACAGTAGTAAGGGTGTCTTCCTGCAACTGTACAGGCCCTTGGGGACACGCTCATCTCGAAAATTTTGCAGTATTATGTGCAATGTTGGTCTCCTTACTTAATAAAGGACAAACCTGACATTGAGTGAGAGCAGTGAAGGATGACCAGGCTGATCGCTGGGATGACAGACTTGTTGAGGCAGCAGAGTTTGAGGCGACTGGACCTGTATTCCTTGGGCTTTAGGAAAATGAGTGGAGATCTCAATGAAATATTTAAAACACTGACAGGGCGAGACAGATTGTAAGCAACGATGATCATTCCCCTGGTTGGGTTGTCTAAAACAAGAGGTCACAGTATTAGGTACAGGCAGGCTGCTCTGTACTCAGATGAGAGTGGTGCCCTCAGAGAGTGGTGACCCTGGGAAATTCTATACCGCATCACGCTGTGGAAGCTAAAACACGGGATATAAATAAGGATTTCTAGACACTAAAGGGATCAAGAGACAGCAGGGGTACGGCTGTCACAAGCTCAGAGATATGAGGAAGGAGGTCTCTGCGGGGCCAACAGGACTATGTTTCCCATTCCCTTTTCCGATACTGAGGCTGCAGCTGCATGTTCTGTCGGTTTTACCCTTTCAAACCTCGGAGCACATCAGTACAATTTAGTGTCTTGCTTGACCAGTTTAAAGACCATTGAACAGTTGATCACATGTCTGCGTGTCTGGAGTCACTTTTAGGCCAGGCCAGGAAAGCATAGAATTTACCAGAACAGAATTAACTTCCATGAAGTGCATTGGGGAAGCAAATTGATGTTTACAATCGACATTGATTTCAGGATCACTGTTACTGACACCAGATTTTAAATCTCGATATTTTATTTTTTTTTTAACTTCCACCAGCTGCCTGACCATTAGCCTGATCTGGATTAGTAATCCAGTGCCATTTCCACAGCAGCACCATCTCCACATGGGGACCTATTGGAAACCACACTGAGCAGGTAGTCAGAATAATCTCCATTACAGCCTCACAGGTCATATTCATCTTTAAAGCATGCATTCATCTATCAAAATGCCTATGTTTTATTCTTTCAAACTCACCATAAGTCTGACCTGTTTACTTCTTAATGTTTCTGAACTGCTGTCTACATGTCTCTGGTATCAATTCATGAGCACTTAAAATAGCTTGTTTTACATCTTCAGGGTCTCTTGACCCTTTGTCTGACACCGGACCAAATACCTCAATCGGCCTGGCTACCAGTTTAGTCTGTACTAGCATTACCCATCATTACTTGGACCATTCTATCTACCTAGCCAAGTTTCAATGAAACAAAGGAGGCTTCAAAATCTTTCTCATCAAAATGTGGCAGCGTTTTGACATAGCTGTATGTATCTCCAATTGCATTTTAATCTCCATCCTGTTACTTTGACTTTGTTGACTAATTCGTACCTTCAAGTTCAACCTCTCGCTCTTTTTGCTCAACTAAAAACCTTCCATCTCTTTTTCAATCTTCTTCTCTCTATGCTCAGATATGAACCTTCTCCTTCCCTTTTCTCCGTCTCTCTTCTCTCTTGCTTTCTGGTTCTTCTCTCTCTTTCTCTCTTCCTTTGTTTATCTTTAAACTCAATTTTCCTCAATTATAATTTAAGTTTTTCTCAGTCTACTGCACTTATCTGTTTCTCTGATACACCTTAGCGTTTGAATAATTTCCTGACAATTTCAGCTTTACTTTTTTCCTCGGTTAAACGCAAATCTATGTTCTTTACTAATTCTAAAGGTTTGGCCTTTATTTTTCTTTCTAAACTTCCTTGGAAAAATTGAGAATCATCTTCAAACCCCTCTTAATTATTTTAAGAACCATTTCTCTCACTTTTAATTTAACCAACAACAAGTCTTCGAAATTGAATCAGTTGTCTTACTGACGTTTTATTTAAAGATCTTGGACACCAACATGCAAATGTTTTAATATACTGTGTATTTTCTCATACCTCAAATTTATTCAAATCTACCCAAATGACAGTTTGGATATGCCTAAACCTGTTATAATCGCGGAAGAAAGCCTCCCAAACTCTTACAACACAGGATTAACCGCTCTCCTAATTTAAACCAGCCACAAAGAAATGTTCACCTCATGTCCTAATATCTTAAGTGTCGAGAGGCAAAGATCCATTTACAGAGTCACTACTTAAAAGTAAAATTAACAATTTTGTTATTTAAGGCCAACAGAGAATAATAAAATGAACAACTGTTTAGAAATCCCGTGGGTCAAACGTATCTTTTACCTCCCACTCTACAATACTAGTCTGCTGAAACAAAACCCCCAATAAAGGTTTACAAAAATATCATCATGTTTCAAAACCAGTCAGCTTTGTCGATTTTCCTTTGTAGATATTGTCTATCGATTTTACTCACGGTCAGCTTTGATGTTCCGCTGTGCAAACGTCTTCTAGACAGGTGTCTACAAAAAGCTCTTCAACTCGCTGTCTATCCTTGTGGATGTCTTTAGCAAATCTCTCCCTAAATGTTCAAAACATCCAGATTCATACAACAATGCATCGGATAATTTCATTGATATTGATGTCATCAAATACATTATATTTCACTCTCGATTTGATTTCAGTCTGTTGGTGCATAATTTAATCTGTCTGGGTGAATTTGTATTTGATTTTGTTCCATGGCAACTCAGCATCACTATTGGTTTCACAGACAAATGTTACATTTTAACTTCTTTCAGAACACCTTGTGCCAGCTTCCTGTCTCCCTTAACGGGAAAGTATACCTCTACACCTTCATAACAATGTCTTTTTTTCTGCCCTGCATAGCTTTTCATAAATTTGATCAACTTAGCAAGTTCACATAAATGTACTTTCTGTTCTGAAAAAGACCCATCTTCTCTCATCCTTCCATTACTTATTTCCTTCTTTCCAGTTGTCATTCCAATTACTTACAATGTTATTGGCATTCTTCGACAAAGTATTACATTGTGTGTGTGTGTGTGTGTGTGTGCGTTTCGCTTGTGAATAATCATCTTTAGTTGCACTAAGACGAAAGAATGCGATGTAATCACACCCATATGAAGGAGTAAAAGCGCAACGTTTCCAAGTTTTCTGATATCAAAAAAGATGCTAAAAAATCTCCTTTATTCATTGATTGGGAAAGTGAACAAATGACGTTCATGGGCCAAACAGAAATAATTTACTGAACCTTTACTGGGGTCATCGAATGACCAGATATTTAATTTTCTCCTGGGAGTTTAAATTCAGCTTTGTTTGAAGTCTGAGTTACATAAATTTTTTATCAAAATGCAATCATCATCGGTGACAAAAATAGACGTTGTTGGAAATGCTCAGTAGTTTTGGCAGTATCTGTTGTGAGAATGCAGATTGAACATAGCCTAGTGGAATGGGTCTGGGTTGTTTACTTTTTGTCAATAGTGTTCAGCGACGTGCCAGTTAGGTACATTGGTCATGGGTAAATGCAGAGGAATAGAGTAGGGGAATGGTTCAGGGTTAGTTACTCTTCGGAGGCTCAGCATGGACGTGCTGTGTGAAATGGCCTGCTTCCTCACTGTAGGGATTCTATGATTCTATGATTTCTTCATACAAAGGGAGGTCGGTGCCAGGATCAAGAATGCCTCCGAGCATGCGCAGGGCATATTGAATTGGGAGGGGAAACAGCCAGCGGGCGTCGTTCACATTGATATCAAGACATAGGTAAGAAGAATGGAAGGTTGAAAGGTCCTGCAAAGAAAGTCTGGGACAGGTGGGAACTGTATAAAAATGAAAGTGTGCACCTTAACTGGAAGGGCCCTAACATCCTGGAAGGGAGGTGTGATCGTGCAGCTCAGGAGACTGGGAACCAATTCAGCAGGTCAGAAACTGAACAGAAAGTAGAAGGTGGTCGAATAAACAGGCAGTGCCAGTACAATGACCATGCTGAGGGAAAGAATAATAACAATTTTAAAATATGAATAGAAAGTTGGAGTAAATGATAGGGTCACTGTTATTGGGTTGGAGATCTTGTGCACAAAAGTATTTAAAAAAAGACAAGGGGAGACACAAAGAACACCTCATCGAATCTATAAGGGATTATTTCTTCGATTAACGTATCATGGATCCAACCAGAGAACCGACTTGGTATGATGTAATAAGGAAGGAGTGATAAATCATATTGTCGTAAGGATTATCTTAGAAAGAGTGGCACAGCATGCTGGAGGTTCATATTCAGATTGAAACAGTGAAGACAGTCACATACGAGAGGTTTAGTGTTGGGCAATGACAACTTTCCTGGCCTGAGGAAGCGATTTGCCCAAGTAGACTTGGCAAAAACATTAAAGTGCAGGACAGTTGAATAACAGTGCTAACCCCTCAATTGAAGTGCAATCCTTAGTGGTAAGGAATTGTAAAAAGATGAAAAGTGATCCATAGCTTAACAAGGAAGTCAACAATAACAAGACAGTGATGGCCTGGCTGTATTATCGCCGACTGCTCATCCAGATATTGTTCTTGGGACTCAGGTTCAAATGTTGTCACATTCAATATGAACCTGAAATTAAGAGTCTATTGATGATCATGAAAGCATTGCTTATTGTTAGAAACAGCCATATATTTCACGAGTGTCCTTCAGGGAAGGAACCCATCATTCCTACCAGGTCTCACCTCTGTATAACTTCAAACTCACACAAATTTGGTTAAATCTTAACTGCCCTGTAGGGATGAACAATAAGTTCAGTCTAACCGAGCGACTCCCTCATCCTATCAATAAATTAAAGAAAAACGCTTTAAATACCAGCAAACGGTTCTTAAAAACAACATCAAAATGGCTATGAAGCAAAATGTGTAGAAAGCATAAGAATTGATAAATAACATTTCTCGCAGAAGACAAAAAGGAAAAGAATGCTAAAATTAAATATTGGCGTCTTAGAGGATGAAAGCAGCGAGATTAGATTACTTACATTGTGGAAACAGACCCTTCGGCCCAACGATTCCACACCACCACACCGAAGCGCAACCCACCCATACCCCTGCATTTACCCCTTACCTAACACTACGGGCAATTTAGTATGGCCAATTTACCTGATCTGCACATCTTTGGACTGTGGGAGGAAACTGGAGGAAACCCATGCAGGCACAGGGAGAACGTGCAAACTCCACCAAGTCAGTCGCCTGAGGTGGGAATTGAACCCGGGTCTGTGGCGCTGTGAGGCAGTAGCGCCAACCACTGTGCCACCATGCCATGAGATAATAATGGTAAACTCAGAAATGGCATAGGCAAAACCAACACTTCCTGTTTTCATATGGTTTTTATGGTTTCTTTTTTAACGCTGCAAAAGTTTGTTTCCGTTTCGAAAAATTAAACATTTTTTTTTAAAAATAAGGAGTTGTGCCTTCATATCAGAGAGTCTTGTCTGTTTTCTGCTCAGGAGAAGACTTTTCTGCTAGGAATATATTGAAGATGAATATTTATATTGAGTTAATTGGTTAAAGGTTTGAGTTTATCTATTTTTTATATGTTTGATGTGTATATGATTTTGCTTCCATTTTAACATTATTATCTATAGGTAATGAAAGGTAACATATAAATAAGGTGTTGTGAAAAATCCTGCTTCTAGGCATAATGTTATTTAGGCCACAGAGAGTTTGGAGAGAAGATTTAGAAAAAAAGTACTACCCAGCAAAGCAGTCAGATAAATGGTGACTGTCAGGAAAGGTAAGAAGGTACTTCAATGTCTCCGGCGACTATTCCTCTACCAAAAAGATTTTCACTTTTTGGAACTGTTGAAGAAGGTAGTCTTTCTGAGGAAAATGGAAGAGCCGTCAGTTATTGGACTGATGGTACGATTTTTATATTAGGCAGGGTTAGAGAAAATTTAGAAGAATTATTGCTACAGTGGGATTTTCAGTCAGGAGCATCAGCAGGAGATTCTGTGGCAGTGAGCATGAGTTTAGGGTGGTTTGTGCTAGGCTTAAGAATGGCTCTAAACTTTTCAAGCACATTGTTAAAGGTGAGACTGAGTACTCATAGATTGTTGTACATATTGGTAGGAATGACTTTTTAGGGAAAATATTAAAGCAGTACAGGGTGAATTTAAGAGGTGAGGTAGATTAAAAATAAAACTTTAAAAGTATTAATTTGTGGTTTACTGCCAATGCCAGCCCCAACCTGTGGAGGAACGAAAGGTTAAAGAAGAAAAATCAATGGCTGAAGAGCTGGGTTGTTGTTGAGGGATTTAGATTTTTGGAAAATTGGAATTTGTTTTGGAATAGAAAACACATGTTCAAAAAGTATTGGTCTAATCTAAACTGGAAATCAACCAATATCTTAGCAGGGAGATTTGCTCACTCTATATAGGGAGACATTATATTGATAGAGAAGGCAAGGGGGTTATTCTAATTGGCAGTGTTAATGGACGGATGGATGGAGAAAGTTATGAATGTGAATAGAGCATGTCCATTAGAAACGAAAGATGAGAGAGTCAGAGTACACACTAATTCTGAAGCACTAAGTTGCATTTATTTCAATGTAAGGGGTCTTATGGGGAAGGTTGATGAACTCAGGGCATGTTTAAGAACATAGAATTGGGGTATCATATTTATTACTGAAAGTTGGTGAAGAGGTGTTCAAGTCGATAGTGTGATGCTGGAAAAGCACAGCAGGCCAGGCAGCACCCGAGGAGCAGGACAATGGACGCTTCCGGCAAAAGCCCCTCATCAGGAAAGGGCTGTTGAAGGCCTTTTGCCCAAAACATTGATTTCCCTGCTCCTCGGGTGCTGCCTGGCCTGCTGTGCTTTTCCAGCACCACACTCTCGACTCTAATCTCCATATCTGCAGTCCTCACTTTCGCCTGAGAGATGTTCAAGATTGTCAATTCAACGTTCCAGGTGATAGGTGTCATAGAATGGATAGAAAACGTGGCATACAGTGGGTGGAGAAGGGGAGGCCTGCCGTTTTAGATTAAGGGATAAATTATTGGTATTACTGGAGAAGTTATTTCTCAAAAATCATCAGGTAAAATACATGGGTAGTGTTAAAAATAAGAAAGTAAAGGTCACTTTGAAGAGATTGCACTATATGCTCATTTGTGACAAATCGTCCAATCAAAATATATATTGATAGAAATTAAATATAAGAAAGGAAAGAGTACGTTGACGTTATTGCACCATATGCTCTCCAACAGTAAGAAAGAAATTGAGAAACAGACATGTAGGAAGATCTCGGATATATGTAAGCTTAATAAGGTTGTGGTAATGGGGATTTTAATTTTCTAAAGAAATGATTGGGACTACCATAGTGTTAAAAGGTTGAATCATGAAGAATTTGTCAAATGTGTCGAAGAAAATTTTCTTCATCAGTACCTGGATCATCCGAATCGAGAAGGAGCAAAACGAGACCAGGTTTTGTGAAATAGGCAGGTCAAGCGACTGAAGTGAACATGGGAGAATACTTTTGGGTCTGGCAATCATAACTATTCGTGGAAAATAATACGCCTTCCATTAATATCATATTTTTGATTTAAGTACCATAATTTTTAATGGCATGGGACAAGGACTGTCCAGGTTTGATGGGAGTAGACTTTTTGCAGGTAAAATAATGTCTGACAAGGGGGAGGCATTCAACAGTCTGACGACGTGAGTTGGGAGGCTTTATGTTCCTGTTAGCGTGAGGGTAAAGCAGGTAAGGTTAAGGAACCATGGATGACTAAAGTTATTGAGGTTCCACTCAAAAATAAAAGACAAACTTACTTTAGATCCAGACAACTTTATTGAATTGAATCTTTTAATCAATATAAAGAGAGTGGGGCACCATTTTGAGAGAAATAAGGAAAGCCCAAAAGAGATATGAGATAGCGTGGGCAGATAAGGTTAATGGTAATTCAAAGATACTGTGTAACTACATTAACAGCAAGACTTAACCAGGAGAGTAAGGCCTCTCAAAGTTCACGAAGGACATCGATGTGCTGAACCCAGGAGATGGGGAATAAAATTATCTCATTCCTGATGCAGCAGACAGCAGCAAACACACACTAGTGCCTGCATCTCGCATTCATCCAGATTGAACTCTGTCTGCTATTTGTCAGCTGATTGACCCATTTGATCAAGATCTTTTTGTAATCTGTGGGGGTCTACTCAGTTGTTGGCCCCAATCCTTTCTGTGTCATAACCAATATCATATTCATTCCTTCCCTTACTTGTTAAATCATAACTTTTGATGAACAAGATTATTGTACATTTTTATGGAACAGGCCCGACTCCTCCAATCAGTTCAAGCAGGTCTCCCTGACCGTAGATTTGCTAATTGTTGAAGGTAAGTGTATAGTGGATATCGCCAGAGTGAATTAGCTGGTCAGACTGCCGTGTTTTAAACAAAAATAATTTATTTAAAACATTAAGTAATTAAATAAAAACAAGCGAATATTGAATACCCAAATAACCCATCCGATCCGAACCTGACAGGCTTTCCCGACTTAATGATGCTGTTCCAAATTGGTTTCAACATTCCCAATAAACAACCCCCTTGGCACAAAGAGTAAAAATTATACAAACCAAGCTTACAGGTTACAAATTCAGAGGACAGAAGGATGGGGAGAGCGTCCAGTTTCAACAGTGACTCTGACTTAAATAACCTTCGAACTGACTGAATTGTGCAGGTGGAGAGCTGGTCACGTTCCCTTGATAATACCAGTTTTTTTAAGACTTAAAAACCTTCTTCTTGAGGTATTACGAGTTTGGTATAAACCAAAGGACCCCAATGAGCCGTTCAAAATTGAGACATGTTGGAACCGTGGGTCGGTTAGAACCTCTCTGAAACAAAAACCAAGCACAACATAACCTTGTGAAGGGACATTATAAAACTGAATCATTAATATCCAAAGATATCTTCAGTTCTCAAAATAACCAAAAGTAGTGGTTAGTACACAAAAACACACATATGCATTCACTTAGTATAAAAATGCAAACCTGCAGAGCTACATCCAAATTCAGTGTGTGATACACCTCCCACTGAGTGTGTCGATCTGTCATTCAAGTTTCGACAATGTTTTGGCAATCAAGACCTGCCACAGGCTCACTTTTCAAACTCTGTGGCTGAAATTACAGGCTCGAGCTAAACAGACTCGCATTTTTGTCCTACAATTTCTCCAAAAGCTTCAATGGGTTATTGTTACAGATGTTGCTAATAATATAAAAACTGAAATGTTGTCGTGCCAACACAAAGCTCAAAGTCTCTTTCTTAGCTGTTGAATATTTCTACCAATAAATATTTCACTTGATGGATAAATACCAATGAGTCTTTCTATCTTCTCGTCGTCTTCCTGCAGGTGTGCAGCACCGACACCCACATCACTCGCATTTATAAGACCATAAGACCATAAGACCTAGGAGTGGAAGTAAGGCCATTCGGCCCATCGAGTCCACTCCACCATTCGATCATGGCTGCTGGGCACGACAACTCCACTTACCCGCATTCTCCCTGTAGCCCTTAATTCCCCGAGACAACAAGAATCTATCAATCTCTGTCTTGAAGACATTTAGCGTCCCGGCCTCCACTGCACTCTGCGGCAATGAATTCCATAGGCCCACCACTCTCTGATTGAAGAAATGTCTCCGCATTTCTGTTCTGAATTGACCCCCTCGAATTCTAAGGCTGCGTCCACGGGTCCTAGTCTCCTCACCTAACGGAAACAATTTCCTAGCATCCACCCTTTCCAAGCCATGTATTATCTTGTACGTCTCTATTAAGTCTCCCCTTAATCTTCTAAACTCCAATGAATACAATCCCAAGATCCTCAGCCGTTCCTCATATGTTAGGCCTACCATTCCAGGGATCATCCGTGAGAATCTCCACTGGACACGTTCCAGTGCCAGTATGTCCTTCCTGAGGTGTGGGGACCAAAACTGGACACAGTACTCCAAATGGGGCCTAACCAGAGCTTTATAAAGTCTCAGTAGCACAATGGTGTTTTTATATTCCAACCCTCTTGAGATAAATGACAACATCACATTCACTTTCTTAATCACAGAATCAACCTGCATGTTGACCTTTAGGGAATCCTCGACTAGCACTCCCAGATCCCTTTGTACTTTGGCTTTACGAATTGTCTCACCGTTTAGAAAGTTGTCTGTGCTTTTATTCTTTTTGCCAAAGTGCAAGACCTCGCATTTGTTCACGTTGAATTCCGTCAGCCATTTCCTGGACCACTCTCCCAAACTTTCTAGATCCTTCTGTAGCCTCCCCACTTCCTCAGTACTACCTGCCCGTCCACCTAACTTCGTATCATCGGCAAACTTCGCTAGAATGCCCGCAGTCCCTTCATCCAGATCATTAATATATAATGCGAGCAGCTGTGGACCCAACACTGAACCCTGCGGGACACCGCTCGTCACCGGCTGCCATTCTGAAAAAGAACCTTTTATCCCAACTCTCTGCCTTCTGTCAGACAGCCAATCCTCAATCCATCCCAGTAGCTCACCTCGAACACCATGGGCCCTCACCTTGCTCAGCAGCCTCCCGTGTGGCACCTTATCAAAGGCCTTTTGGAAGTCTAGATAGACCACATCCACTGGGTTTCCCTGGTCTAACCTACTTGTCACCTCTTCAAAAAATACCAACAGGTTTGTCAGGCATGACCTCCCCTTAGTAAATCCATGTTGACTTTTTCTAATCAGACTCTGCTCTTCTAAGAATTTAGAAACCTCATCCTTAATGATGGATTCTAGAATTTTACCAACAACCGAGGTTAGGCTAATTGGCCTATAACTTTCCATCTTTTGTCTTGATCCTTTCTTGAACAATGGGGTTACAACTGCGATCTTCCAATCATCCGGGACTTTCCCTCACTCCAGTGACTCTTGAAAGATCTCAACCAATGCCTCCGCTATTTCCTCAGCCACCTCTCTCAGAACTCTAGAATGTATCCCATCGGGGCCAGGAGATTTATCAATTTTAAGACTTTTTAGCTTTTCTAGCACTGTCTCTTTTATAGCCACCTTGAAAGGCTTTGCTTAATCAGATGGAGCTCATACCAAATGTAAGTTGCTTGTCCCACCTTCCCACTAAAGCCTTCCAACTGCGGAATTAGATATGCATCCTTTTTTTAACTGTATTGACCTTGCGATAGTCCACACATAATCGTTGGGTACCATCTGGTTTCAGTACCATGACTTTAGGTGAGTTCCAGTCACTGTAACTCAGGTCGATTATGTCATCTTGGAGCATGCGTTCAATCCCCTTCTGAACCTGTGCCAACTTTAGAGGATTATGCCTATAAGGATGCTGCTTAATCAGAACAGCATGTCCTTATGCACAATTAGGTAATATTTCCCATTTAATTTCCTGATATCTCCCCATATAATACTAACAACTCTATCACGTCATTTTTTTTTCCTCAGAGAGGTTACTCAATAATTTATCCCAATTTTAGAAAACTTCCTCATTGTCCACTTTAATTTGAGGAACGTTCAATCCAGAATCCTCTGAACTTGGTTCTTCCTTCTGTACTGTAATCATTAACACATTCTCCTGTTGCTGTCCGTTCCCTGTCAAAATACCTTTTGAGCATATTCACATGACATACTCTGTGAGATTCTTTTCTGTCTGGAGTCCCTATCAAGTAGTTACCATCACTCAATATTCTTTCGCATTTGATAAGTTTCACCAGTCCTTGCTTTTCAAGATCCCCCATCACGAGAAGTAACATACATACTTTATCCCCGATAGCAAAATTGCAAATTTTTGAGTTCTTGTCCACTTCCTGTTTTGGTGCATTCTGCAATACTTTTAAATGCCATCTAGCCAACTCCCCAGCGCTTTTTAATCATTCCAGAAAATTTGAGACATAGTCCAACAGTGTGGCCTTTTACTTCTGATTTACTAATTACTCCTTCATCGACTTTAACGGTCCTACCACTTAATAACCTAATTAAAATGGACAGAAGTTGGTCAATTCATTTTGTGCATCTCTGATCACTAAAAGCCCTTACCCCAATCAGCTGGATAATCCTTACCATAAGCATTCAACATGATCGTTAAAGTTTGATGTCACCTTTCTCGTGCTCGCTGCAATTTTAGATGGTTCACAGTAGATTTGAATTGATTTATTACAGAGCTGCCCTTAACTTCCTTGAACTGTTTGGATGTGAAGTTTGAACTTTGGTCGCACTGTATCTCTGTTGATAGTCCATATATATTTAAAAAAGAGTATTTCCTTTACCATCCTTTTCGCTGTGACGTTGCATAATGCAATAGCCTCTGGAAATTTCGTGGATACATCAATTATTGTTAACAAATACTGATTCACACTTTTTTTGTTGTTTGATATAGGGGCCCTAGCCAATCAATTAAACTATTGTAAAAGGTTCCTCAACTGCAGGAATAGTAATTAAAGATGCAGGTTTTATTAACACCTGTGGTTTTCTAATTACCTCACGTGTATTTCACGTCTGGCAAAATTCAACAACATGATGGTGCAGTGTAGGCTAGTAAGAATGCCTTCTATTTTAGACTGTGTTTTCCTCACTCCAAAATGACCTCCACCTGGTAATTCATGCTTCACTTGCAGCTTCTCCTTTCTGTACCCCATTTGCAATTCAATTTGATGAATTTCTGCCCATTTCTCATCTCCTTCAGTATGTGATAGTTTCCATCTCCTCATGCAGATACCATTTTAAAGGTAATAATACTCAGGGATACATTCAGAATCCCTAATGTATATGCCCTTTTGATACAACTACTTTAAAATTTCATCTTTCTGCTGTAACTCAATTAGTTTAGCTGAACTAAACATTTGTGCATGATCACCTATTTTCTCCTGTTTTGTCACAACTATCTGATGGAACGAAGTATCTCCTCATGCCGCTTCAGCTTACTTACCTTTACATTTTTTTATCTCTCCTGTTTGAACTCGTGATATTGGGACCTTGTTACCCCACATTCAGAAAACATTCCAAGATAAGGCATTGCTTCAATTGGCTGTGTCTCCAGTGGTTTTTAACCAGAGCAGGCAGCACATCTACCGGTGAATCAGTTGCATACTTTACAAGGAAAAGTTGTATTCCTGGAGCTGAGAGTTTGTCCAGTACTCCTATCACAATTTCTTCACTCTTCACTGGACACTCTATCCTCGCTTAACATAACTATGTGCTTTTTTTTAGTCTCACAGTGAATTCCCTTTAATAGTAACTTTTCTGGAAATAGTCCCTCAGGAATATATATCTCCTCATCTTTCAGCATCACAGACTGAGAGGATCCTGTGTCTCTTAATATTGCATCCGCTGTACCTGCTACTTCTGGCCTATGTGAATAAACTTTCCGTTTGAAGGTATATTTTATAAGCAAGATTCGGCACTTCCTCCTTGACCAATCTCCGATCAGCTTGTACACTCTGATGAAGCTTTCTCGCCTCCATTGTGCTTTCTGTTACCACTCCAACAAAACTCCCAGGCTTATCCTGTTTTCCTACATTTTTTTTTCCCTAGCGCACCAACAGAGTGATTTCCCGTGACCTAATTTTTTGCAATGAAAACATCGGAGTTTTTTAAACTTTTTTGTCCTCTTCTTGGGTTTCCTTTTTACCCCTGTCGTAAGTTATCCTTATGATTTTCACTGAGATCTACATATCCCTTCCCACGTGAGGATTTCTCTTTGCCCCAGTTTACTTACCTCATGGACTGAAATTTAGTCTGGAAGCCAAACTGTGTTTTATGGACCAATTCATAATCTTCAGCCATTTCAGTTGCTAACCTTGCTATCTAAACTCTCTGCTCTCCCACAGGAGTTTGCATTACTTCAGGCAGCGAATTTTCGAATTCCTCCAAAATAGTTACTCTTTCAGTGCATCATAGGTTTGCTTGAATTATCGAAATTACTTTGTTTGAACCTTTCAAACTCAATATACGTTTGACCCGGGCCACTCCTTAGGTTCCTAAATGTTGTCTATAGGCTTCTGGAACAAGTTCATGTGCATTTGATTTGCATCCTCATACTCCCCGGATCCCTAAGCGTAACGTCAGCCGTCATTTCCATCCTTTTAAGCTGACCTTCCATTCTAAATGTCTATCTCTGAAACGCAAACGCGCTCTCTTTTTCTTTTTCTCCTGCTAAACATTTTTTTTTCTTTTTCTCTTTCCTGGATTAAACCTATTCGTCCTCTTTCTTTTTCTTCTAATTTTAGTTGCAACGCAAACTGCTTCATTTCTGCTTCTAACACAAGCTGCTTTATTTGCGATTGAAGTTTAATCTTCTGTGCAGATCCCCTTGGAGTTTCCAGCAAGTTTGAATGCAGAACTACTGCTGCAATCATCTCATCTTTCCTCACATTAGGAGGCAGCTTCAACTGCAGCTTGTCTACTAATTCTTGCAGCTTGGATTTACGTGCATTTTGTAAAATCCCCAAGGTCGATTCTTCCACCTCCAAAACATCCTTGGTTCCTGCAAGAGCCATTGCTCTCTAAATCTCTGTTTACCAAGACAAATCAAAACACAAAATAAGAGACAAGAACACCTGCCACTCGCTGCCTAAATCCTGCAAAGGGCCCCCAATATGTTATGGACCAGGCCCGATCCCTCAAAAATGTTTAAGCAAGTCGCCCAGACGGTAACTTTTTATTTGTTAAAGGTAAGTGTGTAGTGGATATTCGCAGAGTTAATTAGCTGGTCAGACTGCAGTATTTTAAACAAACATTATTTGTTTCCCAAATTACAGAATGAAGTGCATGAACTGAAAGGAGAATAGCTGAATAACGTATCCTATCCAATCGACAGGCTATCCGACCTTAAGGATGCTGCATCAAACTACTTGCAACAATCGCAATGAACAAACCCCTTAGCACAAAGAGTAAATCTGACACAAAATGCTTGCAGTTCATGAGGTCAGAAGTGCAGAAGGAGGGGGTGAGCATCCAATTTCAACAGTGACCTGACTCAACTCGCCCCCAAACTGAACAGAACTGCCCAGCTACAGAGCTGGACACATCCTTTGATTATGCAGGGTTTTTTTAAAAAGAATTGAAAGCGTTCTGCCTGATGCATGATCTGTTATGTATGAATGAAGGGACACTAATAAACCTTTTAAAAAATCAGACATATTGAAACCTTGGGTCATTTAGAGCATCCCTGAAAATAAAGATCAAGAACAACATAACCCTGTAAAGGGACCAGATTTGTGACAATTTGTGACATTTGGCTTTGAAGTGAATTCAAAAAATGAGTGTTTGTGAGTTAATATAAAATAGCGCTGACGGGCATTGGGTATTGAAGATACAAGATTGGTTTATTAGAGCAATGAGAGGAATGTCCAGACAGATTCACACTTCCTGTGTATGGTCAGGGCAAATATGCCCACTGTAAATCTATTGGCTGGCGCCTGTTCTGTGGAGGAGACATCAGTACGGTAACTACATCTAGGTTGTTTGTTTTGGAGGTATGGTGATGGGAAGTTCAGGTGGTTATAACATTGCAAACGGACAACACATCAGAATCATCTAACTTGTGATAGGAAAATATCCTCATTGTCCCTCACCACTAACGTCACGACAGCAATTGGTGGTGGGAGATGTGACCAACAGCCAGTGATGCCAACATTCAATCCAGTCCAGTTCGTATTGTGAACGGAAGCTACCACACTGAAAGGAGTCAACTGGATCTGTTTTTTCAGTGACTGTGATTGAGGCCAGTCTCCATGTATTTTAACTGTGGCACTAGATGTGGCACCCCTCTTCTAATAGTAAGGAGCTTCATGCAATGCTTTATGCCATTGTCGCAGCAGATGCATCATCTCCAACACTAACAGGGATCAGCAGCTGCAGAGACAGTGAGAGGAGAGATAAACATCTGAGAATAGTCTGGAATGTTCCATTAATGGATCAGATTTTAAGAACTCTAGATTGGAATGCTGCAACAATGGACAGGAGTTTATCCTTGTGTCTTGCCTATTTTTCCTGGTCTGGGTTCACATTATCACATCGGATATATGGGTGCACTGATGATTATTCATGCGGGCTCCTATCCCATGCTCGCTATTGTTGGTGTTCCTGGTAAGTCTCTTCATCTCTATCCATTTGTTAATCCATAAACCATGGTGAACCTCATTGCTATTTCTGTTATCTACATTTGGCAAAGACAGAATCCTTTGTCTTCAGTTTCAAATGCAAATTCCATTCATTACTACAAACTTCTGAACTGCCCAACAAGCTCGTCCACACAAACATCTGAGAACAAAAGTACCTTTTTGACCCGAATTGATTTATTTCTTGGTATTCTCTCCATCACCAAATCTACCCACTACCAGCTCCATAATATCAGCACTCCCCACCTTGACGTCAGTGCGGATACTAAATAAACCATTATCCATGCCTTGATAAAATTCTGACTTTAGATTAGATTTAGATTACCTACAGTGTGGAAACAGGCCCTTCGGCCCAACAAGTCCACACTGCCCCGCCGAAGCGTAACCCACCCATACCCCTACATCTACATCTACATCTACCCCTTACCTAACACTACGGGCAATTTACCCTGGCCAATTCACCTGACCTGCACACGCAGACACGGGGAGAACGTGCAAACTCCACACAGTCAGTCGCCTGAGGCGGGAATTGAACCCAGGTCTCCGGCGCTGTGAGGCAGCAGTGCTAACCACTGTGCTACCGTGCCGCCCGAACTTTATGGTTCCAGTTCTCTGACAAGCGCACTTTCCGTTACAAATATGTCAATCACAACCTTGTTCTTGTCTCTAAAGTAAATTCATGACAGGGATAATGTGTCAGAGAAGTGATGTCAGCGGATATGTAATTCAGAGGCCCAGGTTACTGCACAAAATACACTGTTTTAAATCTTACCTCAGATATGTCAGAACTTAAATTCAAATAACAGGAATTGGAAATAAACGATAATTTCACGAATATTTCAATAACAGCACCAGCATTTTGACAATACGTTTATCTATAGCACTGATATCCTTTGGTAAAGAAATCTAGCATTATTACCGAACTGTCTAAAGACTGACGTCAGATCCACAACAATGTGATTGGCTCTATACTGTGTCAAAGAATGACCTCACAATAAAGAGCATTTAGTGAGGTCAATAAATGCTGCCCTTACCAGCGATGCAGACATCCCATGTCATAATATTATGGAAGTTTAAATAAAACAAAGAATGATGCAAGAGATCAGAAACAAAAAAAAAGAACGAGAAGCTGCCGCAGTAACTGTTCAGATTTGGCACCTGTGGGTCGAGGGCAAAATAGAATTGACATTTCGAGTTCGCTGACCTACCATCATAACTGAACACAGCTTGAAAATATTGTGATTGATGTTGGTGACAGGGATGTCTATGATGAAGGGGACAAGGAGTGAGTTGAATAGACAGATAAACGAGAGATAAAAGAAAATAAGCAAACAAAGGGTTTGAAGATGATCAGCTGGAATGGAAATTAAAAAACGAGGTTAATCTTATTTTTTTTCTCCTGTTCCCATATTAACGAAAATCATGCCCATGTAGCGTATAAATCAAGGTTCCTGTTTAAAGTGAGTTATGTCCCTTTGTCTGTCTTCCCTGAGTGTGATCAACCGCCTTTATTCATTAGTGGGATGCTGGGCCAGTATTTAATTCCCTTTCGTCATTGTCCTTGAGAAGTGTTGGTGAGCTGCCTTCCTGACCCACTGCTGTCTGTGGGCTGTGAGTAGTCAGTGCTTAGTTCAGTCCGGTTTCATTTCTTTGATGATTATAGTGAGTAACTAACTGAGCGGCTGGTTTGGCTATTTCAAAGGGCAATTCAGAGTCAAATACATTGCGGGATTCACATGTCAGTCCGACCAGCTGAATATGGTAAATATCATTCCCCGAAGAACATTAGAGTGTCAGGTAGGATTTTCTGATAATCGGCAATGGTTTCATAGCTTCATTCGATTTTATTGAATTCAAATGCCACCTTTTATCATGGTGGGATTCGAATCCAGGATGGGGTCAGCACCCGGGTCCCCAGATTAATAAACTGGAGATACTACTGTTAGGACATCGCCTTCCTGGCATCTCTGACCATCTCAAATGGCAATCGTGGTGTTGCTGTTTGTGTGGCTGGACTTGAAACACAGCTGTTCGCAAGGCAAAAGAATGATTTGGTAAAACATACCATCCTTCTTCATTTTGAACTAATTAGAACGTTAAAGAATCAGAACGGCCGTTGGCGAAAATGAGCTGTGTTCCTTGGTCAGAAGTCACAAACAGAGTTCATACCAGGCAGCAAGTAATCAACACAGTAAATTGTATACTGTCCTTCTTTGCAAAACGATTCAAGAATTGGAGTGAAATACTTTCCTGCCGTGCTAGAGTGTTGTTCAGAAGGTACTTGGGGCACTGTGTACAGATTATCTCTCCTTTATAAGGAACGATCACCTTGCCACAGTTAGCCAGTGTAAAGGAGTTTCACCAGATTAATCCGTGTGGTGATGGGATCATGAGAAGACTGCGAAGGAAATAATCTATGTCACTACAAAAGAAAAAAAAAGTGATTGCATTAAACCTTGAGGGTAATGGACCAAAACTCATTATTTTCAAAACAAAACATTGATAGTGTTAAATAAAGTATGTATTTTCCCATAGGCAAATATTTTACTTAGATTTGATTACTTACAGTGTGGAAACAGGCCCTTCGGCCCAACAAGTCCACACCGACTCACAACCCACCCAGACCCATCCTCCTACATTTTCCCCTTTACCTAGCACCTTGGGTAACTTAGTAGGACCAATTCACATTACCTGCACGTTTTTGGATTGTGGGAGGAAACCGGAGCACCTGGAGGAAACCCACGCTGTCACGGAGAGGATGTGCAAACTCCAAACACAGATATGCTGGAGGCGGGAACGGAACCCGCCTCGTGCGCTGTGAGGAGGCAGTGCTAACCAGTGTGCCACAGTACCGCCCACAGGTGCCGCCTAGAAAGGGAGAAAACGATTAGAAGAATGTGGGTAAAGTGTAGGGAAATGGGGTTAGCATGGATGAAGATTTAGGTCAGCATGGACCAGTTTGGGCTGAACGGCCTGTCTCCGTTACGTTAGACTCTACGATTCTATGATATTATACGTACCTGCGTGGGACCTTATGTTGGTTAAGCGAGAGCTCCAGGCTCTGAATAAACTGTCACTGTCTCAATGAGCAGTTGGTGTGTGATCCTGCACTGAACGTTATGTTTTCACAAACCTGTCAGCAGCCACACTCTGATAGAGTTCGCCATTCCCAGCAACTTCTGACCTCCATAGAGGACACTAGCCTGCCTTCTGGGAGATGCCTCCTTGAGACCTGGCACAAACTGTCCGCAGTCCCTCCTCACTGTTAGCAAACCATGGTGTCGTTAATATAACGCGTGTGCACCATTAACAATGGAGCCAGGAGGAACAACATGGGCCGGTCTGTCTGTGCAGTCTCTGCTTCATTGGTTTTGCAATGTTGGAGCATCAGTGACATCCTATACAGTCTGGACGGGCTGAATAGTTTCTTCTCTTTATGCGTTAGTGTTTCGAGGGACAGAAAGTCCTCCTTCTGTTCCCAGGGAAGAAAAGGTTCACGGACATTATTGGGCGACCCTTGGTTCCTGCGTACCAGCGTGATGTACTGACTGAGCTCATTATCTTCCTGTGTAATAGCAGAAAAGCAGGGGCATGGAAGAACACAGAAAGTCAGACAACATTGAGTTCTCCAATTTCAAATAACCTGCCTTCCAATCCCCCAACTCCATTCCCACCTCCTTCTCCTTCCTTCCATTCTAGCTACCCTTCTTTCAGATTCAGCTGGATTCAGTTCTCCCATCGTCCAACCCAGTGGTACCCCTTTACCTGTGTTCATCTATCCCCACCTCACCACCCTGTCTCCTCCTCCCTCGTCCTGCCTCTTTATCTGTAGCTCCCTTACCCCATTCCAGTCCTGAATATTTATCCCCAAGCAGTTAACTTCTCCACCTCCTGATGTTGCCTTGCTTGTTGCGTTCTTCCAGCCTTCTGCCTGTCTACTTCGCATTTCAACATTTGTCGATTTTTTTTAATCGCTTCCAGTGTAATCGGCTGGAGAAAGCGAAAGGGACCGTGTCTGTTCTTATCCAATAGTTTTGATGGGCTGAATGGCTCTGTCAAATTTCCGTGAAAGCAGCTTAAGATGCTGCATGAGCTTCGTTTTTTTTAACGAAGAAATGTGCAGGGTCTGGTCTCACTGTTGCACGAATGTTCCGGACAGTTTTACTGCATGAGCTTGAATGTTGTCCAGGTTTTAAAACTTTAGCTCCTGAGGAGGTGACACATTGTTCTGAACATTGTGTGATCTTCATTGAACATCCCCAGCTCTGAAGGTATGACGGAGGGAAAGACATTGATGAACGAGCTGCAGTTGTTTGTGCCGAGAAAGTTTCCCTGAGGCTCATCCACAGAGATATCCAGGGATTGAGAGGATTGGTCTCCACCAGTCACACTGTGTTCTGGATGATCCAGCCAATGGGGAGTTTACAACTGATTCCCATTAAGTTCAATTTTGTTCAGTCTCCTTGACACCTTGCTCAGTCAAATACCGCCGTGATGTCAGGGCCAGTCAATCTGACGTTGTGTTCATATCTATTGTTCATTTCAATAAGTCACGGTATATGTGTGGAGAGTGTTTCCTTCTCTCAGAGGGTAGTGAATGTTTGGGGCTCTCTATCCCAGACAGTTAGGGGGAGCTACATCAGTGAAATGCTTGGGGCACGGCGTGGTGTTAATGAAAATTGACACATCAGGGTGTTGAGTGCACAAAGAATTGGGCATAAAAGAGAAATTGTGGCTGAGAGCGGATCAGCTGTGCCCTTACTGAAAGGAAGGGCAGGTTTGCGGGGCTATACAGAGATCGTCTTCTTCCAATCTTCCTATTGTCCAGTCACTTGGTGGCCTCTTACATTTCCTGTGTTACTAACTTGAAGTAGCTGAATAGACTGCATGATCTACTCTGGGTACAATTTTACAGGCTCGAGTGGCTGACTGGCCTCCTCCTGTTACCGTGTATTTGTGTCCAAGGCCTGAAAAGCAACATCCTGTTCTGGTGTAACTGAAATCCATATAGATTAAATCTTCTGCCCTTCGAGAAAGTAAGCACTGCATATGCTGGAGATCAGTTAATATTCTATGATGACGTAACCAGGAAAGTTGATTCGGCCTGGCCGGTAGATGTTGAAAATTGTGGTGCTGGAATCACTCAGCAGGACATGCAGCATCCGAGAGGCAGGAAAATCGCTGATTTGGACATTTCTGATGATGGGCTGATGCCCAAAACGTCGATTTTCCTGCCTCTCCGATGCTGCCTGACCTGCTGTGCTTTGACAGCACGACATGTTTCGACATGTACCGACCAGACCTCGTCAACTTTCCTGGGCACGTCATCATAGAACTTTAACAAATTCGTCAGGTACAAACTTCCATACATAAAGTCATGCTGACTATTCCGAATCAAATTCAATTTTCCAAATGCATGTCCAACGTATCCCTGATAATCTTCTCAAGTAACGTAGAGATGTTAAAATTCCTGGTCTATAGTTTCTAGATATTTGCTTTTCCAGTCCTTCTTGAATAAGATACAACATTTGTTATCCTCAAGTCTTCAGGGATCTCAGCTGTGGTTAATGATGATCAGATTTATCAGCCAGGGCCTATCATTTTTTTCTCTAGCCCCTTACAGTTTTCTTATATCTATCTGTTAAGGACAATGTGATTTATCCATCTTCAAACATTCCAGTACATTCAAAACCTCGCCTACTGTGCTATGGACGTTCCTTAAGATACCACCACTAACTTCCCCAAGTTCCCAAGTATTCATGTTTTTCTCCACGGTAAACACAGATATCGCCCATCTCTTATGGTTCCACACATACATGTCCACTTTGGTCTTTGATGGTCCTATTCTTTCAGCAGTTAATGTTTTTTTTTCCTTTAATATTCAAATTGAACCTCTTTGGATTCACCCTGATCTTCTCAGTCAAGGCCCTTTATCGCCCTACAGATTTCCTTCTTCACTAAACTCCAGTATCCCCTGTGTACCTCCAATGATTCCCCTGATCCCGCCTGCCTGGACTTGAGCCACACGTCCACATTTTTTTCTGGTCAAAGCCTCAATATCTCCTGTCATTCAAGTTTCCCCATTCCTGTCAACTTTCCTTTCACCCTAACAGGAACATATAGATCTTGAATTCTAGCTGTCTCACTTTGAAAGGCTTCCACTTCCCAGAGGTCCTTTCACCTGCAAACAAACGAATCCAATCAACCTCGCAAGCTCCTGTACAATTCCCGCAAAATTCACCTTGCCCCAATGTAGAACTTGAATCTGAGGACCAGTTTTTTTTCTTCTACGTAACTATTTTAAAATTAATAGAACTATGGTCACAGGTCTCAAACTGCGAATCCACCGTCACCTCACTCACCTGTCCTGCACTATTTCCTAAGAATAGGTCAAATTTTGCCTCTTCCCGATTAGGACCCTCTACATACTGCTTGAGGAAACTTCCCTGACGCACTTAATGAATTTAATATCATCAAATGCCTTAATGCTCTGGCAGTCCCAATCTGTGTTATAAAAATTAAAACTACCATTATGACAACCCTATTGTTCTTTCAAGTCTCCCTAATCTCTGTACATATTTTTGTTCCTGTAATTACTATTGAATATTTGGGGGCACAATAATGTCACCATCCCCTTCTTATTTCTTAATTCCACCCACAAAGACACCCTGATTGTTCCTTTCGTTATTTCATCTCTGATGCTTTGTGATACTCTCCTTCATCAGAAATACAAGTCCACCACCACTCTTTCCACCATTTCTGTCCCTCCTAATGCATTTTATCCAGGTACATTAAGCTGTCAATCCTATCTGTCCCTCAGCCATATTTCTGTATTAGCTATACTATCTGAGTCCCACGTACATATGCACACCCGGAGATCATCAGTCTTACCGATCAGCCCTTTTGCATTTAAATAAATGGAAATTAAGCCAACAGGCATTCCTTGTTCCCCGTCTTGTTCCAGCTTGACCTAACTTTTCACATTTCAAATCCTGATTACTGCATCTTTTTCCAGCATCGCAGTTGCCTCCCTGCTCTTGAGGATACCACCCCCTATGCCAATCTCGTTTCAACTCTCCCTTGTAGCACTAGCAAAACTAGCTGCGAAGATATTGGTCCCCCGTCTAGTGCATTTGCAACCTGCCCCTCTTTAACGGGTCACCTTTGTCAAAAAATTCCCTTTGATCTAAAAATCGGAATCTCTGTCCCGCACCAATTCTTTAGTCACATATTTATTTGCCATATCCGCCTATTTTTACCTACACTAGCTCATGACACTGGAAGTAATCAGGAGATTACCACCGTCGAGGTCCTGGTTTTTAACTTTCCTTCTCGCTCTCTGTAATCACTCTGTAGGACCTCATTCCTATACCTACCTCTGTCATTTGTGCCAACGTGCACAATGACTTCTGGTTGGTCAGCCTCCCCTTGAGAACGTTCTGCAGCCACTCGGAGACACCCTGTCCTCTGACACCTGAGAGGTAACACACCATCCTGGATTCCCGTTTGAGGCCACAGAATCTACAATCTGTCCCCCTAATAATCGACTCTCCTACCTGTAAGACCCTGTTTAACTTTACCCTTTCCCGCTGTGCCCCAGAGCCAGTTGTACTGCAACCAACCTGGCTGCTGGTGCTTTCCCTTGAATGTTCATTTCCCGAGACCCGCCCACTCCCCCAAACCCAAAATCAGTATCTAGAATGGTATATTTGTTTTTAAGTGGAATAGCCACAGGCGATTCCTGCACTCTCTGCCTACTCCGTTTGTCATTCCTAGTGGTCGCCCAGCTACTCTCTGCCTGGAACACGACAGGAAGCAAGGAACGCGTGTTGGAATAAATAGCGTTTATTTAAAGGCAACAGGGCTGACAAGGACGCCAGATGAACGCAGGACATGGATCTTTACATGGTACTGTGATATGACAGTCATTGCAGAAACAGGCTAAGGGAGGGATTTGGGTGTGACCACCTCACTAAAGGTCTTATCTATGAAGTTCTCAGTATCTCAGATGACCCCAAGAGCAGCCAGCTACAGCGCCCAAACACTTCCCACATACGTGTATTCATCAGGAACAGTGGAAGTCTCCCTGAGCTCCCACATCCTGCAGGAAGAACATGTGACTGCCCTAACTGCCATCTCGACTGCTGTCAGACTTGCATTAAAGAGACTTTATCTGAGCTTATCTGCACATTTTGCTCAGCTGCTGCTTACTGAAGCTTCTCAAACCAAAGCATTACTACCTACTCTGCTAATTACAGCATGTCAATCGACCACTCCACATTTAGTTATGGTTAGGGAAGGAGGGAAACACTTATTTTTATTTCAAAAATATACTTTATTCATAAAATATTTTGTTGATCTATACAATTGATGACGCAATTCATATTTGCACATTGCATTTCTTTACACACAGAGATCGGAATTAATCCTTCGCATAAAGAAGTCTGTACGTTTACCATCCATATATTTAACTGAGTTGCCAGCGGAGCCCACTTAATGAGTGGGTCCCCTGTTTTTCTTTGGTGGACAGACATGGCACGGTGGTCTTTCCACACCGCATCTTGGCGGCAGCTGCCCAAAGGTTCAGCACATCCCTCAATACGTAGTCCTGGACCTCAGAATGTACCATTCTGCAACACTCATTCGGGGGCAACTCCTTCAGCTGGAACATCAACAGGTTTCAAACAGACAAAAGAGCGTCTTTGACCAAGTTGATGATCCTCCATGCACAGTTGATGTTCGTCTTCGTGTGCATCCCAGGAAACAGACCGTGGAGGATGGAGTCCTGCATCACGGCACTGCTCAGAACAAACCTCAACAAATACCATTGCATTCCTCTCCAGATTTCCTTTGCATATGCACATTCCAGAAAGAGGTGTCTGACAGTCTCGTCCCCTCCAGAACTGCTTCGAGGACAGCGTGTGGTGTGGCTGAGAGACTGGACGTGCATAAAGGATCTCACAGGCAGAGACCTTCTCAACACCAGACAAGCCATGTCTTGGAACTTGTTGGAAAGTTATGGCGATGAGGCATTTTGCCCAGCGAACCGCTCAACAGGGTCCACCCTCTCCTTTTCCCGACAGGTCTCAAGGACACTATGTGCTGACCATTTCCTGATGGACTTGTGGTCAAAGGTGTTATTCCTCAGGAATTTCTGCACAAAGGACAGGTGATACAGAACGGTCCAACAACTTGCTGCGAAACCAGGCCCATCCTTTGCAACACCGGGGGCAGGTAGAATCTCAGTACGTAGTGACATTTCTTTTTTGTGTATCGGGGAGCAACGCACATCCACACACAAAGGTTGCCATCAGTGTGAGTGTGGCATTGGGAGCGTTTTTCTCCCCAGTTGCCCGGATCTTTGTACGTCGAGTCCATCTTTGATCTCCATATAAATTGGAAGATGTCCTGGGAGACTGCGACGGCACAGGTTCTGTGAATAGGCCAGACCTGTGCCACATATAACAGCAATGATAGTGCCTCATACCACACGACCAGGTTTTTGGCGCGATGGACAGCGACCGTTGCTTCCATCTGCCCAGCACACAAACAAGGCAGGAGAGACAGGGGAGCCCTGCCTGACTCCAGATCTTACTGGGAAGCTAACTGATTCACACCCATTGATTGAGACTGCACTGACAATGTTGGTGTAGAGCAGTCTGATCCAATTGTAGATTCCCTCACTAAAGCCCATTTTGGATAGAATATCTCTCATACACGTATGAAATATCCTGTCAAAGGCTTTCTCCTGGTCCAGTCTGAAGAGGCAGGTGTTAAACGTCCTGTCCTGCACATAGCCGATCGTATCCCTGAGGATTGAGAGACTCTCAGCGATCTTCCTGCCTGGTACAGCACAGGTTTGGTCAGGAGAGTCACTGATCCCAGAGCAGAACTGACCTGGTTGGCGACGAACGTTGACAAGATTTTGAAATCCGCATTCAATAGCGAGATCGGTCTCCAATTTCTGATTTCCTCCCCCCCCTTCCGCTTGTAGATGAGGGTGATGATGCCTTTCCTCATGGATTCACTTATAATACCTGCCAGAAACATACTGACATACACCTTCAGCAGTTCCTTGCCAATCTAGTCCCATAGAGCAGAATAGAGCACAACCAGTAAGCCGTAACTTCCGGGAGTTTTATTCTTTTCAAAGGACTCGAGTTCCTTGGTTAGCTCATCCAGAGATAACGGCTGCTTCAGCCTCTCCTGTGTTCTGTCGTCAAAGACCTCGGTGATAGAGGACAGGAACGACTGGGAGGCAGCGCTGTCGGTTGGCCTCGAGTCATATGGACTGGCATAGAAGGATTTGCTGATCCTTATGGAGTTAGTGATCTTCTTCCTACTTTGTGCACCTTCTGGAAGAAGAAAATTGAGCACGATTCCATGGAGCGAACCCTGGACTGGAAGATTTTCTTCGAGGCCTCCGTTGTAAAGAGCGAGTCTTGCTGGCCCTTCATCTCCAGATCGTTTATGACATTGACCCTCATCGTCTGCAGCAGGAGCAAGTTTTGCATGCTTTCCTGGAGTTAGGACAGTCTTGCCCGCCTCTCTTAATGTTCCCTTTTACTGTTTCCCACCAGTCTGCTGGAGACTCAAAGAGGAGCTTCATGTTTCTCCAACCTGTGTAGTCCCTCTTGAGCTCCTCAATGTTTCCTGGGGCCAACAGATTTGTGTTCAGCTTCCACGTTCCCTTACCAGACTGCTTCTCGTCCTGTAGGTGACAGTCGGCCAGCAGAAGGCAGTGGTCAGAGAAGAACACCGGCTTGACGTCGCTTTATCTGATGAAGAATGTTCGGGACTCAAAAAGAGTAATCTATCCTTGAGCACATAGACCCATCTGCCCGTGAAAAAGTATAACTATACTGTGCTCAGTCTGCAGGGGTGCCGAAGACGTCATGCAGCTTGGCATCTTTTCACCATTACCATCAGGGGTCTGGAAGTGGCGTCCAGTTTACTGCCCTCCTTTTTACCCATGGCGCTTTGTTTCTTCTGGTGGTGACGACACGCCTTACACCCGTCCTCAACATCCGAAGAGCTGCCCATTTCCTCCTCTTGCAGGTGTCATTTCCCACTTTAGTGCTTTCTCCCTCGACCTGGATACATCTTCTCAGGAAGCTCAGGACATCAGCTGCTGGGATGTGGGTGTTGTACATATGAATTATAACAACCTTACTCCTCTGTGCAGGAAGCACAATCAACGCGACCACCCACCAGATGGAGAACAGATCCCCCCCTTCCTTCTCTTTAAACACCTTCTGGAGATGCTCGCAATGCTTCATGCTCCCGAAGGTCACATCGAAATAGCCTGCCTAAGGGAAGTCCTGCAGGCAGTACACGTTTCCTGCGTCAAACCCGCAGCACTCGAGCAGAATTTTCTTGAGGGACACATTGCGATCGACCGGTGTACATTCCTCCATCTTCTTTACAGTAGCCCTGACTGTGCTCTGAATGCCCTGGCCTGGGCTTTGAGCGGTTGCTGAGGCCATAGCTCCTAGGTTGTCAGGTCCCTGATATGGTGTTAGTCTGAAACCAGCATGAGGATCCACCAAGTGCAGGTCAGCACAAACAAACTGTCCTCCAATCACAATCCAGCGATGATCTCAACTAGCTCTGATGATTCGCAACTCGACACCCATTCTAATAAGAACAGACACTTGATCCTAGGCTCATCTTGGGAAGATCCACCTTATTGATCATGTCATCTCCCCTGCTAGGGAAGGAGGGGAACCAATGATGGAATATTTAGCCTTTAGCATTCCTTGACACCAGGTTCATGCGTGCCCATGGAAGATGTGTTGCTGAGGTCTTCCCTCTGGTAGTGTTGACTGCGCTGATGCAAATCTTCACCCTGACAGCCAATCGGCATTGCCGCATTCCTCTGGTCTTTGCTGTCGTTCTAATAAGAACAGATGTCACCCTTGTTTAAAAATCTGTCCATCTCAGCCTTGAAGATATTTAGTGATCCAGCCAAAACAGCCTTCATAATTTTGCACAATGGTTTCCCTCCCATTGATGTGAGACTTGGTGATCTTTAGACCCCATTGATTTTTTAGAGCACTCTGCATGGAAGTTGAACTTTCATGAGATTTTGTCCTGTTCAATCACACCTCCTCTGTGGCCAGATGCAAAGCAAAAAAACCCACAAAATTTAAGAGCCTGTAATCTCCTCCCTCATCTTCCACATTAGTCTAATTTGCAGTTCATCTGGATCTTGGGATTAGCCCACTTTTAGTCCTGCATCAACTTCCAATTCTTCCTCAGCATCTGTGTCAACCTGCTCAAAGACACACTGTCAGAAACTGACAGTGAATCCAGGAACTGCTTCTCCAAAGCAAAGACCGATATGTCGTACGTGTTTAACATATTCTCTGGTTCTGTGCACAGGCTGCTTCCCCGGTCCCTAATACACCCCATTCTTTGTCTTGTTACCCTCTTACCCTTAATACACCGATTAAATGTCGTTGAATTCTTGAAAATATTGCCAGCTAATGTTTTTATCATTCCCATTTTTGCTCTTCTACTTACTTTCTTGAGTTTATCCCTATATGTTCACTACTCTTCTGGGATCTCCATTGACCTGCCCACTTTAGAACTGTTTTAAACATATCTATAATTTTGAATTCCATTCTGAATATTTGTCGACATTAAAGGTTCTCCTGTCTTGTTTTCATAAATTTCATCTTCAGTGTAACATGTTGCAGCGACACTGGCATCGATTCCATTTTGAGAATGTGACCCCCACGCTCTTCTGCTACAGTTTCACCCAGAAGTAACTGTACTATGGCCAGATCATGACTTGTTTTTAATACAATCTGCCTGAGCAGTCCAAAAATATTTTATTTTTCGGAACTATTTCTTTTGGTATTTTCCTTAACAAGCTAAAAATGCATGAGGAACAGTCACTTATGTTACAATGCTTTCCCAATCCTGCCTGCAATAACTAACTGGCTTCGTTCCCCACAGTGATGCCCAGCACAATACCGCCCATTGTTGTACCTGCTGCATGTTGATATAAGAAGCTGTCTGGATTAAATTTCAAGACATCTTCCCCACCTTGAAAAGTTATCACTGCCCTAATGAATATTTGGAATTGAAATACCTGAATATAATGATCCTACTATTGTAGTTACACACCTCAGAAAATTGGTTTTATATTTCTTCTGTACTCTCTTTTATGTGGGGTTCTATAATATATCCGCAGCAGTGTATCTGCAATGGTTTTGATTATGAGCTCTACACGCAAAGCGTCATTAGAAGATCCTTCCAGTGTATCGTCCCTTCTTCCTGCAGTCATTGACTCCATAATTAACAATGCAATCCCACCTCCTCTTTTTCCCCTCTCCTGCCCTGCCTCTCGTTCTTGTAACACTGAAGATTGAGTTGTCAGCCCTGGCCTCCTTCAGATACGTCTCTGTGATGGCAAAAATGTAACACTTCCACATGTCACCTGTGTTTCATTATCACATCTGTCTATCTGATAATATTCCCAGCATTAATGCAAAGAACATCCAGCCTGGAATATTACACGTGGAATACTCTGTAACTCGGAGTTCATCAGTCGTTTACTGTTTGTTATCAAGCTGCATAATCCACGAAACAAAACTGTAACTCTAGAACTGTTGAATTGTAATTTATTTTTTAATTAATGTATTCATCAAATGCAACATTCTAGAACTGAACAGCAGCTGCACATACAATGAAACCCTGGTGATTAATTCTCTGTTCAGTGTGCGAGGAGTCAACCCTCAATAATGGAGAAATGAGGACTGCAGTTGCTGGAGATCAGAGTCGAAAAGTGTGGCGCTGTTAAAGCACAGCAAGTCAGGAAACATCACGAGGAGTTGGAGAGTGAAAACTATGGGCAGAAGTCCTTCATCAGGAAGTCATTGATGCCTTCACATATTTTCCATTCCGTGATTCACAGGATATTGTGAACTGTATTTGCTCGGGAGGGCAGCCCTGAAATGGAAATCAGTCAAACAGTCAATTGGTTGGGCTGGGATTAGACAATGTGAGGTGACGTGCAGATTGGTTGAAGTGCAAATATAAGGATAGATAAAACCCCTGGGCCAGACAGGAAACATCTGAGGTTATCACTGGAATTGGCGCCTTCGGCGATGATCTTTGCATACTCACTCTCCACTGAAGTATTGCCAGATGATTGGGTGGGGGGGGGGGGGGGGGGCGACAAATGTTAATCCCTTGTTCAGGAAAGGGAATAGCAATAATCCTGGGAATTACAGCTTTGGACAAAGTATTGGAGAGGATCTGAGAGACAGAATTTATGATTATTTGGCAAGTGATAGTTTGATTAGAGATAGCATGGTTTTATGAGGGAAGATATAGTGCATTAGCGTTCATTAGCAGAGGGATTGAATTCAAGAGTTGTGAAGTGATGTTGCAGCTGTACAGGACCTTGGTTAGGCCACATTTGGATTACTGTGTGCAGTTCGAGTCGCCTCACTTTTGGAAAGATGTGCAAGCTTTGGAGAGGGTGCAGAGAAGATTTACCAGGATGTTGCCTGGAATGGAGCATAGGTCATACGAGGATAGGTTGAGAGTGCTAGGACTTTTCTCATTGGAACGGCGAAGGATGAGGGGTGACTTGATAGAGGTTTATAAGATGATCAGAGGAATTGAGTAGACAGTCAGAAACTTTTTCCGGGTGCAACAGAGTGTTACAAGGGGATATAAATTTAAGATGAAGGGTGGAAGGTATAGGGGAGATGTCAGGGGTGGGTTCTTTACCCAGAGAATGGTGGGGGCATGGAATGCGCTACCTGTTGGAGTTGTAGCTTCAGAAACATTGGTGACCTTTAAGCAGCAATTGGATAGGTACATAGATGGGTGCTTAAGCTTGGACAAATATTCGGCACAACATCGTGGGACGAAGGGCCTGTTCTGTGCTGTACTGTTCTATGTTCTATCTTGCCTCACACATCTTATTGAATTCTTTCAGGATGGAACAAAATACATTGGTGAATTTAGAGCAGTGGATGTGATGTTCATGGATTTTAGCAAAGTGTTTGACGAGGTTCCCCTTGGCTCATTCAGAAAGTAAGGAGGCATATGATACAGGGAAATCTGTCTGTGCGGATATTGAATTATCTGGCCAATAGAAGACCGAGGATGGTAGTACATGGAAAGTTTTCAACCTGGAGCTTGGTGACCAGTGGTGTTTTGCAGGGATCGGTTCTGGGACATCTGCTGTTGTGATTTTTATAAATGACTTGGATGGTAAAGTTTAAGGATGCTTTAGTAAGTTTTATGACGTAACAAAGATTGTTGGAGTTGTGGATAGTGTGGAGGGCTGTTGTAGGTTGTAATGGGACATTGATGGTATGCAGAGCTGGGCTGATAAATGGCAGGTGGAGCTCAACCAGAATAAGTGTGGAGTGATTCATTTTGGAAGGTGGAATTTGAATGCAGAACACAGGAATAAAGGGAGGATTCTTGGCAGTGTGGAGGACCATAGGGATCTTGTGGTCCATGTCGTAGCATCCCAAAGTTGCCACCCAAGTTGATAAGATTGTTAAGACGTATGGTGTTCTGATTAGCCGGGGGATTTAGTTTAACAAATACGAGGTTGTACTGCAACTCAAAAAACTCTACTGAGACTAGATGTAGAATATTGTGTTCACTTCTAGTTGCTTCATTACTGGAAAGACAATGCTTTGGAGAGGGTGCTGAGGAAATTGACCAAGATGCTGCCTTAACAGGAGGTCATGTCTTACAAAAATTTTTGAGTGAGCCACAGCTTTTCTCATTGGAGCAAAGAAGAATGGGAGGTGACATGATAGATGTGTGCAAGATGATGCGAGCCATAGATAGAGTGGATATCCAGAGAATTATCTCGAGGGGGCATAATCTTAAAATGAATGGAGGTAGGTTTAGGTGAGTTGTCAGAAGTAGGTTATTTACACAGAGAATGGTTGGTGCGTGGAATACACTGTCAGCAGCAGTAGTAGAGCCAGCTGCATTAGTGATATTTAAGCGACGATTGGACCGGCACATGAATGATAGTACAATGAGGGGTATGCAAGTTAGTCTGATCTTCGAAAAGGGTAAAAGGTTGGCAGGACATCAAGGGCCGAAGGGCCTGTACAATGCTGCACTGTTCCATGTTTCCTGTTTCACCCATCTTGTGGATTCTCATCAATTGTTTTACGTGTGAGGGAGTGATGTATATGAAATCATGAAGCTGGGTGGGGCATTAGCCCAAAACATCCAGTTATGGAGCATACAGTCACCTGAGTGCCAGTACAATATCTGTGTGTGATGACGTACACCAGACAGAATCCGCCAAGTTCAGTTATGAATGTGATTCTTGACTTGTTATTTGCGAGTGTTTTCTTCAGATACAATCTGTTGGGTGACCCATGTATTAATCAGATGTTTATTATGTTTCGTAAATTGGTCAAAAATAAGATGTGAGCTATGATTATTCAACTGAACTATAATCCCTGAAAGCAATTAAGTTTATTCTATGTTTATGGAACTAAAATATGTACTCCTGTCATGATTTTCTAACACAGAAATAAAGAACGTACATTTTATTTTATATCTTAAAAAACAACATGGTATCTAACTATATTGGTGACCAGAATTACATATTCAATGTCAGGATTCAAAACAATGCAATTTCACTCCAATTGTTAGAAAGTGGTTGGCTTCTGAATGATTACATGTTCAGCATGAGCAAACGATTGAACAAAATAATACAATTAGCTTTCATATACATAGAATCAATTATATGATTATATTTACATATAATCAATCAATTTAATTTCTCATGGAAATATACAAGCTTCAGCTATTTGCCAGCAGTTTCGAAATGGTATTAGTTCGGCATGCACTGTGAAAATTAAACTAAATAAATGATCTGTGTTATCAAATTTTAGCGAATAATAAGTTGAAAACTTCCAATTTTTAGTAAGAATGAAATTCGATAATATATGTGGACAGGGTAAAAAACGATGAACGTATTATCATGTGAGTGAAAAGTCAGACATTTTCAAAGAGATTTGTGCAAAAGTGATGGCATATTTGGTTTAGCAATTGGAATATAACATTTAAAGTATTCATGTTCTGAGTCATAATTGATTTTATAATGAAGCTGACCTTGCAATATTTGCATTTTGAATGCTTATGTTGAACCAAATAATCAAATATTTGCGAACATGTACAATGGGAAATAATCTGATACTGACTTGTATTCGCATCTGACACATGACAGAGTGCAAAAGTTTAAAGTACAGGAGGGGACCATTTGCCACTGTGTGTGCATCAGCTTCAGAAATGTCTCCCACGTCCCTCCCATTTGCCAGCCATATCTCTGTAGCCCGTTAAATTCATAATTTCCAAATATATATAGTTCTCCATTGCATCTTTATCGACTACTCTCCCAGGCAGTGCATTCCAAATCCAAACAACTCTCTCAATAAATACGTTTTTTTTTTCCTTATTTCACTCCTAGCTCCATTGCTGACAATTTTGAAATTAGAACTCATTGATGCTGTAATGCCAGCTTTTGGAAACAGAGTATTCTTGTTTTACTCAGCAACTTTTTCTTTTCTTAATTTTGAGCACTGCAAAAAGTTCACTTTTTTTTCTGTTCTGCTCCAGGACGAATAAGCCCAATGCCTTGCAAGAACTGTAACAAATACTACATCGGAAAAAAAAGCAGGAAACTAGACACTCAGATACACAAACATCAACTCGCCACAAAAAAGACATGGTATAAACAATGACTGCAGATGCTGGAAACCAGATTCTGGATTCGTGGTGCTGGAAGAGCACAGCAGTTCAGGCAGCATCCGAGGAGCAGTAAAATCAACGCTTAGGGAAAAGCCCTTCATCAGGAATACAGGCAGAGAGCCTGAAGAGTGGATAGATTAGTGTGAGGAGGGTGGGGGAG
Source organism: Chiloscyllium punctatum (assembly GCF_047496795.1). Taxonomy (NCBI): domain Eukaryota; kingdom Metazoa; phylum Chordata; class Chondrichthyes; order Orectolobiformes; family Hemiscylliidae; genus Chiloscyllium; species Chiloscyllium punctatum. Next base: position 41,563,228 of record NC_092790.1, on the reverse strand, counting down.
GGGATGAAGTTGATAGGACGAGGGGGGAGGGGGTGGAGTGGATATATGGAAAAGAAGATAGGCAGGTAGGACATGTCATGGGGACAGTGCTGAGCTGGAAGTTTGGAACTGTGGTGAGGTAGGGGAAGGGGAAATGAGGAAAATGTTGAAGTCTGCATTGATGCCCTGGGGTTGAAGTGTTCTGAGGCGGAAGATGAGGCGTTCTTCCTCCAGGCGTCTGGTGGTGAGGGAACATTTCATTTCAACATTACAACTCTTCCTCCCACTCTGCCAAGGACATGGAGGTCCTGGGCCTCCTTCACCGTCGCTCCCTCATGAAGCTACATGAGATGATGCTGGTTTGTAATATAGCCAGTTATTGTGTACAGTTAAAGGAACAAACCAGCAATTGTCATTCCTTATTGCTTCAGAATATATCAGAGTGTTCATGGCTGCTACCGCATAGAATCATGCAACAAAAAACAGGTCTATCACGTCTGCGCCAGAAAGTGCAAATCTAAATTCTTTCTAAACGTCTGTGAGGTTACCTGCGTCAACAACTCTCCTCGGCAATGCATTCCAGGCACATACCACCATCTCAGTTCGAAACAGACTCCACAAATCCTCTCTCAATCCCCTGCCTTTCAGTTTAACAGTGTGTCCCTTTGTTTTCGATTCTTCAAGTGAGGCAAACAGCTGGTGACTGTTCATCCCCTCCATTCCCCTTATGCTTTTGTACACCTGTACCAGTTCTCTCCTCAACCTTCCCTGCTGCAAAGAAAACACAAGCAAATTTAGCCTTCCCCACTCATAGTTTGAGTACTCACTTGTCTTATTACGTGCATCATCCCACATCAGCTATTACAAGGGGGCATAGCTTTAAATTAAGGGGGGGTAGATATAGGACTGATGTTAGGGGTAGGTTCTTCACTCAGCGAGTCGTAAGATCATGGAATGCCCTGCCAGTAGCAGTAGTGGACTCTCCCTCTTTATGGGTATTTAAGCGGGCATTGGATAGGTATATGGAGGATAGTGGGTTAGTGTAGGTTAGGTGGGCTTTGATCGGCGCAACATCGAGGGCCGAAGGGCCTGTACTACGCTGTATTGTTCTATGTTCTATGTTCTATTTATCAGCGTTAAATTTCATCAGCCATTTTATCTATCTATCTGAATAATCTGTTTAATCTTCCTGTAGCCTAACACTTTCCTTCTCACTGTGAACGACACTCTTCATCCTTGTGTTATCCACATGTTTTATAATTACACTGCCCCCTATCTTCCATATTCTCACCATCGTCATTTATGAATATCATATACAAACCATGATTTCCGTCTTGTTCTCCAGATGTTATTGATAGGAAAATTTGAGAATTCCAGTCCCTTGCTTTTCCTATTTTGGTGAATGTATGAGTGATGTAGTTCAGATCTTTTAAGAGGGTGCCACAAATAGCATTTTCGACACAGAGTTGAATTCACATTTTACACTCTGCCCTTCCACAGCGTTTTTCATAAAGCGTTTACTAAGTTAGGATGAAGTAGGGTTTGGCATCTTGCGCTGGAAGATTAGCATTTTGCCTGGCACTGTGATTTGTAACATTCCCTGCAATTGCCAGAGGTGAAAAAAGTTTTCATCTGCGGGATGGACATGGACTCATTCATTGTTTGTTTAAATCAGTTAGTGTGATGAGGATCAATATTCAATTAAATGCTACGTTATGGACAAACTGAAAGAGAGCAAATCATATTCTCATGTCTACCTTGAATTGGAAGCAAATACATACCGCAAAAATATTCATATTCAAAAATGTTGAAGCACCACACTGGAGGAGACAAAAAAACATGTCTGCACTTGGTGGAGGTACCAAAATATCGATTACATGTATAATGTAAACAAGAATCAAATGATAGAAAACAAAGTACAAGAAATCTTTTCTTAATTTACAATGGAAACTAGATCTCGATTTTCCTGAACAGTGATGTTTTCGCACCCAATCTCACTTCCCCCAAAACAAGCTTTTCCCTGTTACTAAAACTTCATCTGCCATTCGTCCTTCTTCTTCCTAATCTTTCCTTACAAGCCTACATCCCTTGCACTATTTCTTCTGCTGATACATTCTCTTCATTGACGCCCTTCACACCCTTCTGCTGCTCCCACTGTAAGTTACACCAGTTACTCCAGTTACTCCAACTTCTTCTGACCATCCCTTTCCCTTTTTGCCTTCCAACTGGGATAATGGAGCTGCTGGTGTCTGTGCTGCTATTGGTCATCAGTTAATAATGGGATTGAGATGATCAATGTCCAATAGGAACAGACAATAGTGTGTGTTTGTCACTGTCTAATGCACCGTAAATAGGATGGTTTTGTTCCCCGTAGTGCAGAGTGGAGTTCCACAGGGCTTAAACAAATAGCCTCATCACAAATAGGACAAACCTATCCTCAGAATCAGAAGTCCATGTCTCAGTTTTCCTTTAAACATTGTGAGGAGAGTGAACACATTGTTCAAACAAGCCGTGTTCAATCCTTTTGCTCTTTATTATTTTAACTGATTTTCCAATGTCATTTGTGTGAGACCAGAGTAATTTCCCTTTCATCAACGTAGTATTTGGCTCATGTGGCATCAGGGACCCTGAGTAAACTGTGGTCAATGTGAACTGAAGGAAGTTCTGTGCTGGTAATTTCCTCACTGTACAATGACTCCTTCGCCAGAGCTATTGGGAATAACAAATAAACTCTGTCCTTGCTGGTGACTTCCAAAAAACCAAATTTGTCCTGTTAATAACATCAAGACTTATTATGTTTTTACAGTTTGGTGAAAACTGTCAGGAAGATTAGAGCTTGCAGGTTGAGTACCACCCCGAAGAAATCAGTACGTTTCTATAAGATTATGATCCCGATTATTTTCAATTAGTTACTTTCAGAGGACTGATCGTGCAATGTCAGTACCACTGAGAGCAACATATTCTCTGTCCAACAACATCGTATCAAATTGGGTCAAGGCTGCAGAACTCAACTATCCTAATTTATTCCCTAGCTCATGAGCCATGCTCACCAGATGTAGTAAGCCCCCGAATTTGCAACAATGTAGAGATACCCATGATACTCTTGAAGCCTCCTGTCCTCCCATACCCTATCCACTGACTCCATGCCCTCCCCCAACTCGACCTCCTGTCGTATATTCACCATCCCTCCTGAACGTCCACTCTCTGATACTGAATTTTCTGAACTCAGCAAATATCTCAACTTTGCCTCTCCGTGCCACCACCTTAATGAATTTTGGGCTCGACATGATCTTCGCCTCAATGCCCATTGTTTTGGACAAGACTCTCCTCCCTATCCAATAGACCCCATCACCCAACTCCAACACTCTCTCTACACCTGGTCCCTCTACCCTTTTATCTGAACTCAATCTGTTCATTAAGAACTCTCGTTATGACATTGGTTGTCTTCATTTCTCTTCTCCCCCTCACGGAATCCAACCTATCACCCTCTGAATTAACTGCACTCCATGTGCTTATATTCAACCCTGACTGTGTTATTCAGCCTGTTTTGATAAGGGTGGTGCTGCTGTCGTCTGGTGGACTAACATCTACATTACAGAGGCTCAGCACCCGCTCTCAGATATCTCCTCTTATCTTCCCCTGGACTATGACCCCAACATGGCACATCAGGCCATTGTCTCATCTACGAAATTTGACCGCATTCAATCTGGAGATTACCGCCCCAGTTGACCCCTCCTCCCTTAACTGCCTCAAGCTGATGGCTGTCTGATAGCAGAGCTCGCTTCCATCTCTTCCTGAAAATCCAGAAACAGAACTGCCTGAGCAGACCCATTGCTTCAGCCTGCCCCTGCCACACAGAGGGGGTCATGGATACACACGTGGCGGTGTTCTACCTGTTTCTTCATGGCGTACATAGGCCATTCCTTGTTCCAGTTCTATTCGAGCCCCCTTCCACAGTTCTTTCTCCGATACGAAGATGTTATCATCGCTGCTGCTTCTCTCTCTTGTCCAGAATTAGAAACGTTCATTCCTTTCACTTTGGGTTTTCACCCCTCCCTTTCACCTGATCCACCTGTGACTCCTCCCTTCCTTTCCTCGACGTCTCTGCTTCCAATTCTTGGGATAGACCAACCACTGATATTCAGTATTAACCCACCAACTCCTAAAGCTATCTGGAGTAGACATCCTCACACCCTGTTTCCTGAAAAGACGCCAATCCATTCTCTCAGATCATCCATCTCCACCGCATTTCTTCTGATGATGCCAAATTCAACATGGATGCATTTTAAATGCCCACAATGTTCCACAAACAAAGATTCCCAAGCACAGTTGTCAAGCGGATCCTCAACCGGGTCTGACTCATCTCCTGCACGTCTAGCTTCCCCCTTCACTTCCCTGCTGCTGCAGACTTCCCCTTGTCCTCACCTATCATCCCACCAGCATTCACATGCAGAGGACCATCAGCCGCATACACCCCCCCCCACCACTAAAGTGAGATGCAACCATCAGACACATATTCCCCTCCCCTCCGTTGTCCACCTTCTGCAGGGACCAATCCCTCCAGGACACATCTGTCTGCTCTTTATTCACTCGCAACACCTCCCTGCACCCCCCACCGCATGTCCACTTCACTTTCCCCTGCCGAAGGTGCAACATTTCTCCACTTACTGCCCATTCCTCATTATCCAAGGGCCCAATCTTACCTCCCAGGTGAAGCAGCACCTTACCAACATTTTCCACAATCTAGCCCACTACATTCGCTGCTCAAAATGTGGTCGCCTTCCACATTGGGGAAGTGAAGAGTAGGCTACTTGGCTAGTTCGCAGAACATCTATGTTGAACATCTGCAAAAGACCCTGAGCTTCCAGTTGCCTGCCCGTTAATATCCTATCCTGTTTACTGGCCATTATCTCTGTGTCAGGCTTGCTGCAATGTCCCAGGAAAGCTCCACGCAAGCTGGAAGAACAACACATCATTTTCTGCGTACGGTCCCTGCAGCCCTTCAGACTGAAAATCATGTTCAATAATTTTAAGGCCTTAACTCCCCAATATCCTTGTCCCCTACCCATACAACAGATCTAGTTCTCACATCACCTTCCATTATTCACTCTCTAATGTTAGCTACTAATCGTTTCTATTAACACCTATCCAGCCTCTTCTGCATATCAACAACATTTTCCTAGCTGCCATCAGTTCTGAGGAAGTGTCACTGAACCCGAAACGTTAACTCTGAATGCTCTGTACCGAAGCTGCCAGACCTTTTACAGCAACTTCTACTTTTGTTGCAATATTTTCATGGCACGTTCTCACAATGCAATACGTCAACGATATTTAGAGCCCTGTCAAACGTAGGAACTTTGTAATTTCTCATTTAATGTCCATAACAAATTACTCGAGATTAAACTGAGATAACGGTTTTGCTGTTATCATTCAGATCAGACCATTTGTCACAGTTCAGAAAGAAAAAGAAATCGAAACAACTGGGGCGAAACTTCGCAGGTTTGATAATATCTGAACAGAGATGCACAGACTTAACCTTTGATTCCAATATGACTTTTCAGAACAGTGTCTCATCGTAGTCGATATGTTAACTCTGTTTCTCTCTGCAGATACTTCCTCATCTGTTGATTTTCTCCACCATTTTCAGTTTTTATTTCATATTTCCATATCATTATATTTCGTGTTTCGTGATAGGTCTACATGTTGAACTTGGTTATATTTGGACAATTTGGTCCTTTCCTATTCGTATTATATTTGGTGAGTCGGTGACACTTGTATTACAGCTGAAGTCTGTTTCTTTTTGAAGTTTAAAATGAAAAAAAAATCTTTTTAAGAATATCCTGCAAATCTCAGGAAAGACACTTTGTTTGAAACAACACTTTAGAGGCAGCTGAACTTCATGAACTAATAGGAATGGATTATTCATGATGGAACACTCTGTGTCCTTCATTGAACAAGCTTATCTCCACACTCTCCAAAACCTTTCAATATATATCACCTAATTGTTACACCAAAGGTGATAGAAACTCAGTCCATCGTGTCTTCCAGCTAAGAATGAGCTGTATCTCTACTGCTGTTCTCCTGTCGTGTCCCCATTGCCCTTCACGTTTTGCTATCAGTGTCTGTTTTTAATACAAGTATCCTGTCCAGATGTAAGCAATAATATCAATCTCAATTAAAAAAATAGAAATTGGAGGGAAAGAGAAGCAGGTCTGGTGTATTTGTGAAGCGAAATTGAAATTAATGTTTCAGTTCCGGTGACCCTTCCTCAAGCTGTACTCCCATTAATTACATGATGTGTATAAAAATATAGTTCATTTTATCACATTTAAAATTATCCTGTTCAGTTTACATTGCCATTCAGCATCGCATCTCCCAAATGTTGGCTGTTTCCTTGTGCGTTATGGTTAATTCTATCTGTCAGAAAGAGTGATCATGATTGGGGAATATCATTGTACTTCCTCATGCAGTCTCCCCATGGCTTTCAGTTGCCAGTATACAGAGCACTGGGAGACAGGCAGTTCCAAAATAGTTCGCGAGAGAAACAGGAGGACAATCAGTCAAATAGAGAGAAAGGAAAGACACTGCACCCATTTCATTCCATCTTCCAGCCAAAATCATATTCATTTCAACCTGACTTATTAATTCATAGGTCTTAATGAATAAGTTCATTGTACTTATCAATTTTGGTTTTGGACTGAGGCCGAAAAGCGTAAAAATTACTGCTTCACAACAAATGAAACTGCATTAAAATGTTTGTCAATTTATAAATAAATTACTGAAGCAAATTCAGTATGGAAGTTCTAAATTTGCCTTATTAGAGCAGTGAGAGGAACATTCAGAAAAGTCCACGCTTCCTAATCCCATATACAGTAGTAGGTTTTGTTTTGTGAGAAGTGGAGGCACGTGATAATAAACAAGAAAACAGAGATTAAAAATGTGTTGCTGGAAAAGTGCAGCAGGTCAGGCAGCATCCAAGGAGCAGGAGAATCGACGTTTCGGGCATAAGCCCTTCTTCAGGAATGCGGAGGGTGTGCCAGGCAGGCTAAGAATAAAGGTAGGGAGGAGGGACTGGGGGAGGGGCGTTGGGAATGCGATAGGTGGAAGGAGGTTAAGGTAAGGGTGATAGGCCGGAGAGGGGGTGGGGGCAGAGAGGTCGGGAAGAAGATTGCAGGTGAAGAAGGCGGTGCTGACTCTGAGGGTTAACACCTCTGGGACACCCGCACTAATCAACCCAACCGCCCCATAGCTGAACACTTTAACTCCCCCTCCCACTCCGCCAAGGATATACAAGTCCTTGGCCTCCTCCATCGCCAGATCATGGCAACACGACGCCTGGAGGAAGAGCACCTCATCTTCCGCCCAGGAACCGTCCAACCACAAGGGATGAATGCAGATTTTTCTAGCTTCCTCATTTCCCCTCCTCCCACCTTTTCTCAGTCCCAACCCTCGGACTCAGCAGCGCCTTCTCGACGTGCAATCTTCTTCCCGACCTCTCCACCCCACCCCCTCTCCGGCCTATCACCCTCACCTTAACCTCCTTCCGCCTATCACATTCCCAACGTCCCTCCCCCAAGTCCCTCCTCCCTACCTTTTTTCTTAGCCTACCTGGCACACCCTCCTCATTCCTGAATAAGCGCTTATGCCCGAAATGTCGATTCTCCTGTTCCTTGGATGATGCCTGACCTGCTGCGCTTTTCCAGCAACACGTTTTTAATCTCTGATCTCCAGCATCTACAGTCCTCACTTTGTCCAAGAAAACAGAGATCACAGGGTACTTAGACAGAGTGAGGCATACAAGGATGCATCACTCAGGTGACGTGCAGAGCAAGATCGACATTAGCACATTTAATATTATTTGAAGTTAGAGAGGTTAATTCATCAGTATAATGCAGGAGTTTGCAGGAGATAATTATCTGGGTGGGAGAGATCTTTGATGTTGCCAGACTTTCTGCGACAATGAGAATTATAAATGGTGTCCATGGATGGGATGTTGGCTTCTGTGATGTTGTGGGCTGTGCACACAACTTTCTGTAGGTTCTCATGATCCTGGGCAGGACAGTTACCATGTCAGACGGTTATGCACTCGAATAGAATGATTTCAGTTGCCAATATATAGAACACTGGGAGACAGGCAGTTCCAAAATAGTTCGTGAGAGAAACAGGAGGACAGTCAATCAAAGAGAGAAAGGAAACAAAACAAGGAAACAAACAGTCACATGGACAGGGAGAAGGGGAGAGAGTAAACTCAGGGGGAGAAACAGAAAACAGAGAAAAGGAAAACACAGGGAAACGGAGTGAGAGAAACAGTCAGAGACAAAGGATATGGGGAGCTTGTGTTGGGGATCGGGAGAAGCTGGAAGTGAGGACTGGAGGGAGCTCGGAGTGAGGATCAGTGAGAGCTTGAGAGAGGAAGGTGATGATTTATTGTCACCTGTACCAAGATGTCCAGGCAGATGTTAGTAAGCAAGGATGTACAGAACAATGGCTGTAAATCATGTCTGAGAGGCATTAAGTTATGTTGCACAGAGCGTGCGCAAGGCGAGATCAACATGAACAAGATCAGCATTATCTGAGATTAAAGAGTCCATACATCAGTCTGACAACAGCTTGGTAGAAGCTGTTCCTGAACCTGCTGTTGCGTGTGATCAGGCTTCTGTATCGTCGAGCCTGATGGAAGAGGTTGGAGGAGATCATTACTGGGGTGTGATGAGACTTTGATAATGTTAGAACAAAGAACAAAGAAAATTTCAGAACAGGAACAGGCCCTTTGGCCCTCCAAGCCTGTGCTGATCCAGATCCTCTGTCTAAACCTGTTACTAATTTTCTGAGGCTCTGTACCCCTTTGCTCCCTGCCCATTCACGTATCTGTCCAAAAAAAAATATCTTAAATGGTGCTATCGTGCCCATCCCTACCACCTCCGCTGGCAACGCATTCCAGGCACCCACCACCCTCTGTGTAAAGGACTTGCCATACAAATCACCAATAAACTTTTCCCCTCTCAATTTGAACTCGTGAGCGCTGGTAATTGAATCCCCTACTCTGGGGAAAAGCTTCTTAATATTCACCTTGTCTACACCTCTTATAATTTCAATCAGGTCTTCAATAGACTTCAATCAGGTCCTCTGTCAACTGTCGTCTTTCTAATGAAAATAATTAAAGTCGACTCAAGATCTTTTCACAGCTAGCGTCCTTCATACCAGACAATATCCTGGTGTCCTCTGCACCCTTTTCCAAAGCATCCACATCCTTTTGGTTATGTGGTGACCAGAGCTCGACGCAATATTCCAATTGTGGCTGAAACAAAGTATTATACAACTGTGACATGTTCGGCTAACTCTTGTTCTCACTACCCCGTCCAATGAAGTGAAGCATACCATATGCCTTCTTGACCACTCCACTAACCTGCATTGCCACCGTCAGGGAACAATGGAACTGAACATCTGGCTCTCTCTGCACATCAATTTTCCCTAGGGTGTTTCCGCACACTGTATAATTACACTTGAATTTGATATTCCAATATGCATCACCTCCCATTTGAACGGATTGAACTCTACCTGCAATTTCTCTGCCCAACTCTCCTATCTATCTATATTCAGCTGTATTCTCTTACACTCCTCTTGACTATCTACTTCTCCACTAATCTTAGTGTCATCTGCAAACTTGCTAATCAGACCACCAATACTTTCCTCCAAATCATTTACATGTGTCATAAACAACAGCGGTCCCAGCACAGATCGCTGTGGAACATCACTGGTCACAGTTCTCCATTTTAGAACCTCCCTTCCCCTACTACTCTCTGTCTCCTTGAGCCCAGCCACTTCTTTATCCATGTAGTTAGCATACCCTGGAACCCATGCGACCTCACTTTCTCCATAACCCTAACATGGGAAACCTTATCAAATGCCTTGTCGAACTAAATGTATATGACGTCTATAAAGGGTCAGTTAGACTCGAAACTTCAGCTCTGTACTCTCCTTACAGATGCTGCTAGACCAGCTGAGATCTTCCAGCATTTTCTCTTTTGACATCCACAGTCCTTCCCTCATCAGTCAACTTTTCTCATTTTCTCAAAGAATTCTATGAAGTTGGTAAGACTTTACCTTCCCCGCACAAGACCGTGTTGCCTATCACTGATAAGCCGATTTTGTTCCGAATGAGAATAGATCCTATCCCTCAGTATCTTCTTCAGCAGCTTCCCTACACCTGACGTCACGTTCTCCGGTCTATAATTAACGGGAATATCGCTGATACCCTTCTTAAACAAGGGGATTAGCAATTCTCCAGTCCTCCGCGATCTCATTGTGTTCAAGGATGCTACAAAGATATCTGTTAAAGCCCTCACTATCTCGTCCCTCACTTCTCTCAGTAATCTGGGACAGATGTTGGCAGCCTTTCTGCGGCAACGAGCCGTGTAAATTGAGTCAATGTTTGGGAGGCTGGAATCCGTGCTGGTGTGGGCTTTGCACACAATTTTCTGTCGTTTCTAACGGTCCTGAAAAGAGCAGTTGACATACTAGGCCGTTATGCTCCCAGACAATACGCTCTCAATGGTGCATTTGTAGAAATAGTGCATGCTGAATTTCCTGAGCCAACTGAGGAAGGAGAGGCGTTGTTGAACCTTCTTTACTGTCACACTTATTTGAGATGTCTAGGACAGGTTGTCAGTTATCATCACTCAGAGGAAACTGACACTCTGCACTCTCTCAACCATCAGTGTAAATGGGAGTGTGTTCCCCTCATTTCTTTCTGAAGTCAATGATCAGTTCTTTACTATCGCTGAATTTCAGACAGAGGTTATTATCATTACACCACGCCACCAAATGCTCTATCTCCGTTCTATGTCCTGAGCCTTCGTTGTTTGATATCCGTCCTGCTATGGTGGTGTCAGCAGCGAACGTGTAGATGGCGTTTGTTTGAAATTTGGCAACAAAGCCATGGGTGTACAGGAAGTACAGTTGGGGGCTGAGGACACAAACGTGGATGTACAGCGAGTGCAGTCGGGGTCTGAGGACACAGCTGTGGGTATGCAGGGTGGATGGTAAAGGGTTGTACAGTGATTACAGTCGGGGGATGTGGTCACAGCCGTGGGTGTATGGGATATACAGTAGGGGACTGAAGACATATCCTTCTGGAACTCCTGTGTTGAGTGTTATTTTGGAAGAGGTGCAGTTACCTATCTTCACTCATAGTGATGCGTGTGTCAGAAAGCTGAGGATCCAGTGGCAGAGGGAGGAGATGAGACTATGGTCATGGGTTTTGTGATCTGTCTGGAGGGGATATTGATGTTGAAGATGAAGCTGTACTCAATGAGCAGCAGTATGATGTAGGTGCCTTTGTTGTCCACATGTTCCAGGGATGAGTGCAGGGTTCTGGATATGATATCCATTGTGGACCCATTACATCAGTCAGCAAATTATTCGGGATTTGCCAGGCTGGGACACTGGAGGTGGTGTGGATCATAACCAGTCTCTTGAATCACTTCATATTTATTGAGTTCGGAGCCACTGGGCCGTAATCATAAAAGAAAGTTACATGAGCGTTCTCACTTACTTTCTTCACCTTCTTGAAGCAGGTTGGGACGTGGGCTTCAGGGGGGAGAAGCTGAAGATGTATGTAATTACCTCTGCCAGTTGATCCACACAGGATCTGCGTGCTCAGCCTGGAACATCAACCAAGCCTATCACTTTCCTTGATTTGACTCACAGGAAGACTTATCATGCCTGCAGCGGTGACAAAGGGCAGAGGTACATCCGAGGCTGTCAGGTCAGATTGCATCCTAACAGTCACACAGTTATTCATCATAGCCAACCCCTCCCCCAACTCGCTCCGTCGTCATCAAGACACAGTGACATTGGTCGGTGTGAGCGCCACACAGTTAGTGTCGAGATAGAGTGACATCAATACACTGGGATTGTGCACCATCAAGTCCTGTGTCACCAATATTGGGTAAATACACAACAAAAGGGGCGAAGCATGTGCTCCTACTGATTGTCAGTGGCGCAGACAGTGAAGATTTTACAGATATAATTCCAATCAATCCCCTATGTTAACCTGAATGGAGTCAACACCTGGAATGTTGTCCTTTGTAGATGGTGGACAGTCCTTCGGGAATTCAGGAAACATCTTATGCAAGAACCACCTGGCCCAAGGATTGAGGGAATTTTTGCTAAGTTTGTAGATGATACAATAATGGTTGGATGTGCAAGTGATATAGAGGAAGTGGGGAGGCTGCAGGAAGACTTGGACGGTTTAGGAATGTGAGAAAACACGTGGCTGATGGAACGTAATATGGGAACGTGTGAGATTATGCAGTTAAGTAGGCGGAAAACAGGCAAACACTATGTTCTTATAGGATCCACTAAATTGGAAACACAAAACGATTTTGAAGCATTTGTCCTGTCTTATGGTTAATGCGCAGGTTCAGTTGACAATTTGGAAGCAAATGCAATGTTAGCATTCATTTCGAGAGAGTTTGAAGTGATACTGCTGAGAATGCAATGGACTATGTTGGAGGTGATCCATCCTGGGGATGACAGATTGTCAGATGAGCTACATGAGGGCTCTTTTATCCATACTCGATGGAATTTAGAAGAATGGGAGGCGAGGCATCTGATAGAAACTGATCGATTACTGCAAAGATTGATACAGTCAACATTTAAAAGACATTGCCACTAGTCATAGAGACTATGACAAAATAGCACAGTTTCAGAGTGAAGGGATAGGCTGAATGACCTAAATCTCTAGCTATATCTCATGCCGTTATGATTATATGGTCTACTATTCAGTGCAGAATTGTAAGTCTCTGACCTGCTCTTGTAATCATGGTATTTGTATGTTGTTTGGCCTTCACGTTCTGGTCAATGTTAACACCTCTGATACGGATGGTGGGAGGATTCAGTGTCGGCCAGTAATCCAATAATATTTTGAATATGAGCTCCCATCTGTTAGTCTCATCTGGCGGGAGCACATTGTCTCTATGATGATTGTCATTTTTAGTCTGGTATTTTTGAAGAATCAATCCTGCTACGCCAGTATTGTTAAATTTAACAAAACGGTGCAACTTATCACAGCACTCAGCAACAATAAGTCATCGAATACTGAACACCCTTCTAATAACAGAAATGTCTAAAATGTTCAATATTAGAAACACTGATTTCCTGTTCGTGTTCAAACCAGATAACCTGTCCCATCGAAGTGATCAACTTGGAACTATTTGTAAAAAATCTTTTTTGGATGTGGGCATCGCTCGATGGGCCCAGCAATTCTTGCCCGCCCCTAGTTGCCCCCTTGTGAAGGTGGTACCGAACTGCCTTCTCGAACTGTTGCAATCCACTTGCTGTGTGTTGACCCACTAGTGATTTCGGAGGGAATGCCAGGGTTTTGACCCAGCAACAATGAAGGTACGGCGATCTATTTCCAAATCAGGATGTTAACTGGTTTGGAGAAGAATTTGAAGGTGGTGGTGTCCCCAAACGTTTATTGCCCTTGTCATTCCAGATGGAAGTGTTCGTGAGATTGGAAGGAGCTGTCTGAGTATCTTTGTGGAATTTCTCCATTGTGTCTTGTAGATAGTACACACTGCTGCTCCTGAGTGACCGTGGTGAATGGAGTGAATGCCTGTGGATGTGGTGCAAATCAAATGGGCTGTTTTGTCCTGGATGGTGTCAAGCTTCTTTAGTGTTGTTGGGGCTACACTCAGTCAGGTAAGTGAGAATATTTCATCTCATTCCTGACTTCTGCTTTGTAGATGATGGATAGGCTTTGGGTAGTCAGTTTCTCCTGCAGTATTCCTAGCCTCTGATCTGCTGTTATATTCATGTGGCGAGTCCAGTTGAGTTTCTGGTCAATGATACCCCCTCGGATATTGATAGTGTGCGGGTGTGGAGGGGGGGGGGGGGGTTAGTGTTGATAATGCTGCTGAATACAAAGTGGTTATATTGTTTCTTATTGGTGATAGTCATTGTCTGAATTTTTGTGTCGCAAATGTTACTTGCCACTTGTCAGCTCAAGCCTGGATATTTTCCAGATAATGTTGCTTTGGGCATGGACTGCTTCCGCATCTGACCATTTGTGAATGATGCTGAACATTGTGCAGTCATCATCGAATATCCCCAATTCTGATCTTATGATGAAAGGAAGGTAATTGTTGAAGAAGCTGAAGACTTTTGGACCTAGGACATTATCCTAACGGACTACTGCAGAGATGTTCTGGAGCTGAGATGACGGACCTCCAACAACAATGACCATCTTCTTATCTGTCAGGTATGACTCCAATAATGGAATGCTGGTGCGGGATACCATCTTTGCTTGGGCTCCTTGATGTCACATTTGGCAGAATGCAACCTTGATGTCAAGGGCTGGAATTCAGTTCCCTTTCCTATGTTTGAACCAAGACTGTGACGAGTTCAGGAGCTGAGTGACCGTGGCAAAACCTAAACTGGGCCTCACTGAGCAGGTTAGTTTTGTGCAGGTGCGGTTTGATAGCACTGTTGATGACACCTTCCATCATTTTACTGATGATGGCAAGTGGACTGATAAGGCGGTATTTGGACGGTTTGAATTTGTCCTGCGTTTGATGTACAGGACATATCTGAGCAGTTTTTCCCTATTGGCAGTTTGTAAACATACTGGAACAGCTTGGCTCGGGGAGCGGTAAATTCTGGAGCACAAGCCTTCAGGACTATTGCCAGCATGTTATCAGGCCCCATAGCCTTTGCAATATCCAGTACCTTCAACCATTTCTGGATATCAGTTAATCTAATTTGCTGAAGACTGCTACCTATAATGACGGGGACCACGGGCTGTGTCCGAAATGGATCATTCACTCAAAAATTCTGACTGAAGATTGCTGTGAAAGCTTCAGCCTTATCTTTTGCACTGATGTTCTGGGCTCTTCCATCATTGAGGATGGGGATATGTGTAGAGACTCCTACTCCAGTGAGTTGGTCCACGACCATTCACGATCGGATTAGCAGGACTGCAGAGCTCAAATCTGATGCATTGGTTCTGGGATTGCTAAGCTCTGTCTGTCCTTTGCTGTTTATGCTACCTGGCACGCAAGTATTTCTGTTTGGAAGCTTAAGCAGATTAACATTTTATCATTATATATTCCTGCTTCTGCTCCTGGCATGCCCTCCTGCACTCTCCATTGAAACATGGTTAATTCTCTGATTTGCTGCTAATGGGGGGGGGGGGGGGTGCGGGGGGGGGGCATGCTGGGCCATGACGTTTCAGATTGTGCTGGACTATAGTTTGGCTGCTATTGATGGTCCGCAGTGTCTTATGGAAGCTCAGTCTTGAGTTGGTAGATCTGCTAAAAGTCTGTGCCATTAGCATGGTGATAGTGCCACATAACACAATAGAGGTTATGGAGACAATAGACTTTGTCTCCACAAGGAGAGTGTGGTGGTCACATTTACCGATACTGCCATGGACATATACATCTGCAGTTGGTAGAATGGTAAGGATGAGGTCAGATATGCTTTTTACCCTCTCGTTCATTCCCTCACCACCTTCTGCAGATCCAAAAAGTAGCTATGTCCTCAGGAGCCGACCAGCATGATCAGTAGTACTGCTGCCAAAACCACTCTTGACAATCGACTTTGAAATCCCCCAGCCAGAATACACTTTGTGCCCTTGAAACAATCAATGCTTTCTCCAAGTGTTGTTTAACATGGAGGAGGACAGATTCTGCTGAGCAACGACGTTACGTGGTAATCAGTAAGAGACTCCTTTGTCCTTGTTTAATTTCTGTTATTTCTGTAAGGTATGATTCCGTGAGTATGGCTAGTTCAGGCTGTTGCTTACCTAGTCTGTAAGGCAATTGTTCCAATGTTGGCAATAGACCTCAGATGTTAGTAAGGAAGACTTTGCAGGTTCTATAGTGATGTTTCTAATGTTGACTTTTCGGATGCCCATTTTGTTGTCAAGTGTTCCATCCGGTTTCAGTTGTTTGAAACGTTGTAGCGATTGGTACAACTGAATAACTCACTAGACCATTTCAGAGGGAGATTAGGAGTCAATGACATTGCTTTGGGTCTGGAGTTACATGTCAGCCAGACCAGGTGAGGATGGAAGATTCATTCATTGCAGGATATTGGTGAACCAGGTGGATTTTTCTGACAATCGGCAATGATTTCATTCTCATCAGTCGATTCTTAATTCCAGAGATATTTTTACATTATTGAATTGAATTTCCACCATCTGCAGTGGCGGGATTCAACCTAGGTGCACAGAACAGGAGCTGATTTTCTTGATTAATAATCTATTGGGAATACCATGCGACCTACTTGGAACCACATGTTGAACTCAGCTGCCATTTCTTGTGTTGCCCTCTTTTTAAATCATTGCTTATGTTATTCTGGAATCTCATACTTCATTAAATCCTGATTGAAATATACAGCCTTCTCGACTGCTCGAATTTCACTCAGTCTGCTTTGTTTGAACAGACATTTCAAGGCAGCTGTACATCAGAGAAGAGCAGGAAAAGATTGTGCACTTTACCTGTCACCGGACAAGCAGGTCTGCCCACGAGGTATTTATTGTGGGTCAGAGAACCTCAGAATTATTTTGGTGTGCAGGGAGGCCATTCAGCCCATTGTGGAGTCGCAAGCTCTCCAACTGCACAATTGGAGATCGAGATAGTGTGTGAATATAGATTGTGTTGCAAACAAATAAACTGAGAGAAAGCAAGTGAAGTGAGATAAACTGAGAGAGGCAAGAAAGGGGAGCGACAGACTGAGTGCAAGAGGAAGAGGTGTTAGATGAGGGTGAAGTTAGTTAGATCAGAAGACCACAGACAGAAGTTAGAAGCTTTATTTAGAAATTCCTCTGGACGGCAAGCCCTTTGTCTGTGCGTCATACACTGTGAGCACTGTGCTGATACTGGCTGTCATCCCAGATTATTTATTTCCAATAATATCACAGAGCTGGGTTACTGACAGCCAAACAGAACCCATTAGGCCAATTGATTGGTTCCATGGAGAAAGCAGAATTTGGAAGTAGACTGTGCCAAGAGCAGCAGGAAATTATAACCAATACGCCGCCTCCACGACCACCACCCCCCATTCCCCCACCCACCGCCCCCCCACCCCCCCCCCCCGATACTGTATGAGAGACTAGTCCAGAGAATCTTAGTGAGGGGACTCACTGACAGAGGGGAAATCACGATCTCAGCTGTGGGTCAAATAATGATTAATAAAGTTTGCACACCACTTCTCTAGTTATGTAATTTACATTTCAATTTACAGAGCTCAATATCAGGAGTGTATTTTAACAACCTTATCTCTTTGTACTTTGCATATATTGGTGTTGCAGAAAATCACTTTGTTCCTGTATTTTATATTGTATAAACGCATTTCATTAATATTGTCTCTGCTAATTACTCATTGTAGATATATTCTTGATTCTGTTCTTCATATGGGTTATAAAGAGTAACGTTCCAGTTCTGGTAAGGGGGGGGGGGACATCACTGTCCCTCCACACAGTCTAAACAGCCATGTCCCCCAGACCTCTCCGTCTTCTGTCTTTTCCTCAATATCACAATCACAATGTAATTGAAGTTCATTAAATTACACTTCATGACAGTTCCTTAACGTCGATAACATCAACAGCATGACGCAAACATGCCCTCTCTGATCCTGGGCTAGCAATCTGCACTGTGTTTGCCATGTGCAATTATCTGTTGACATATCGACACAATTTGTTTGTTGTAACCCTCGTTTTCTTTGGTATATTTTGCTATCAGATCATGGATGATAGATGTTCTCTCAATGTTTTACTGATTTTACAATCAGTGATCAGTATTTACGGGATTTATTTCTGTATTCAAGAACAGAGAAGCATGTTTATGTTCTGTTAAATCTCCGGAATTACTTCCATATCCAAGGCAGACGAATGAATACACACAATCAATCTGCCATCTTCAACATTCCTTCCTTCAGTCACACTCACATATCACACCCAGAATGCATAAATGGTCAAAGGTATTTTGCATTTTAATAAATTAGCATTGAATTCAAAGGGGTTAACTGGAGCTATTTGTTCAGCTATTGTAAATATGTCAGTCTCCATGGATCCTATGCGCCTCTAGCGAGGTTCTCTCTTCTATTAATAAGGGAATGCGGGAGCATGTCCAACAGTAGTAACAGGGATTTGCAGCATCAGAGAGAAGGCCAGGAGAGATGGGAATCAGGGGACACTAGACTGGAATGTTCCAGCAATGGATCAGAATCTGAGCATATTAGACTGGAATTTTCCAACAATGGATAAGAGTTTATCCTATGGTCTTTACTGGCTTTCCCAGCCTTGGATATCATTAGCGTCACGGATTGAAGATGTACTGATGGTTATTCAAGGTTACTATCCTATCCATGCTATATTTGGTGTTCCTGGTAAGTCATTCTGTCTGTCTAGTGAAATGGATTGAACTGAATCGATGGTCACGATATGTAGATTTTGGAAAGGTGTAACCAACGTTTTCAGTTCCAATCAAATATACCATTCCTTAGAAATTATAACTAGCAAATTATTCTTTACAAATTACTCACCAATACGTGAGGATAAAACAGACTGTTCTCAACCTCTTTGATTCAATGTCTCCTGCAAAGTGTACATCTCTATATCCTCCCCACATACCAATCCTGCCCAGTCCCACCATTAAGACCGTCCCAGTCTCCTCCTCAGCCTCAGTTCAATTCCTGAATAAACCATCGTTTGTGCCTTTGTTAATTCCAGATACATCTGTTTCAACGCCCTTCTAACCACGTGTCCATTGCAAAATAATTGCACTTGAGATGTTTAACTTGTTGTCTCCACGAAATCTGAAAGATGGGCAGACAGTGTACGGTGGGTCACGTCATTGGCTGGTATTCTAGAGCCACAGAATGATAATCTGTTGATATCGGCTTGCCTTATGTCCATTAGAGAAGGCGGTGGGTCATCCTTCCCTGGTCAAGTCTCTATTTAACTGCAAACCCACGGCAATTTGTTTTACTATTTATTGTCCTGTGGAACAGCTGAAACAGCCACTCAGTTCAAGATTGGCATAACACGCTGGCCTGACCAGGGCCGCACACATCCCGTGAGGGCAGAACAAAAGGAAAGGTAGCTCCCTTCCTCTGCCTGCATCCCATATTCCAACGGCACATTTCCATTCAGGGAGGTAGCCATTCACTGTTTTAGATGGATTCTTTGTGATTGAGTCTCACCGAAGAGTGATGTCCATCTCCACGGACACCTGTGGTGCTGACTGTATTGATGCTGACCAACAGATATAAGGACGTTTTAAATTCCCCATCAGTGGCAGTGCATTGTAAACGAATGGTTTCCTGTGTCACACGAAAGAAATGTAACCAGCAGAGTGAGGGAAAAGAATTATTGTGAGCAAACCTGAGAGTGTTGTTGAGGCAGTATTTGGGGTATTGCGGTCAGATTTTGTTTCCTTCACATGGAGTGATCTTACCACAGAGAGAGTGAAGAGGAGTTCCACCAGATTAATCCCTGGGATGATGGCACCGTGAGGAGTGAGTGAAGGTTGATCTGCAGCGCTGTGAGGGAATAAAAGGTGATTGCATTGAACCCTGAGAGAGATGGACAATCACTCCTTATATTCGAAACAGACAATGGGAAGGTGATAAATTCATGACTGCTGTTTTACTCAGGATGCATGATTCAGGATAGTTGAAATGCCTGGGAGGATGTTACGCCAACCCACCCCAAACCCTACTCCCCATTGAGAGAGACAGAGAGGTCTAAGTTTTGAATAAACTCTCCCCACATTAATACAGTACAGTTGGTGTGTGATCCTGCACTGAATGTCATATTATCCACCACCCCGACAGCAGCCACAGTACATTCATTCTAAAACAGTTAACTATTCCCAACAGCTTCTGACATTCATGAAGAACATGAATCTATCTTCTCAGAGTTGCAAGGTACTTCCTTAAGTTTTCGACCAGAAGACTATAAGACATTGGAGCATACATTAGGGCAGTTAGCCCATTGAGTCTGCTCCGTCATTCATTCATCGCTAATAGGTTTCTCAAACCCATTCTCCGACCTTCTCCCTGTAACCCTCGATCCCCTAATCAAAATCTATCTACCTCCCTCTCAAATATACTCAATGACCTGACCCAACGGCCTTCTGTGGCAATAAATGTCAAAGATGCACCATTTTATGGTTCAATAACTTTCTCTATATCACTGTTCTAAAACGTGTTCCTATGTGCCCTCGGATCCTAGTCCAATGGAAACATCTTATCGACATCCACTCGCTCCAGGTCATTCAGTATTCTGTATATTTCAATTTTATTCCCTCTCATCCTTTTAAACTTTATCGACTATAGACACAGAGTCCTCAAACATTTCTAAATACAATAAGCTTTTCATTCCTATGACCATTCTCGTGAAAGTCTTCTGAATACGCTCCAGGACCAGTACATCCTTCCTGACATATGGAGCTCAAAAGTGAGCACAATACTCCAAATGTGGTTTGATAAGAGCCATATACATCCTGTTCTTATATTGAATTCTTCTCGGAGTAAATGCTTCCAATCCTAATTACAATTGTCCTCCTAACTACTGCCTCAAACTGCAAGCTTACCTTGAGAGAACACTGCACTAGAACTCCCCAGTGACTTTGCACTTCAGATTTCTGAATTTCCTCGCCATTTAGAAAATAGACCATGCCTCTATTCTTCGTTGCAAAGTGCATGACCTCACACTTTCCAACGTCGGAATGCATCTGCCGATCTCTTTACCTGTCCAAATCCTTGTTCAGCCTCTCTGCCTACTCAATACGACCTGGCCATCTGCCTATCTTTGTGTCGTCTGCAAACCTAGCCAGAGTGCACTCAATTCCCTCATCTAGATTGTTAATGTAACAAGTAAAAAGATATGATTCCAACACTGAACATTGTGAATCACCACTTGTCACCGGCTGCCATCCTGAGAAGTACTCTTTTATCCCCACTCTCTGCTTTCTGCCTGACAGACAAGCTTCTATTCATACCACTACCCTTGCTCTAACACCACGGACCGTTAACAAAACCAGTAATCTCCTGTGTGATACCTTGTCGAAGGCCTTCTTGAAGTCCAGGTGGATAACATCCATTGGCTGTGCTTGGTTGAGCCTGCTCATTCGTCTTCAAAGCATTCCAATAGATTTGTCAGGCATGAACTTCCCTTGACGAAATCATGCCGGCTTTGCCCTATTTTAACAATCACTTTCAAGTATTCAGCAATCTTATCCTTCACAATGAATTCCGGGATCTTACCCACGACCGAGGTTAAACTTTTCATGGTGGGTTTTTGTTGTCTTTTTCTTTATTCTCTTTTTAAAATGGGGTGTCACATTAGTGGGTTCCCAGTGCTCTGGGATCGTTCCTTACTCTAGTGATTCCTGAAAGATCACCACGATCGCCTCCACTCCCTCTTCAGCTATTACCCTTATAATATTGGGATGTAGTCCATCTGGTCAAGGTTATTTAACCACCTTAGGACCATTACAGTTTTTTCTAGCATGTTCTCCATGGTAGTGGCCATCATACGCAGCTCTGGCCCCTCAATCTCTTGAATGTTTAATGTATTACTCGTGCCTTCCACAATCAAGGCTGATGCAAAGTAATTATTCAGTTCCTTGGCCATTTCTCGTTCCCTACTACTATCTCCCCAGTATCATTTTCCAGCAATCCAATGTTCACTTTTGCCGCTCTTTTGAACTTTATATATCGAAACAAACTGTTAGTCTTCTTTTATCTTAATAGCTCGCTTACCCCCCTTATTTAATAATCTCCCTCTTTATTTTATTTTATTTGCCCTCTGTTTTGTCTTTGTAAGCTTCCCAATCCTCAGGTTTCCCACTGCACTTTGCCACATTATATCCTTTCTCTTTTGCTTTTATGCTATACCTGAGTTCCCTAGTCAGCTATGGTTGCCCCATCCTCCCCATATAAGCCTCTTTTTTCCTCAGGATAAATCTCTGCTGTGCCCTGAATTACTCCAAAAATCTCCTGCCATTGCTGTTGTACTATCTTTAATGCTGGGCCTGTCTCCCAGTCAATTCTAACCAGCTCCTCCCTCATGTCCCTGTAATTGCCTTTATTCAGCTGTAATACCATTACTACTGATTCTACCTTCTCCATCTGAATCTGCAGTATAAGTTCAATCATATTATGATCACTGCCTGCTAAGAATTCCTTCACCTTAAGCTCCTTCATTTATTTCACCTTTGCAAGCTGCTCCAAAAAGCCATCTCATAGACATTCCACAAATTCCATTCCTTGCGAACCACTACCAACCTGAATTCCCAGTTCACCTGCATAATGAAATCCCACAGGATCACTGTAACTTTGTCTTTCCTACAGAAATTTCTAGCTCCTGGTGTATCTTGCACCTCAGCTTCCTGTACATAACTCTAACTGCATTTTTTTCACCTTTTTGATTCCTCAATTCTACCAACACAGATTCTACATGATCTGACTTTACTTCATTTCTTATGATTGATTAATGATTCAATTCCATCCTTAATAATGAAACAACTCTATTACTCTGCCCACCTGCCTATCTTTTCGACAGGATGAATATCCTTGAATATTCCGCTCCGAATCCTGATCCTCTTGCAGTGATATCACTGTAATGCCCATGTCGTGCCTGCCAATTTGTGAATGAGTCACAAGCGTGTTTACCTTATTCCTTATGCTGCATGCATTTCGATATGATAGTTTAGTCCTGTATTACCCGTTGCTCTTTTCACTGTCATTTGTTTGTCCAGCCGTTGGTACCTACACAGACCCTGTCCACTGGATCATTCCCCGCCCAATCCAAGTTCTTCTGCAGCCCAGATGATATATCCCAAACCCAAGTACCAGGTAGGCAACACATCATTCAGGACTCTCAATCCCAATCACAGAGAACAGTAGCTCTGTCTCTAATTATCCATCATTGGGCGGCACAGTGACACAACACTGCTGCTTCAAAGTGCGAGGGACTCGGGTTCAATTTCAATCTCTGGACCCTTTGTGTGTGGGCTTTGTAAATTCTTCCCGTGTCTGCATTCGGAACATTAACTCTTTCGTCTCTCCACAGTATGTCTCTGTGTTTGCTTCGGATTTCTACCATCTACAGTATTTTTGCTTTGGTTCGACAGAGAAATCTAGCAAACGTGACAGGTTTTTGTAAAAGCAGCCGTGCATCGCGGGTTCCCTGGTTGTTTAGGAATCTTTCCCGGCCCCTTCCTTGTGTGCAGTGTCCCTGTATACCCATTCCATCCCTTTCAGTGCCTCAGTCCATCGTCACTACATGCAGCCTTTTCTTGTGCCACCCCTGGGACTCCCCAAACCCCATTGCCTGGCACTGAACACTCCCTTCGTAGGACTGTGCACACAACGACACTGGGCACTTTCTGACCCACTGGGGATGCTGCATAAAGATCCTGCCATTGAAAGGAACAGAATAACTAAAGTCCAATTGAATAGCAAAGCAGAGTAAACAAGCTGCATGACATCCATCTGCTCTGACATTTTCTAGTTTTCTGTTTATCCTCCTCCATCTGTAATTATATGGTTCATATGTATACCTTTGTAAAAACAATGACTGCAGATGCTGGAAACCATATTCTGGATTAGTGGTGCTGGAAGAGTACAGCAGTTCAGTGGTGCTCTTCCATCACCACCAAACTATATGTATACCTTGTCAAACAGGTTTAGTGGCGGGGATAGATATCAGATCCTCTGGGCATTGGACTAATTCAGTGGACTCCACTTTCCTGAGGTCACACTTAAGTTTTTATTATCAAGTCTATCCACTTTAAATAAAAGGCCTTGCGAGAGTTCTGTTGAAAGGATATTTGAATTTTGGAGACACCAGAATATGCGAGTGAGGTTAGGACTAGGAAGGTAGCAAAGTCAAATACATGGCCAAACAGCTGGCAGGGCAGGCAGCACTTCTGATATGTGGATCATTGGGATTCCCGAGTCGGTAGGACCTAAACAAGAAAGACAGGATGGACCTGAACTTGCAGCAATCTCTGATATGTGGAGAGGGGTATAGCAGGAAAGACAGTGGGACAGCAATGGCAGGGGATTCCAAGGTTAATTCAGGAGACACTGCAGAGATTCATGCTGAGGAATAGAGGCATGATACAGGGAGGATAAGGCAACCAGGGCTGAGGAGGGAAGTCAGGGATTGCATACAAACAAAAGTGTTAGCACACAATGTGGTGAAGGGCAGTGTGAAACGAGAGAATTGCAAAACTTATAAAGACCAACAGAGGACAAAAAAATAAGGAGGGAGAAGATTAAATATAGGGGTAAGCGAACCAACAATATAGAGGAGACTGTAAGAGGTTCTTGAGATATATAAAGTGCAAAAGAGAGGTAAAAGTTATATTGGACACTGGAAAATGATGCTGGAGACATAGTAGTGGGAAACAAAGAAATGAATGAACAACTTGGCATCAGTCTTCATGGTGGAAGACATGAATAATTTCACAGAAGTTGAAGAGAGTGAGAGGGCAGAGCTGAGTATGGTGGCCATCATCAAGAATAACATGTTAGAAAACTGAATGTCCTAAATGTGGATAAATCACCTGGACCAGGTGGACTACACCCCAGCTTTGGAAGGGAGATAGCTGAAGAGGTAGTGCAAGTATAAGTAGTAATCTTTCAGGAATGACTAAAATCAGGAAAGGGCCAACAGGCTGGAAATTGCTAATGTCACACTCCGTTTAATAAGGGAAAAAATGGAAAATTACAGACTGATTAGCCTTACCTTAGCTGTGGGTAACAAGCTGGAATCCATCGTGAAGGATGGGATTTCTGAATACTTGAGGTCTTTGGTAAAATAGAACAGAGTCAACATGGTTTCATCAAGAACAGTCAGGCCAGACAAACCTGTTAGAATTCATTGAGAGAGTAACAAGCAGATTAGACCAAGAAGAACAATAGATGTTATCCGCTTGCTCCACAAGAAACTTTTGATAAGGTGCCACACAGGAGGCTATTGAGAAAGATAAGGGCCCATGGTGTTCGAAGCAATGTACGAACATGGATAGTAGCATGGCTGTCTGACAGAAAGCAGGGAGTTGGGATTAAAGAGTCCTTCTCAGGATGGCAGCCAGGGACAAGTGGTGTTCCACAAGACTCAATGTTGGGACCACAACCCTTCCCTTTATGCATTAATGATTTGCATGAAGGAACTGAGAGGATTCTGGCTAGGTTTTCAAACAGTGCAAAGATAGATAGAGGGACAGGTAGCACTAAAGAGGTGGTTCGGCTACAGGAGGATGCTCTAGCGCATCTCCTCAACTTCCCGCACCTCCGTCCTTGATCTCCACCTTTCCAACTACAACAAGGACAGAACCCCTCTGGTGCTCGCCTTCCATCCCACCAACGACAGGATTCAACGCATCATCCTCCGCCATTTCTGCCACCAACAGTCAGACACCACCACCAGAGGTATAATTCCCTCCCCACCCATATCAACAGAGACCATTCCCTTCACATCTCCCTCGTGAGGTTCATGCACCCTCAACCCCACCCAGCCACCTTCCACTCCTGACACCTTCTTTGCCACTACAAGAGGTATGAAACCTATGTCATCACTCCCTTCTCACCTCCATCCAAAGCCCAAAGGATCCTTCCACGTCAGGCAAAGAACATCCTGTGCATCCAAACACCACATCTACTCTGTCCATTGCACCGGATCTCCTCTCCATTGGGGAGATTGGACATCAATTTGCAGAACGGTTCAGGTAACACACTTGGACACACACACCCAAAAACCCCACTTCCCTATCCTTGAATACTTCAACTCTCCCTCCCACTACAACAAGGACATGTATGTTTTTGGCCTCCTCCATGGCCAATTCCTATCCAGCAGTCGTCTGGAGAAAGAATGCATCATCTTCCACCGAGGGACCCTCCAACCACACGGTATCAAAGGCAATTTTGCCAATTTCCTCATCTCCCCTCCCACCATCTTATCCCAGATCTAACCCTCTAGTTCAGTACCGCCCTCTTGAACTGTCCAACCTGTCCATCTTCCTTCGCATGTATCCACTCCACCTTCCACTCTGACCTTTCACTATCACCACTCACTTTCATCGAGCTATTGCTGACCAAGCTAGCTTCCTCCCAGCCCCAGCCTCTCCCATTTGTCTCTCAGCCCAGTTCCGCCTAACGCCCTCATTCCTGATGAAGACTTTATGCCTGAAACATCGATTCTCCGGCTCCTCGGATGCCGCCTGACTGGCTGTGCTTTTCTAGCACCACACGTTTTGACTCTGATCTCCAGCATCTGCTGTCTTCACTTTCTCCTATTGAAGGATTTGTTCAGGTTAGGGGAGTGAGCAAAGATATGGCAGATGGAGTATAACGTGGGCAAGTGTTACATCATGCACTTTGCCAGGAAGAATACTGGCATGGACTATTTTCTAATTAGCGAGCAGGTTCAGAAGTGAAAAGCGCAAAAAGCCGAGGGAGTTTCAGTCCAGGAGTCTCGAAAGGTAATCTTGCAGGTTGTCAACAGTTAGGAAGGCAAATACAATGATGGCATTTATTTCAAGAGGGCTTGAATATAAATGCAGGGATGTACTTCTGAGGCTGTATAAGACTTTGGTCAGGCCACATTTGGATTATTGTGCACAGTTTTGGGTTCCATATCTCAGGAAGGATGTACTGGCCCTGGAGCGTTTTCCAAGGAGATCCACGAGAATGGTCCCAGGAATGAAAAGCTTAACATATGAAGAACATTTGAGGGCTCTGGGTCTACATATGATAGAGGTCAGAACATGTTAAGAGGTCGACTCAAAACTTAGAGGATACTGAATGGACTGGAAAGAGTGGATTTTGGGACGATATTTCCAATGGTAGGAGAGACTAGGCCCCGATGGGAAAGAGTAAAGAGAAGACCTTTCAGATCAGAGATACGGACGAACCTCTTCAGCCATAGAGTGGTGAATTATGGAATTCACCGCCACAGAAGGCTGTCGAAGCCAGGTCACGGAGTATATTTAAGAGTGAGACAGATAGGTTCTTGATTGTAAAGGGGATCAAGGGTTACAGGTAGAAAGCGGGAGAATGCGGTTGAAAAGCTTAACAGCCATCATTGAATGGTGGAGCAGGCTCAATGGGCCTAATGGCCAAATTTCTGCTCCAATGTCTTCTGGTTGTATGGTTTCAATATTGGCTCTCCTCATTCCTCATTGGAGTTGTATCATGGAATTTGATCTTCATATGATTTATGAAGAATAAAATTCCAATACGGATGGCTGGGAAATATCATATTCCCTCCCTCTGGTCTCAGGAGCCATGTCCACAATATCATAATCACACTGCAATCGAAATCCAGTAAAATTTACTTCATCATAGTTGATTGACATCGATAACATGAACAGCTGACCCTCACCTGCCCTCTCTGATCCTCGAATAACTATCTGAATTCTGTGTCACATCGTATTCTATGTTTACATATCCATGCCATTTGTCTGTTATCCTCATGTTGTTGTATGCACGTGTTCCTGTCAGAAAATGGACTAGAAAAGTTCTCTCCATATTTTACTGACATTATAATCACTGATCAGTAGTTACAGACTATATGTTTAGATTTATAAACGGAGAAACTTTTTTTTTAATGTTCTGACAATCCTTTGACATTACTCGCATATCTAAGGCAGATTGAATGATTACATACAATCAATCTACCATCTCAAATATTTCTTCCCTCTGTTCATCCCCCCCCCCACACATATCCCATGCCAAATGTGTAGCTTTAAAGTTTTTTTGAATTTTAATAAAATCAATATTGAATTCAAAGGGGTTAACTGAAGCTATTTGTTCAGTGACTGTGATTAATGTCAATCTCCGTGGATCCTAATTATTACAATGGAGAGTTTCCATCGTTGAAAGTTAAATGGGCTCTGTTCAATGTGCTATCCCATAGTATGAGTAGGAGCATCACTGACAGCACTAACAGGGATCAGCAGATCAAAAGAGAGAGAGACGGGAAGGAGAGATCAGAATCTGAGAACATTAGACTGGAATGTTCCAACAATGGACTGTAGTTTATCCTCGGGTATTTAATGGCTTTCTCGGCCTTGGATATCATTAGCATGGCGGATCCAGGATATCCTTTGGATTATTCAAGGTGGTTACTATCCCATCCTCGCTATAGTTGGTGCTCCTAGTAAGTCATTATATTTAATAGGAGAAAGTGAGGACTGCAGATGCTGGAGATCAGAGCTGAAAAATGTGTTGCTGGAAAAGCGCAGCAGGTCAGGCAGCATCCAAGGAGCAGGACAATCGACGTTTCGGGCATAGGTTCCTGAAGATGGGCTTATGCCCGAAAAGTCGATTCTCCTGCTCCTTGGATGCTGCCTGACCTGCTGCACTTTTCCAGCAACACAATTTTCAGCTTTGAAGTCATTATATTTGTCTACTAAACCGGATTGACCTGAACTTCTGCTCATTATATATAAATTTTAGAAAGTGCAAGTCAATGCCTTCAGTTCCAAACAAAAATTTCTTTCTTTATATATTATAACTATTAAACTACTATTTATAAGTTACTCACTGACATGCGAGAAGGAACCAGACTGATGTCAAACTCCATAATCGATTTTGTCCTTCACAGATTTACATCTCCATGTCTCCCCACTCACCAATCCTGTCCAATATCAGCATCATGATATCCCAGTCTCGTCCTCAGTCTCAGTGCAACCTCTGAATAAACCATTTGTGCCTTTGTTCAATCCGAATGCAATAGTTTCATGTTACTTCTAACCACATGTCCATCATTAAATAATTGCTCTTAAGAATGTTTAACTTGTTATCTGCACGTACGGGAAGACAGCTTATGGTGGTCAAGCCATTGAGTGATAATCTAGAGCAACAGAATAATGGTCTGTTGATATCTCATGAAGGAAAATGGGGTGTTTAAAAGCAACCCCATTATTATTTGCTATAAAAACCAATCTGCTTGCCTCAAGAACTTTAGGGAAGTCAATGTGTCATGCTTCCTTCGTCAGGTTTCGGTGTGACTTCTGTGATGAACACGTGGGTGTACTGTACCATTGAGAGAATTAAAAGGCAGCAATAACTATCTGACAGCACCAAGTGTTCTGAAAAATAGATATGATATTACATTTGGTTGAACAACCTGATTAGCTCATTGTCTGAAAAACAAAAACAAATTCAGCAAAACATTTTAAATTATACCCCAAAATACCCACCTCCAACCAAGTATGAATTTGTTATATTGAAAAATCTTAAAAGCCAA
Source organism: Chiloscyllium punctatum (assembly GCF_047496795.1). Lineage (NCBI taxonomy): Eukaryota > Metazoa > Chordata > Chondrichthyes > Orectolobiformes > Hemiscylliidae > Chiloscyllium > Chiloscyllium punctatum. The sequence continues at coordinate 41,533,971 of NC_092790.1, read as the reverse complement.
TGATACAATCCCAAATAGTTTAGCGGTAACAGACCATGGAAAATTGAACAGTTGAGAGGAGAACTGCCAACCTACCAGCATGCAAAGACTGGCTGAAAAATAGCTCTCCTATTGGTACCTTTACTAATTAGTAACTGGTGAAGCAGAATCCCCAAGAAGAAAAGAAGACAGGAATATGGAGAAGAACTGAAAGCTTCCTGATTTTGAGATAAGAAGTTTTGTTTTGTAAATCTTAATTAGGAGTCTTAACGGACTAGTATTGTGGAGGGGGAAGATAAAAGACAGGTTAGAGGAAGAAGTTGTAAATAGTCATTCGTTTATTATTCTCTGTTATACTTTAAGAAATAAAGTTGTTAATTTTAACTTTAAATATTATTGGACTCGAGAATTATAACAGATTACTGCATGGGATAAATCTTTTCTCTGTTGCTGGTTTTAATTAAGCAGGAAGACTTATCCTGTGTTGTAACACTACAAACCCACAGCTATGCAATTTACCCTTTACGGTACTGTGGAACAGCTGAATCAGCCACGCAGTTCAAGATCTGCATAACATGCTGCCCTGACCAGGGCTTCATACATCCTGTGAGAGAAGAACAGAAGTAAAGATAGCTCCCTTTCTCTGCCTGTTTTCTGTATTGCTACATCTCATTTCCATTCAGGTACGTGATCATCCCCTATTTTAAATGTATTCAATCTCATTGAAATTCTCCCTGAGAGTGATGCAGAGCTCCATAGGCAACTCTGGTGCTCGCTTTCTTGATGCTGACGTACAGATGTAAGGGACTTATAAATTCCATGTCAGTCGTAGTTCATAGAGAAGGAATGGCTTTTTCTGGCACAGGAAAGAAATGGCGATGTCTAAGTGAGAGAAAAGGTGCTTTGTGATCATCCAGGGGAGGGTTGTTGAGGCAGTATTTGGGGTACTGTGGATCGACTTTCTCCAAGTTTCACCAGACAAATCCCTGGGATGATGGCACCATGAGCAGTGAGTGAAGCTCAGTGAGAGAATAAGAGGTGATTTCATTGAACCTTAAGGGGGATGGACAATCACTCATGATGTTCTAAACAGACACTGATACGGTGATAAGTTCCATGGTTTTTTTCACGCAGATTACATGATTCTCGATAGTTTAAGAGCCTCTGAGAACTTTCCACATAACCACTCCCACTCCCTATTTCGACTGAGAAAGAGAGGAGAAAGGGAGGAGAGAGAGTGGGGGCGGGGTGGGGGGTGGAGAGAGAGTGGGTGCCAGGTTTTTGAATAAACTGTCTCAACATTAGTACAGTTCAATTGCGTGATTCTGCAATGAACCTCATGTTATCCATAATCTCGACAGCAACAACAATGCCATCATTATAAAAGTGTTAACTCTTTCCAGCAGTGTAGAGAGAAGGAAAGTCTTTTTACGGTATAGGAAAGAAACGGAGATGTCTAAGAGGAAAAAGAGTTATTGTGATCATTGCTGAGAGTGTTGTTGAGGCAGCATTTGGGATATTGTGGACAGACCTTCTCTCCTTTATAAGGAATGATCGCCTTGCCACAGAGAGTTTGCAATGGGGTTCCACCAGACTCATCCCTGGGATGGTGGTGCCATGAGGAGAGAATGATGATTAATCTCCGGCGTTGTGAGAGAATGAGAGGCGATTGCATTGAACCTTGGGGGGAGGGACAGTCACTCACGATAGTCTAAATAAACACTGATACGGTGAAATATTCCATGGCTTCTTTTATACTCGGGTTACATGACTGTCAATAGTTTAAGACCCTCTGAGAATATTCCCCTCACTCCACACCCAATCCCCATTTCGCATGAGAGAGACAGCGGACCAGTCTTTGAATAAACCCTCCCCACAGTAATACAGTGCATTCCGTGTGTGGTCCTACACTGAAATGCTCGTTATTCGCAATCCCTACAGCAGCCACAATACCCTCATGCTAAAACAGTTAACTTTTCCGACCAGATTCTGACCCCCATGGAGAAAATGGGTTGTCTTCTCGGAGATGCAAGTTGCCTCCTTGAGACTTGGCACAAATCATTTGGCTTCCCTCCTCACTGCCAGCAAACCTTGTTAAAGTAGCACCCGTTCTAAAAACAATGGAACCATGATTAACATCATGGACTCCTCTATCAGTGCAGTCTTGGTTTCATTAGTTTGTCGTGTTGAAATATAAATGACCCCCTCTTGTTCCTGTATAACTGTCTCGTGGGCATGAATAGCCTCCTCCTGGTCTCATGGAACAGGTTTAAGGGTCTGATTGAGCTCTGCCTGTTCGTGTTTAACAGCTCGATGCACTGAACAGACCACTCTTCTTCCTGTGTAACAGGCAGGAGTATTGAATGTACTGTCACTTTTCCTGTTCCTGAATGTTAGCTCATACCCGTGTGCAACCAGCTTGAGATGCTGAATGAGCTCTTCTTTTAACTGCGGAAATGGGCAGTGTCTGGCCATGCTGTTACATAAATGTTACCGTTACTTTAACAGCACCAACCGGAATGCTGTCCGGGTCTTGATGCACATGGACGCAGAATGGTTCAGGAGCTGATGGGGGACAAAATGTTCTGAACATTCTGTGATCTTCAGTCATCATACCCACTTCCGATCTTATGATGGGAAAAGACATTGATGGAGCAACTGAAGATGTTTGTGCTGAGGAGACTAACGTGAGGATCTCCTGCAGAGATGTCCCGGGACTGAGAGGGTTGTTGGCGACTGACCCCAAACCTTATTGTGTTCTGAAAGACCACGTCCAGTGGGAAAGTTGCACCTGATTCCCATTCAGCTCAAATACATAGGTGGTCCCAATGCCATCCTCAGTCAAATACTGCATAGGTATCTTCGCCATTCACTCTTTCCTGAGCCCCTGTGTTCGCCTCTTGTTCATATCAATAGGTGATAATGTATGTGTAGGGAGTGTTTTCCTCTCACAGAAGGTAATCACTGTTAGAAATTATCTGGGCTAGAGAGCTAGGGGAGCTACATTACTGAAAGCATTTCAGTCGGAGGTAGATGGATTTATGACCTGTCAGAGAGCTAAGGGGTGAAGAATTGGGCATTAAAGGGGAGTTAATGTCAACAGTAGATCAGCCATGATGGTATACAATGGCTTAATCATCCGAATTACCTGATCCTATTCCTTTTGTTCTCCTATTCAGTAATTGCAAAGTTAATGTTTGTAATTTTCCTGAATGTTCTTTTATTGAACTTTGCAATCAGAGAGAGTGAAGTATTTTGTAACTCATCTCTGGTTGAGGTATGGGGACTGTATTCACAGTGAATCTGGGTCTATAATATGACCAACAAATGAATCACAAGTTGCAGAGAGGAAACACTCTGTAATGAGACCAGAGGCGTCTTTTGAACCAAATAACATTTTCCAACCTACACCAAACCATGTGTGACAGTCTTGAGGGACTGGATGAGATACTGTGTTACTGTGGACCAGGTATCTGGGACAAGTGGCCTCCATCTGCTCCTTGCAGGAGCTGTGAGGGGTTGAATAGAACACAGAAACATAGGACTGAGCAGCAGGAGTGGGCCATTAGATACTTTATCACCGCCTCATGTGCTTTTGGTCTCAGCAGCACGTTTCTGTCTGTATGCCATTTTACTACATACCAAAAACAACTTTGAATAAATGCAAACATCCAGAAACCACAATCCTCTGGGGAAGGGAATTTCCACTTGAGCAGCCCTTTGAGAATTTCTCATTTGTGTTCCACTAAATGTTGGAAGGTCATTATGTCCTTTTCCAGTCCCATTCCTCCACTGGTTACACCAATCTTAAATGCAGCCAGTTTAGTGATGTGGCCAATGATGTAGATCTCAGAGTAGGTCATTTTCAAGAAAAATGTGAGACACAGAAAGTTGAACTCATAACAAATGGTAAAATGACAGAGTGCCCCAAATGTTATTCTGCCTTTGAAGTTACTCTGCTCACACAAGCTACTGCTAGTGGGATTTCTTTCTGGAACAGTTGGATTTGGCTGAATTCCCATCGTTTCAGGCAGCGAAGAGATTCCAATGAACCCTCACCAGGAATCCTTCACAAGTGGTAAAGATAACTCAGGGATTTTCTGGTCTCACACTTTGCTATCGGGCGCAACAAAGTAAGAGAGAGGGATCAATCGGCTGCTGCTTCCCAGGCAGGGAACATTTTTCTCCTTTTCTGTGTTGGAACAAATAATTATGTCAACTGACCACCAAACTGGACCATGTGCGATCTCCTGGAACATTCTCTGGAAAACCTGATTATGGAGTATATGCAAGTGCGTCATTGCTCTTGTTGTGCACAAATCCTTCCAGTCCCAAAAATTTCCAACTTTACAATTTGATGACATGCTTATATGTGTCTGTGTAATTTGTAAATATTGGTAGGTGTCTTCATAGTATGTGTGTTAATATCAATGTATCTTTTCCTTAAAATTTATTCTCTAGCTTTAGTCTCCCTGACAGAAGATAATATGCATCCAGTTTATACAGTTTTCATAAAGTCATGGATGGTTCAATATTATTTCTCAGCTAAGATCAATACTGATAATCCCCCATAACAAAAGACCTGCTTTCCAGGAATGAGTAAATCTTCGAAAATAATTATATCTTTTTATTTTAGTTTAGTGGATCAAACCTGAACACAGTGTATTAGGTATGGTCTCAGTAATGCCCAGTACAGATGCAGTAAAACATTTCTGCAATTAAACCCGATGTTTTTTTTGACAAAAACAGCATTATTCCACTTACCTTCCAAATCACTTGCTACATCTGACTTCATATGATTCATGTCGCAAGAACATGGAAACCTCCTGTATCACAGAGTTCTGCAATCTCTCTCCATTTAAATTGTTTACCATTGTTTCATCTTTCATGCCAAAACAAATAACCTACCTTATATTATTTCTGCTGAAGGTTTGCTCACTAACCTTCCCTGCCTGTATCACTTTGCAGCTCTCATACCTCCATTTGACGACACATTGAATGGCCATCTTGGTGTACGAGTTTATTGAGCTCCAAGCCAATCCCTCCCCTTCCTCCAGATCTTTGATAAAGATTATTGATCATTGATGACCCCACAGTGATCTCTGAGGCACTCCATCAGTTACAGCTTTGCAGCCTGAAAATAAACATTTGTCTTTACTCTCTATTTCCTGTTGGCAACAGCTTCCCTGTTCCTGAGTAGTAGCTCAGGTGGGTTGAAAGGCCTCCTCCTAGACTGTGTAGTGTACTGAACGAGCTGAATTACTTCATTCTATATTCCTGTGTAATTCCTTACAGGCGCATAATGGCCTCCTCCTGTCTCATTGTAACGATCCTGTCTGACTTAATGGAGTGGTCCCCTACCCTGTAATAGCATCGAGGGGTGGATTGAGGGAACAACACATGGGGTAGGGACAGCAGTATATCTCTGTAACAGCCTCGAGTGGTGGAATGAGGGAACACATGGGGTAGGGGCAGAAGTTGCCTATTCGGCTGCACCATTCAGAATGCTCATGGCTGGTCCGAGTGTGCCTGACCATCCATTTCCTGTCTGTTCCCAATAAACACTGACCCTTCTGTCCAGTAAAGGTCTCAGTCTGGAATATCTTCTATAACCGAGTCTTCACTGCTCCCTGAGGATGAGGACACCACAGGTAGCACAAGACTAAAGTGAAAGGGACATCCTTATTTCATTGTGGGACAACTGTTATTTTAAAACTGTGTTAACTGAACATCAAATCACCACCTCTTTTCAGACATAAGTGCAGAATAATTAGGAATAAAGATGAACCACCATGGACTCCAAACCTATCCCACATTCCCACTGATCCTTTCCATTCAAATATTTATCACGCTGATCCTCTGCTACTGTCTGAGGAAGAGAATGCCTGATAGCATAATACCGCAGGAGCATTAAGGAAATGAGCAGATCGAAGCCATTCAGCCTATCGAGTCTGAAATTCCGTTCAATAATTTCTTATTAGTACCTCGACCTCATTCTTCTGCCTTTTCCCTGGAATCCTTGATCCCCTTACAAATCAAAAACATATCGATTTGTGTCTTAATGACACTATTGTCTGTGCCCCTGTGTGTCTGTATGTGAGTAAGTGTTTGTGCGTGTATCTGAATGTGTGTGTGTATCTATGCCTGTGTTTTTGTATGTCTGGATGTGTGTGTCTGTGCCTGTGTTTTTGTGTGTCTGTATGTGTGTGTGTGTGTGTGTGTGCCTGTGTGTGTGTGTCTGTGTGCTTGTTATCTGTGTGTTTCCGTGTCTACATCTGTCTGTCTGTGTTTCAGCCTGTGTTGCTGTCTGTATTTATGTCTATTTGTATGTGACTGTATATGTCTCAGTGTGTTTATACGTGTGTGTATGCCTATCTCCTTGTAAGTATTGTGTGTGTTCGTCTGTGTATTTCTGTGTCTGCGTCTCGGTGAAGTGAGGTATCTGTGGCTGTTTTTTTTTGGAAATGAAAGGACTGTTGTGAGTGTTGTGGGAGCTGCCAGTGGGTTTAAACTGAGAAATGTCTTTCACTGAACATTACTTCTTAACTGGTCAGTAGGACGTGGATGTTTCAGATTATCCACACGAGGCGTCCTGATCCACTCCAGCTCCTTAAGAGTCCTCCCCACATGGCGGGGTGAGGGGAGTGAGGGAACGGATATCGGGCACTCCACTACCCGGCTTGGAAATTTCTATCCTATTCCAGGTGGTTTCTCCTGGAATGGGAGAAAGGGGTGGAGGGAGAGTGTGAATGGGTGACCCTGCTGTTGTGCTGGTGTAGTTGGGGAAAGTTGTGAGGTGTCTGGAATGAGTCAGTCGACAATTTTGAATCCATATATTATTATTAGTTGCGAATTCAATAGTGAGAGTGGTACTGCCTGAGCCTTATTTGAAGACAGAGCGTGAACCTTGTTCGGGGCTAGGTGCTATAACAGATATACAGTGAGTGTGAGGGAGCAGAGAGTATATGGTAAGTCTTATCCTAACAGAGAGAGGAGGATATTGTTGCTTGTCCAGTATTGTGGGACATTTCTCCAGATCATCTCAACGTCGAGGTGAGCCTCCCTGAATGTCTTGTCCAGGTCTATCACTAATAACGACACAGACCTGTCCCTCAGCTTCCACCGAATCAGTTTAGGTAGAGTTTACAGATAGCAAGGAGAAGCAAATATTGGTGTGTTATATATCGAAATCAAAACGGTAGCCGAAAATCGGAGCATCATATGCTCTGAAAATTAGATAGGCAAGTATTGTGGATACCGCAGTCTTATTGAATGGTTAACAGCGTTAACTAAGTGACTGCTGAAGCTGTGAAAAATAAGTTCCGTAAGTGTATATGAGGTCGGTTGAAGTGTATGTTGTGAAGCAAACTAGAGAGCAGGTTATTTCGGATTTGATGTGGTGTGGTCAGAAGGACGAATTATTAACCTTGGTCTGAAGCAGCCTTTAAGGAATAATGGCATTTATAAGGTACAGTTTACAAGGTGTCTGCATACAATATAGAATGCTTGAATATTCTAGTCAAACATCGCGTAAGACTGGAGGCTAGAATGTCAAGATATCTTCAATAATTTTGGAAAGTACAATATAAAATTCAGTGGGAGACAAGCAATGGTTGTTAGAGTCATAGAGGCAGACAGCACGGAGACAGGCGCTTCATCCCAAACTGGTCAATTGCAACCAAAATGCCCATCCACGCTAAACCCATTTCCCTGTCATTGTCCCGTATCTTTCCAATCCTTTACAATCCATGTATTTGTTCAAATGCCTTTGAAATATTGTTAATGTATCCGTCTCAACCACTTCTCATTCCATATGCGTAACAGCCCCTGTGTTAAAAAGTTATTCCTCGAGTTCCCTTTAATTCTTTCCCCTCTGACCTTAAACTATAAGATCTCAGTGAGTTCGTAAATACAATGAATGTGAAGGGTATTTGGAGGAATATATGTAAGTGGAAAGTTAAAGTTTGGTTTTCCTTCATTTAAGGGAGTTAGAACATTGATGTAAAGACATGTTGAAACAGTTTGACAGCGTGTTGGAGGGACTGTAGCTGGAGTATTGTGCACAGGTTTGGTGACCGAATCACAGAAAGAATATACTGACCTGAGAGGAAGTGCAATTGGACATTCTCCAGATTAATCCCTCAGATGGTGAGATTGCCTGATGAGGAAACTCGGCCTGTGTTCTCTAGAGTTTCAAAGAATGAGAGGTGGGTCACAGTGAAATTTAGATAATTCACAAAACATTTGACAAGTTTGAAATTAACAGAACGTTACCCTCGCTGTCTATTCCACATTCAAGGCAAATAATGGCAGGATCTGGGACAGGACAGTTAAGACTGCAATAAGGAGGAAATTCATCACTTGTAGGCCACTAATTAACACAGGGGCATGGAAACCTACTGGTAGGAAAGATTCGGGAGAATCACCAGATATTCTACAAGTGTCTCCAGCAGAACAGAATAACTCGGGAACAGGTAGGACTCATTAGTGACTTGCCAATTTGGAACCAAATGAACCTAAGTGTTAGGAGACAGAGGGTGGTGGTAGAGGGTTGATTGTGTGATTGGAGGCTCGTGTCCAATGCTGCACCACGGGTATCAGTGCTGTGTCTCTTAATATTTGTGATTCGGAGGTGTTAGTGTTGGATTGGGGTGGACAAAGCTAAAACTTGCATAACACCAGGTTATACTCCAAAAGGTATATTCGGTGGGACTAGCTTTTGAAGTGCTTCATCAAAGCGCACAACCACCTGATGAAGAAGCAGCGTTTTGAAAGCTCGTGCCTCCAAATAAACCTGTTGGACTACAAGCTGATATTTTGTGATTTTAACCCTTATCATAAAGGATGCAGCTGTGAATATGGACGAAGTGTGGGGAGTGTCTTAAGTAAGTTTGTGTTTGATACAAAGAATGGCCGGGGAGATGACAGTGAAGAGGAAGGCCTTACGTTGCAGGAAGATACAGATGGAATTGTCAGATGGGTGGATCAATGGCAGATGGAATGTAACCCTGATAACTATGAGGTGATGCACTTTGGAAGAAGGAACCAGGCAGGCAAGGACTCAATGAATGGCAACACACTAGGAAGCTGGGAGGGTGCTTCTCCACACATCTCTGAATGTGTCTGGACAGGGTAACACACAATTTGAGAAGGCGTACGGGAGCGTAAACATAGCCTTCACATATCGAAGCATAGATTATAAGAGCTATGCGGAACTTTCATTAGCCAAGATGGAATACTGTGTGCAATTCTGGGAGCTACATTACAGGAAGGATGTGATTGTACTGGAGGGGGTGCAGAGGAGATTCACCAGGATGTTCCCTGGGATGGAGCGTATCAGCTATGGATAGAGCCTGGATAAGCTCGAATTGTTTACTTTGGTGCAGAGAAAGCTAAGGGGGACCTGAATCAGGAGGATAAGATTACGAGGGATATGGATGGGGTAGATAGACAGCAGCTGGTCCTTTTAATCAAAGGGACACATTTTTGAAGTGAAGGGTTTGAGGTTTAGTGAGGATTTGAGGACTGTTTTTGAAGCACAGTATGTTTGGGTCTGGGATGCACTTCGTGAGAGGGAATTGTCATTGTAACCTCAAAACCATTAGAAAATACATGGTTGTGCACTTGAAATGCCATAGGATTCACGGCGACAGGTTTTGTGTTGGAAAGTGGGGCTAATGTAGACCGTGCTGTATTTCTGATAGTACAGAGTCTGTGCTTCTGTGATTAGATGGCTGTGGAAGGTCAATCATTCAGCAGCTTAAGATAGGAATTGATGGTTTTCTGAAGAATATCTTATCACAGTGTATATGAGTGAACTTGTAATATCTTCTGAAAATACGCCAATGGCAAAATTAAGAGAAAAAGGTGCAGCTTTCTTACAGTCTGATACCAGAGAATTGAGGACAGGGAACTAGCAGATCAATGGAGCAAATACTTCGGTTATGCCTTCACAGAAGAAGAAAAAACAAAAATAAAATTTCCTCGCAATACTCGGGAACTTTAGTCTGGTGAGAAAAAGGGAATAGAATGAAATTAGTAACTAAAACATTTTCGAGAAAATATTGGACTGAAATTAATGGGCATAGACAAAGTCAACAGAGGTTTATGAAATAGGAATCATGTTTGGGAAAATGGCTTTTAGCAAAATTATGGAGAAGGTATCAACGCAATACGATTGGATTTTCAGAAAGATTTTTGATAAAGCCCCAAGCCTATTGTGCAAATTCGAATCCTATGGGACTGGGGCTAATATATGGTCATGGTTTTAGAATGGGAGAATTGGCAGGAAACAGTGAGTAGGAATAAAACCATGTTTTTTGAATGGAAGGCTTGGAGGATATAACAAGGATCGAGATTTGGCATCCAACTATTCCAAATACACATCATATCTTTGGTTGAGGGGCTCAATTCCAATATTCCCAAGACTGCTGACAGCTCTAAACGATGTCAGCTTGTGAGTGGATGAGGAGGACGTAAAAAAGGCTCCAAATTGATTGAGACAAGTGGAGTGACTGGGCAAATACCTGGCAGATGGAGAGCAATGGCAGAGATGAGAGGTTGTGTACATTGATGGGATCAATTGAATGGCAGCCTATCCTTTGAAAAGGGATTGGTTGAAATTTGTTGATATATAAATGAATTTAAGCTGCATTTTTGTTTATTTCTGCGCAGCATTCCGAGTCCATGTAGGGCAGTGAGTTCTGAACACGGAAGTCAATACTGGGAATGGCATTGGCACGCTGTATACAGTGTACGTAGACCCAGCAAGTAGGGAGCTGTAACATTGAAAAGGATCTGGATCTCCCTGTACACTAGTCACTGAAAGCAATATTGCAGCAGCAGAAAGCAGGTAGGAAGATAAATGGTTTATTTAACTTCATTTCAGAGTGATTTAGAATACAGGAGTAAGTGTCATTTACTGCAACTGTACGGGGACTTGGTGGGACCCCATATCGAACATTGTGCAGTATTGTGTGCAGTTTTGGTGTCCATACCTAATAAAGGGCAAACCTGACATTGAGGGAGTGCAGTGAAGGATGACCAGACCGATCTCTGGGATGACAGTTAGTTGTGGGAGCAGAGTTTGGGGTGACTGGGCCTGTATTCCATGGGCTTTAGGAAAATGAGTGGAGATCTCAGTGAGATATATAAAACTCTGACAGGGTGTGACAGATTGGAAGCAGGGATGTTAGTTCATTTTCTAGAAAATGGTTCACGAATCACATTGCAGTCAAATCATACTTAATAAACACGTGTTATCAGAGAACTCCCTATATATTGATGGGCCGAAGGCACTATATTTCAATATTGTTTCAACAAATTTTGGGATATGAACATTCTGTGGGGAAAACTGCATCGAGGAGATGTTCGGCCATGAAATAGCATGCGGGAAGCTCAATGTGCTACATGACTTCCCCCTCTCCCGATGTTTCTGTTCAGTCTGTGGCAAAGCTCTGTAAATGTTGTCATAAGCTCTCAGATGTTTGGAAGGATGTCTATGCAGGGTCGATAGAACTGTGTTTCTCACTCCCTTTTCTGATAACGAGGTTGATGCTAGATGTTCTGTCAGGTTTTATCCTTTAAGACCTCAGAGTAGTTTAATATTATTGGGTGTCTCACTTGGCCGATTCAGAGACCATGTTTGTGTGTCTGGAGTCACTTTTAGGCCAAGAACGCACGGGAGTTCACTTGGGGAAGGAGACAGATGTTTACAATCAACATTGGACAGTATTACTGACACCAGATTTTAGGTATCGATATTTTATTAATTATTTTTAACTTCCAACAGCTGCCAGATCATTGGGTTGGACTGGATTCGTAAACCAATTATATGTCCACTGCAGCACCATCTCCACATGGGGACCTATCAGAAACCACACTGACCCGATTATTTCGGTGCTACCTGACAGCTTTATCGAAAAGTATTCCCACCAATTTGACTGTCGAGATGGGACTGAGGGTGTGGTAATTGGTCAGATTGTAATTATTCTCCTATGCAGGGACTGGATATAGTTGAGTAATTTTCCTCATCGCCAGGGTCATATCAGAGTTGGAGCTGGAATGAAACGTAGGATGGCGTTTTTACAGGGGGCAGGGTGGGAAGAGGTGTAATCTAGGTAGCTGTGGGAGTCAGTCGGTTTATAGTATACGTCCGTGTTGAGTCGGTAATCCGAAATAGAGATGGAGAGGTCTCGGAAGGGGAGGGAGGAGTCTGAGACTCTCCAGATAAATTTGAGGTCTGGGTGGAAGGTGTTCATAAAGTGGATGAACTGTTCAATCTCCTCGTGGGAGCACGAGGTAGCGCGGATACAATCATCAATGTAGTGGAGGAAAAGGTGGGATTATATTCCCAATTCCTTCGCCTTCACCGCATCTGCTCCCAGGAGGACCAATTCCAATACCGAACAATCCACTGGCCTCCTCCTTCAAAGACCGCAATTTCCCCTCAGACGTGATTGATGATGCTCTCCACCGCATCTCCTCCACTTCCCGCTCCTCCGCCCTTGAACCCCGCCCCTCCAATCGCCACCAGGACAAAACCCCACTGGTCCTCACCTACCACTCCACCAACCTTCAGTAACATTGTATCATCCTTCGTCATTTCTGCCACTTCCAAACGGAACCCAACACCAAGGATATATTTCCCTCCCCACCCCTATCAGCGTTCCGGAAAGACCACTCCCTCCGTGACTCCCTTGTCAGATCCACACACTCCACCAACGCAACCTCAACTCCCAGCAACTTCCCCTGCAACTGCAAAAAATGAAAAACTTGCGACCACACCTCCCCCCTCACTTCCCTCCAAGGCCCCAAGGGATCCTTCAATATCCATCAGAAAGTCACCTGCACCTCCACACACATCATTTAGTGCATCCACTGCACCCGATGTGGCCTCCTATACATTGGGGAGACAGGCCACCTACTTGCAGAACGTTTCAGACAACACCTCTGGGACACCAGCACCAACCAACCCAACTCTCCCGTGGCTGAACACTTTAACTCCCCCTCCCACTCCGCCAAGGACATGCAGGTCCTTGGACTCCTCCATCACCAGACCATGGCAACACGACGCCTAGAGGAAGAGCGACTCACCTTCTGCCTAGGAACCCTCCAACCACAAGGGATGAATGCAGATTTCTCCAGCTTCCTCATTTCCCCTCCACCAACCTTTTCTCAGTCCAAACCCTCAGACTCAGCACCGCTTTCTTGACTTGCAATCTTCTTCTCGACCTCTCCGCCCCCACCCCCTCTCCGGCCTATCACCCTCACCTGAACCTCCTTCCACCTATCTCATTCCCAATGCCCCTCTCCCAAGTCCCTCCTCCCTACCTTTTATCTTAGCCTGCTTGGCACACCCTCCTCATTCCTGAACAAGGCCTTATGCCCAGAACGTTGATTCTTCTTCTCCTTTGATGCTGCCTGACCTGCTGCGCTTTTCCAGCAACACATTTTAAAACAACTACCTCATTGTCCACTTTAATTTTAGGAATGTCCGATTCAGAATCCTCTGAAGTTGTTTTTTCCTTCTGTGCCATAATCATTAACACCTAGTTCTCTGGCTGTCCTTACCTGTCAAAGTACATTTTGAGCATATTCACATGACATACGCTGTGAGATTTCTTTCTGTCTGGAGTCCCTATCAAGTAGTTACTCTCACTCAATATCCGTTGTGTTTGATAAGGTCTACTAAACCTTGCTTTTCAAGGTTCACCTATAACTGGAAGTAACAGTAAAATCTTATCCCCGATAACAAAATTGCACTTTTTGAAATTTCCTGTCCGCTTCCTGTTTTATTGCATGTTGCATTTCTTTTAAATGCTGTCTAGCCAACTTCCCAGCGCTATTAATCGTTCCTTAAATTTTGAGACCGAGTCCAAATGTGTGGCCTTTGAACTCTAATTTACTATTTTCTCCTTAATCAATTTTAATGGTCCCCTCACTTAATGCCCCCAAAATAATTCCAATGGAACAAATTTGCTCTGTTAATCGGGGGCATCCCTGATCACAATAAGTGCAAATGGAATTCCCCGACGCTAATCATCTGGACAATCCTGATTATAAACCCTCAACATGGTCTTTAATGTTTAATGTCACCTTTCTCGTGCTCCCTGCAATTGTGGATGGTTTGCAGTAGATTTGAATTGCTTCATTCCTAAGACATTATCGTGATTAATTAGATGTGAACTTTGAACCTTGATCTCACTGTATCTTCATTGGTAGTCCGTATCTATTTTTTATAAAAGAGTAATTCCTTTGCAATTCTTTTAGCTGTGATACTGCACCTTGGGATGGCCTCTGGAAATCTAGTCGATGCATCCATTATTGTTAAAAAAAATACTGATGCCCACTCTTTTGATTGTGGTCTGGGACCGAGCCAATCAATTAGGACTCCTGTAAAAGGTTCCTCAAATGCCGGAATAGTTAAGAAAGGTGCAGGTTTTATTATCGCTTGTGTTTTTCCAATTACCTGACATGTATGATGCATCTGGCAAAATTCAACTGCATCCCGTTGCAGTCCAGGCCAGTAAAATGTCTCTGTATTCAGTCTGTTTTTTTTCCTCACTCCGAACTGACTTCTCGGTGGTAACTCATACACCATTCGCATCACCTCGTTTCTGTACCACATTGGCAATATGATTTGATGAATCTCTTCCCATTTCTCATCTCCTTGAATATATGATCGCCTCCATTTCCTCATTTGGACATTATCTTTAAGGTAATAAAGCTCAGGGATACAGTCAAAATTCCTAACGTATGTGCTTTTTGATACAACTGCTTTAAACTTTTATCTTTCTGCTGTGACTCAATTAGTTTAGCTGAGCAAAAATAGTTACATGATCACCTATTTGCTCCTGTTTTGTCTCAACTTTCTGATGGAACAAAGTATCTGCTCATGCCACTTAAGCTTCCTTATCTTTACATTTTTGGTATTTTCTGTTTCAACTGGTAATATTGGGACTTTATTACCCATAATCAGGAAACTTTCCAGGATAAGATTCCCACATTGATTCATTTGTCTGCATATCCACTGGCTTTTCAACGAGAGTAGCAGTTATCCTACCACTGAATCAGCTATATTTTCCGCAAGGACAAATTGTATTCCTGGAGCTCAGAGTTTGTCCAATACCTCTACCACAATTTCCCCACACTTTTCTGGACACGCTATGCTCACTTTACATGATTTTGCACCTTTTGTCTCATGGTGAATTGCCTTTCACTGTACCTTTTCTGGAAATATTCCTTCAGGAGTATATATCTCCTTATCTATTCACAGAGGATCCGGTGTCTCTTAATATTGCATTCTCTTTAACTGCCCTATGTGAATAAACTTTCCCTTTGCAGGTATATTTTATAAGCAGATCTGGTACTCCCTCCGTAACAAACCTCCAATCAGATTATACACTCTGATGCAGCTTTCTAGTTTCCACTGTGCATTCTGTTACCGCTCCATCAAAACTCCCAGATTTATTCCTTTTTTCCTACATCTGTGTTTTTTTCTGAATCCACCAAAACAGTGATTTCATGTGACCTAATTTGTTGCAATGAAAACACCGGAGGCTTTTAAAAAATCTTCTCTGCCTCCTTCAAGTATTGCCTTCACCGAGAGCTACGTCTCCCTTTCTACGTGGGGATTTCTCTTTGCCCCAATTTCTATCCATCATGGACTGAAATTGACTCTGGAAGCCAAAACAAGTTTTATAACAATAATCACCAGTCATAATCATCAGACTATTCAGCTGCCAGCCTTGCCTTTATTACTCTAGTATCTTCCAAATGAGTTTGCACTATGTGAATGCTTAAACTCCTCCAAAGTAATTGTCTCTCTCAGAGCATTGTAGGTTTGCTCTCTTTTTAAAGCTCTTATCCATCTCTGAAAATTACTTTGTTTGATTCTTTCAAACTCAATATGGGTTCGACCAGGATCCTTCCTTAAATTCCTCACGTTGTCTGTAGGCTTTTGGCACGTGCTCATACGTATATTTTCCTCTCCTCATAGTCCCCAGATCCCTCCTCTGATAGTGTTGCACATACCTCACTAGCTCTACCTACAAGTTCTGTTTGGGTCAACAAAACCTACATGGTCACTGGCCACTGAAATTCTTTAGCCACTTCCCTCCTCATTAATCTAGGCAAGCTGTGAATATACTGAAACACATCTCTCACCAGGCTTTGGACGACCATGGGTTTACCCATCTTCACTCTGTACCTCGCTAAGCTGACCTTCAGCCTTCATCCTCATCCTTTTCAGCTGACTTTCCATTCTAAGTGTCCACCTCGGAAGCTCAAATGCTCCCTCTTTTTCTTTCTCTCCTGCTGAAGCTATTTATTTTTTTCTCTTTCCTCTGTTAAACCTATTCGTTATCTTTCTTCCTCTTCTGGTTTTAGTCGTAGCTCAAACTGCTTCACCTCTGCTTCCAACTCAAGCTGCCTCTTTTGCGATTGAAGTTTAGTCATCTCCACAGATCCTGATGGAGTTTGCAGCAAATTGGAATGCCGAGCTACTGCTGCATTCATCTCATCTTTCCTCACATCAGACGGTAGCTTTAACTCCCTTTGTCTTCTAATTCCCACGGCTTGGACTTATGTGCATTTTGTAAAACCCCCAAGGTCACTTCCTCCACCTCCAAAACAAGCTTTGTTCCTGCAGGAACCATTGCTATCTGAAGGTCTGTTTACTCACCAAATCAACACACGAAATAAGAGACAATATCACCTGCCACTCGCTGTCTAAATTCTGCGAAGGCCCCTAATCTGTTATGGACCAGACCCGAGCACTCAAAACATTTTAAGCAGGTAGCCGGACGATAAATTTGCTACTGGTTGAAGGTTAGTGTATAGCTGATATTCGCAGAGTGAATTAGCTGGTCAGACTGCCGAGTTTTAAACAAATGACATTTATTTGCCAAATTACCAAATTAAACATAAGGAACCGAAAACAGAATACCTGAATAACGTATCGTATCCGAACCTGACAGGCTATACCGATTTAAAGATGCTGTTCCAATATACTTGCAACAATCCCAATAAACAAAACCCCTAAGCACCAAGAATAAAACTGACCCAACTGCTAACTGGTTATAATGTCGGAAGGGCAGAAGGAGGCAGAGAGCGTCCAGTGACTCTAACTCAACTAACCAAGAACTGATCCAACCTGTCCAGCTGGGGAGCTGGACAGGTCCTCTTGATTATACAGGGTACTTTTTAGAGACTTAAAAGGCTTCTTGGATGAGGCATGTTCTGTTAGGTATAAACAAAAGGACCCCAACGAACCTGTCAAAATTCTGACATATTGGAATCTTGGGTCCTTTAGACCCTCTTTCAAAAAAACCAAGGACAACATAACCCTGTAAAAGGACTGGGTTTGTGAGAACATGACACATTTGGCTTTGGACTGAATTCCAAAAATGTAAGTCGTACCGCTTTGAAGCCAATACAATATGAAAGTGTTTGTTAGTTTACATAAAACGTGCTCAATCATATTGTGTGTTGAAGATTCAGCATTGTCACGAGTGGAATGTCCAGACAAAAATATCCACACTTCCTATGTATGGTCAGGGCAAATATATCCACTGAGAATCTGTTGCTTGGTGCCTGTTCTAGTCAAGGAGAGACCAGCATGGAAACCACATCTAGATTGTGATTTTTTTGTTGTGGATGGTCATGGTGGAGCGTTCAGGTGGTTACAGTATTGCAAATGAATATCACAGCAGAATCATCTAACCCGCATTAAGAAAACGTCAATAATTCTCCCTCACAATTAACTTCACGAGAACAAATGGAAATGGGAGATGTGACCATTAGCCAGTGATGTCAACATTCAATTCAATCCAGTTGTTATTTTGAACTGAAGGTCGTATTCCAAAAGGAGTTATCTGGATCTGTTTGTTCAGTGACTGTGATTGATGTCACTCTCCATGGATCCTAATTATGTCACTGGATGGTTTTCCTCTTCTATTTGTACGGGGCTTCCTCCAATGCTTTATCCCATTATTGATGCAGATGTATCACCAGCAACACTGACAAGGATCAGCAGTTGCAGCGACAGGGAAAGGAGAGATCAGAATCTGAGAACCATAGACTGGAATGTTCCAACAATGGGCCAGAATCTGAGAACACTAGATGGAATGTTTAAACAGTGGATCAGAATCTGAGAGCATTAGACTGGAATATGCCAACAATGGATCAGAATCTGAGAACAGTCGACTGGAATGACGCATCAATGGTTCAGAATCTAAGAAAAATAGACTGGAATGCTGCAACAATGGACAGGAGTTTATCCTGGGGTCTTTTGTATCTTTCCTGGTATTGGCACATATTACCAGTTCGGATATACGGTGTACTGCTGATTATTCAGGCTGGTTACTATCCCATGCTCGCTATTGTTGGTGTTCCTGGTAAGTCTCCCCATCACTATCGATTTATTAATCCCATGGTGAACTTCAGTGCTATTTCTGTTATCTATATTTAGTAAATACTGAAACTATTGTCGTCAGTTTCAAATGCAAATGCATTCATTACCCACACATTTCAGAACCGCCTACACACCCGCACACACAAACATCTGAAAACAAGACTGTTCACAATCACAAAGTACCTATTTTCCCCGAATTGATTTATGTCTTGGTATTCTTTCCATCACCAAAGCTACCCACTCCCAGCTCCATGGTATCGCCAGACCCCATCTTGACGTCAGTGCGAGTGCAAAATAAACCATTATCTATACCTTGGTAAAAGTCAGACTTTATGGTTCCTGTTCTCTTCTAATCAGTCTTTCCGTTACAAATGTTTCCATCAAAATCTTGTTCTTGTCTGTAAAGTAAATTCATGACAGGGACACGGTGTCAGAGTAGTAATGTTGCTGGGCACGTAATTCAGTGGCCCAGGTAACTACACTGTGGACACTGTTTCAAATCCTATCACAGATGATGACAGAACTTAAATTCAAATGACAGGAACTGGAAATAAAAGTGAATTTTACTAGTATAATTCCACCAGCACTTTGTCAATAAGTTTATCTATTTCACTGTTGTCCTTTGGTGATTAAATCTCACATTATTGCCTGGTCTGAATTAAGACTGACGTCAGACCCAATACCTTAAGGAATGGCCTCACAGTAAAAGGCATTTAGTGAGGTCCACAAATGCTGCTCTGTCAATGATGCAGACATCCCATGAAAGGTAGAGGGGAAAAAAATGCCTCTAGAGATCAGAAACAAAAGGAACGAGTAAGTGCCAGAGAAACTGAACAGATTTGGCAGCCTCAGGTCGAGAGAAAAATAGAAGTGAAGTTTTGCGTCCAATCACCATACATCAGAACTGAATGCAGCTCTGTTTGATGTTGATGACAGGGATGGCTGTTGTGAAAGGGAGAAGGAGTGAGTTGAATAGATAGAGAAAGAGAGAGGTAGAGAGAAAGAAACAAACAGAGGGACTGTTGATGATTAGCTGGAGTGGAAATAATAGTCCAGACTAATCTTCTTTATTTTTTTCCTGTTCCCATATTACTGAAATGCATGCCCATGTGAGCTGTACATCAAAGTCCCAGTTTGAAGTGAGCTATGTAACTTTGTCTCTCTTCCTTGAGTGTCATCATCTTCTTTTATTCAGTAATGGGATGTTGGGCCAGTAATTAATTCCTTTCCTGATTGTCCTTGAGAAGGTGTTGGTGAGCCGCCTCCCTGACCCACTGCAGCCTGTGGGCTGTAAGTAGTCAGTGCTGTGGTCCGCCCGGTTTCATTTATTTGAAAATTTTAGTGAGTGATATAACGGAGCGGCTGGCTTGGCCATTTCAAACTACAACTGTGTGTTAACCACAGTGCTGTGGTCTGGAGTCACATGTAAGTCCGACCGGGTGAAGACAGTAGATTTCCTTCTCTGAAGTGCATTGGTGTTCCAGGTAGGACAAACACAATGGTTTCATTAGATTCTCAATTCCTGATATTTGATTGATTGCAAATTCCAACATTTGCCGTGGTGGGATTCGGAACCGGGGTCTCGGTTATCACCTGGGTCTCTGCGTTATTATTCCAGACAAAATACAGCTAGGCCATCACCTCCGCAGCATCTGCAACCATCTCCAATGGCAATAGTGGTGTTGTTGTTGGCGTGTCTGTGCTTAAAGCATAGCGTTTTTCAAGGCCACAAAGTGATTTGGCAAAACATACCATCCTTCCCAGTTTGTATTTATGTGAAGGTGAGATGATGGGAAGTGTTCTTGGTGAAAAGGAGGTGGATGTCCTTGGTCATGAGGCACTGATAGAATTCATACGGAGCAGTAGGTAATCAGCACAGTAAATGTATAGTGCCCTTCATTGCAAAATGGTGGAAGTATAAGTATGAAGACACCTTACTGAATTTGTAAAGTGATATTGAAACAGTACTTGGGACGCTGTGAACAGATTTTCTCTCCTTTATGAGGAATGATCTCCTTGCCACAATGAGACAGAATACAGGCAATGCGCCAGAGTAATCCCTGCATTGAAGGTACCACGAGGAGAGTGTGAAGGAAATAAGTGCTTAATCTGTAATGCGTAAAAAGAATAAAAAGTGATTGCAATAAAACTTGAGCGTTATAGACCAATATTCATTATTTTCAAAAATAAGCATTGATACCGTTAAATATTCCGTGTTTCCCGCAATTTATGTTTTCTCATTTGGACAAATATATGATAGGGAATGTTAAGAAGGACATGGGCCAAGTGCAGGAAAATGGAGTTAGCATGGATGGACATTTTAGTCTGAATGGACCAGTTTGGGCTAAAGGGCCTGTTGAAATCTATGACTCTGTGATAGTTTACATGTCTCTGTGGAGACCCCATGTTGGTTGATAGACAGCTCCAGGCTCTGACCAAACTCTCTCCGTCTCAATGCACGGTTGGAGTGAGACCCTGCACTGAGCATCATGTTGTTCACAAACTTGTCAGCAGCCACATTCTGACAGGGTTGGTCATTCTCAAAGGCTTCTGACATCCATACAGAACACTAGCCCTGTCTTCTCGGAGATGGAAGATGCCTCCTTGAGATGTGCCACAAACCATCCGGTGTGCGTCCTTACCATCAGCAAACCATGTTAATGTAACACGTGTGAAACATTAGCAAAGGAACCAGGAGGCACAACATGGAGCAATCTGTCTATGCAGCCTCTGCTTCATTAGTTTGTAGTGTTGCAGCATCAATTACATCCTCCTATTTCAGTGTAACTGTTTGGACGGTCTGAATGGCCTCTTCTGTTCATGTGTCAATGTCTCGGGTGGCTGAATGTCCTCTTCCTAGTTCCAGGTAAAAGGTTCATTATTGGGTGACCGGTGGTAGCTGCTTACCTGCGTGTTGTGCTGACTAGATTCCTTATCTTCCTGTGTAACATTAGACAAACAGGAGGCCGGAAGAAACAGCAAGTCAGGCAGCATCAGGAGGTGGAGAAGTCAACACTTCAAGTATACCCGTTCTTCAGGACTGCGGGTGGGGGTAGGGGGAACTGCAGATAAAGAGGGAAGGGAGTGGTTGGGGTGTGGAGAGCAGCAGGATGGTGAGGTAGCAGATAGGTGGACACAAGTGGTGGGTGCAACCTGGTTGGTCGATGGGAGGGATGAATCCGGTTGGGAGCTCTAAGGCGGGGTCATTTGGTGGAATGGAAGGGAGTAGGTGGGGCTGGAAAGGGAGTAGGGCCATGGCTGGGAAGGTTATTCCAAATTGAAGAACCCAATGTTGAGTCCTCCAGCTTGTAGGCTAACCAGGCAGAACGTCAGATGTTGTTCGTCCAATTTGCGGTCTGACTCACTGTGGCAACAGAGGAGGCCAAGGAGGTCATGTTCGAAAGGAATTGGGAAGGGGAATTGAAATGGGTGGTGCCTGGGAGTTCAGGTCGGCCGCTGTGGGCCTGGCCGTGATGCTCGGCGAAATGAGCCCTTAGTTTATGTTGCTCTCTCCGATGTAGAGAAGACCACATCAGGTGCACCTGATGCAGTAAACTAGGTTGAAGGAGAGGCAGGTGACCTCTGTTTCACGTGGAAGGACTGTTTGGGGCCTTGGATGAGATGAGGGAGGTGGTGTGCCAGCAGGTGATGCATTTTTTTCATCTGCAGGGTCAGTTGCCAGTGGGGCTTGGCGGGTTTGGTGGGGAATGTGGCACGAACCAAAATTAGCGAAGTGATTTGTCTTTGTGGAAGATGTGTCAGGTGATGGGATCCAACCTCGTTAACTGTATCTGGTGGTACTGGTGTGGTCTTCTCTATATCAGGGAGACCAAATGTAAACTAAATGGAATGCTTTGCTGAGCATCTCAGCTGGGCCTGAAAGGGCTTATTTGACCTCCCAATCACCTCCGATTTCAATTCCCCCTCCCACTCCATTTCCGACATGGTCATCCTTGACATCCTCCATTGCCACAACGAACCAAAGCACAAACTGGAGGAACAACACTTCATATTCCACTGGTGCAGCCTACAGCCCGGGAGACTCAACATTGAGTTTTCCAATTTCTAGTAACCTCCCTTCCAATACCCCGACTCCCTTCCCAGCCTCATATCCTTCCTTTCCTTTGATCAACCCATCTCCCAGCTGTCAACTGGATTCATTCCTCCCATTGACCAACACGGTGGTACCCTCTGCCTGTGTTCCGCACCTCACCACACCGCCTCCTCCTACTCTTGCACCTCGACTCTTTATCTGTACACACCGTTACCCCACCCCCAGTCATGAAGAAAGCTTATGCCCAAGGAGTGGACTTCTTCTCCTGATGCTGCCTGGCCGGTTGTGTTCTTCCAGTCTCCTGCATTCCAACATTTGTAGTTTGTTTTAAACTCTTCTTGTGCAATAGATAAGAGATAGTAAATGGGCTGTGCCTCTTCTTATCCAATAGCTTCAATGGGCTGAATGGCGTTCTCACATTTCTGTGACACCAGCTTGGGATACAGAATGAGCTACTCTTTTTTTAGTTCTTTGGAAATGTTCAGGGTCCAGTAGTACTGTTACATGAATGTTACCTAGATATTAACAGCATGAGCTTGAATGTTGACCAGGTTTTGATTCTTTATGCGATATTTTCTGAGCATCCTCACTTCTGATCTAATGACGGAGGGTAAGACGTTGATGAACCAGCTGAAGATGTTTATGCCGAGGAAGCTACCCTAAAGATCGCCAACATAGATATCTAGGGACTGAGAGGATTGATCTCCACCAGCCACATGGTGTCCTGAATGGCCCAACCACTTGGGAATTTACAACTGATTCCCATTAGATTCAATGTTATTCAGTTTCCTTGACACATTCCTCAGTCACGCCCTGCCGTGATGTCAGGGTCAGTCACTCTGATACTATGCTCATATATTTTGTTCATGTCAAAAGTCAAGGTAAATCCGTGGGGACTGTTTCCTTCTCTCAGAGGGTAGTGACTATTCTGGCCTCTCTATCCCAGACAGCTACATCTCTGAATTGTTTGGGGGAGCAGAATGGTGTTAATGGATCTTGACACATCAGGGAGTTGAGGGCAACAAAGAATTGGGCAGAGAAGATAAATTAATGCTGGAAGAGATCAGCCCTGACCTTACTGAAGGGAAGGGCAGGCTTTACAGGCTATATAGCCTGGTGTTATTCCAGTGTACCCCATAGGCCAGTCATTTTGTTGCCTCTTCCATTTCCTGTGTTATTGACTTCAAGTAGCTGAATAGCCTGATCATGTTGCTGCATGATCTAGAATGGGTCTAGTTCTATTGCCTTGAGGGCTGATTGGCCTCCTCCTGTAACTGTATATCATACTCCAGGGGCTGAAATGCCTCATCCTGTTCTGGTGTAACTGAAATCCATATAGACCAGATCTACCACCCTTGGAGAAAGTGAACACTGCAGCTCCTGGAGATCAGAGTTGCAAAGTGTGGCACTGGAAATGCCTAGCTGGTCAGGCAGCATTCAAGAAGCAGGAGTATCGAAACCTTGGACATTCCTGATGATAGACATATGCCCAAAACTTCGATTTTCCTTCCCCTCCAATGCTGCCTGACCTGCTGTTTTAGATTAGATTACTTACAGTGTGGAAACAGGCCCTTCGGCCCAACAAGTCCACACCGCCCCGCCGAAGCGTAACCCACCCATACCCCTACACTTTACCTAACACTATGGGCAATTTAACATGGCCAATTCACCTGACCTGCACATCTTTGGAGTGTGGGAGGAAACCGGAGCACCCAGAGGAAACCCACGCAGACACGGGGAGAACGTGCAAACTCCACACAGTCAGTCGCCAGAGGCGGGAATTGAACCCGGGTCTCTGGCACTGCAAGGCAGCAGTGCTAACCACTGTGCCACCGTGCCGCCGTTCTTGTCCAGCACCACACATTTGCACGTCTACTGGCCCGCCCTAGTCAACCTTCCTGGTCACATCATCAAAGAAATTTAATAAATTCTTCAGGCATGAACTTCCACTCAAAAAGCCATGCTTACTATTCCTAATCAAACCCTGTTTTCCGAATGCATGTAAAACTTATGCTTCAGAATCTTCTCGAGTAATTTACCTACCACAGATGTTAAGCGGACTGTTCTGTATTTCCCAGGCTTTATTTTTTCAGTCCTTCTTGATTAAGTGCACATTTGCTATCCTTCAGTCTTCTGGGATCTCACCTGTGGTAACTGATGATCAAAATTATCAGCCACGGCCCCGGCAAATTCTTCTCTAGCCCCTTTCAGTGTTATTGGATATATCTGGTAAGGACCATGAGATTTCTCCAACTTCAAAGATTCTAGTACATCAATTACCTCCTCTACTGTGATACAGAAGATCTCACCAATAATTTCCCCAAATTCCCATATATTCATATCTTTCTCCGCTGTAAATATAGAGGAGAAATATTTGTTGAGGACATCGCCTATCTCTTATGGTACTACACATGCATGTCGACTTTGGTCTTTGAGGGGTCTTATTCTCTCTTGAGTTAATGATTTTCCTTTAATATACTTAAAGTGCCTCTTTGGATTCACCCTGATTTTCTCAGTCAAGTTTATCTCATACCCCCTTTTCGCCCTCCTGATTTCCTACTTCAGTAAACTCCGATATCCCCTGTACACCTCCAGGGATTTCCGTGATCCAAGCTGCCTCTACCTGAGCCACGCCTCCACATTTTGTTTGGTCAAAGCCTAAACATTTCTTGTTATCCAGTGTTCCTCATTCCTGTCAACGTTCCTTTCATCCTCACAGGCACATATAGATCTTAAGCTCCCACTTGCTGGAGGTCCCTTTGCTTGCAAACAGACTACTTCGATCAACCCCTGCAAACGCCTGTCTGAGTCTATCAAAATTAACCTTGCCCCAATTTAGAACTTGAATCTGTGGACCAATTACTTCCCTCTCCATAACTATTTTCAAATTAACAGAACTATGGTCACTGGTCCCAAAGTGCACATCTACTGTCACCTCACTCACCTATCCTGATATATTTCGTAAGAGTAGGTCAAATATTGCCCCTTCCCTATTAGGACCCTCTATATACTGCTGGAGGAAACTTTCCTGACGCACTTAATTGATTCCATCCCATCAAATCCCTTAATGCTCTGGCAGTTCCAGTCTGTGTTATAAAAATTAAAACCCCTATTATGACAAACCGAATGTTCCCTGCAAGTCTCCCCAAACTCTCTAGATATTTTTGTTAATGTAATTCCTGTTGACTGTTAGGGGGTCTATAGTACCACCCCAATAAAGTCACCATCCGCTTCTTATTTCTTAGTTCCACCCACAAAGTCTCACTGGATGATTCATCAGTTATTTTATCTCTGATCAGTGCTTTCTACTCCCCTTGATTAGAAATGCTACTCCCCTCCCTCTTTCCAGCATCTCTCTCCTAATGCATTTATCCTTTTACATTCAAGGTCAGTCCTACCCATCCCTCAGCCATGTTTCTGTAATAGCTAGACTATCCAGTGCCGATTATCTATCCACACCCTGAATTCATTGGCCTTACCTGTCAGCCCTTTCACATTGAAATAAATGCAATTTAATCAACAGGAAATTCCTTGCTCCCTATCATGTTCCAGCCTGGTCTGTCTCTTCAACGTACTATTTCTGAATACTGTATTTCCTTCCAGCCTCATATTTGCCTCCCTGCTCTTGAGGATACCACCTCCTGCCAATCTCGTTTAAACACTCCCTTGTAACACGATCAAAACTGGCTGCGAAGATATTGGTCCCCCGTCCAGTGCATGTGCCACCAGTCCCTCTTGAACAGGTCAACTCTGTCACAGAAAAGCTCCCAATGATCTAAAAATATGAATCCCCACCCCCTGCACCAATTCTTTAGTCACATACTTATCCGCCATATCTTCCTGTTCTTACCTACAGTAGCTCATGACAATGGAAGTCATCAGGTGTCTGTCAAGGTCCTGTTTTTTAACTTTTCTTCGAGCTCTCAGTAATTACTCTGAAGGACCACATTCCTATGTCTACCTGTGTCATTTGTGCCAACGTGCACAATGACTTCTAACAGTTCACACCTCCCCCCACTCCCCCCCCCAACTCCAGCAGACACTCAGAGACATCCTGGACACTGACAACTGAGAGGCAACACACCAGCCTGGTTTGCCGTTTGAGGCCACAGAATCTCTTATACCTAAGACCCTGTTTACCTTTATCCTTTCCCATTGCTCCCCAGACCCAGTCGTAATGCAACTAAGCTGGCTACTGCTGCTTTCCCCTAAACGGTCATTTCCTGACATCCATTTCCCTACACCACAAAGTCAGTATCAAAAACGGTATACTTGTTTTCGAGAGGACTGCCACAGGGGATTCCTGCACTCTCTGCCTACTCCCTTCCCCATTCATGGTTGTCGTCCAGCTACTCTCTGCCTGGAACACGACAGGAAGCAAGGAACGCCTGTTGGATTAAATTGCGTTTATTTAAATGCAACACGGCTGACAGGTAAGGCTGATGAACTCAGGGTGTGGATCTTTACATGGGACTGGGTTATGACAGTCTTTAAAGAAACACGGTTAAGGGAGGGACTTGGGTGTGACCACCTCACGAAAGCTCTTACTTCTGAAGTGCTCTGTATCTGGATGATCCGGAGAACAGCCAACTCCAGATCCTGAACACTGCTTCCCAGGAACTGCAGCTGGTTGCACTGCCCACATGTGTAGTCACCAGGGACAGTGGAAATCTCCCTGAGCTCCCACATCCCGCAGGTGAAACGTGCAACTGCCCTAACTGCCATCTCAACAGCTGTCAGACTAGCGTTAAAAAGACTTTACGTGAACTTACCTGTACCTTTTGCTGAGCCTGTGCTCACCAAAGCCTCTGGAACCAAAGCATTACTACCTATTCTGCCACTAACAGCACGTCAATAAACCACTCCACATTTAGTTTTGGTTAAGGCAGGAGGGAAACTTTTTTTTTATTTCAAAAATATACTTTATTCATAAAATGATTTGATGGTCTGTACATTTGATCATGCCATACATATGTCCACATTTCCAAACACAGATTCGAATTTATCAATGTCATTTACAATCCTGTGCATTTTTCAATCTTGTACATATATTTGGCTGAGACATCAGCAGAGCCCAAAAAAAACATCTGTATGGGCCCCCTGTTCTTCTTTAGGCAGGCCGATCTTACACGGTGGTCTTTCCCCACCGCGCCTTGGCGGCAGCTGCCCCAAGCTTCAGCGCGTCCCTCAACACGTAGTCTTGGACCTTGGAATGTGCCAGTCTGCAACACTCGGTCAGGGTCAACTCCTTCAGCTGGAAGATCAACAGGTTTCGGACCGCCCAGAGAGCGTCCTTCACCGAGTTGATGATCCTCCAGGCGCAGTTAATGTTCGTCTCGGTGTGAGTCCCGGGGAACAGGCCGTAGAGCACGGAGTCCCGCGTCACGGCGCTGCTCGGGACGAACCTCGACAAGCACCACTGCATTCCTCTCCAGACTTCCTCTGCTTAGGCACATTCCAGAAGGAGGTGTGTGACAGTCTCGTCCCCCCCGCAGCCACTTCGAGGGCAGCGTGCGGTGCGGCAGAGAGTCCGGGCGTGCATAAAGGATCTCACAGGCAGAGCCCTTCTCACCACCAGCCAAGCCACGTCTTGGTGCTTGTTGGAAAGTTCTGGCGATGAGGCATTCTGCCAAATGGCTTTGACAGTCTGCTCAGGGAACCGCTCGACAGGATCCGCCCTCTCCTTTTCCCGAAGGGTCTCAAGGACGCTACGTGCTGACCACTTCCTGATGGACTTGTGGTCAAAGGTGTTTTTCCTCAAAAATTTCTCCACGAAGGACAGGTGATACGGAACGGTCCAACTACTCGGAGCGTTCCGCGGCAGCGAGGCCAGGCCCATCCTTCGCAACACCGGGGACAGGTAGAACCTCAGTACGTAGTGACACTTGGTGTTTGCGTACCGGGGATCCACGCACAGCTTGATGCAGCCACACACAAAGGTGGCCATCAGGGTGAGGGTGGCATTGGGCGTGTTTTTTCCCCCATTGCACCGGTCTTTGTACATAGAGTCTCTTCGGACCCGGTCCATCTTTGATCTCCAAATGAATTGGAAGATGGCCCGGGTGACTGCGGCGGCACAGGTCCTGGGGATAGGCCAGACCTGTGCCACATATAGCAATACTGAGAGTACCTCACACCTGATGACCAGGTTTTTTCCCGCGATGGAGAGCGACCGTTGCCCCCATCTGCCTAGTTTCTGTCTCATCTTCCTGATCCGCTCCTCCCAGGTCTTGGCGCACGCCCCAGCACCCCCGAACCAAATACCCAGCACCTTCAGGTGGTCAGGCCTGACGGTGAAGGGGATAGAGGATTGGTCGGCCCAGTTCCCGAAGAGCATGGCCTCGCTCTTGCCTCGGTTTACCTTGGCCCCCGAGGCCCGTTCGAACTGGTCGCAGATGCACACGAGTCTGTGCACGGACAGCGGATCCGAGCAGAAAACAGCAACGTCATCCATGTACAGGGAGGCCTTAACCTGCAGGCCCCCGCTGCCAGGAATAGTCACCCCTCTCAGGCTCGCATCCTTCCTGATGGATTCGGCAAATGGCTCTATGCCACACACAAACAAGGCGGGTGAGAGGGGGCATCCCTGCCTGACTCCAGATCTTACAGGGAAGCTATCTGATTCCCACCCATTGATTGAGACTGCACTGACAATGTTGGTGTAGAGCAGTCTGATCCAATTTCCGATTCCCTCCCCAAAGCCCATTTTGGAGAGGACATCCCTCATATATGTATGCGATATCCTGTCAAAGGCTTTCTCCTGGTCCAGGCTGATGAGGCAGGTGTCCACCCCCCTGTCCTGCACGTAGGCGATCGTATCCCTGAGGAGTGCGAGACTCTCAGAGATCTTCCTGCCCGGTACAGCACAGGTTTGGTCCGGGTGGATCACCGATCCCAGAGCAGACCTGACCCGGTTGGCGATGACCTTTGACAAGATTTTGTAGTCTGCATTTTACAGTGAGATCGGTCTCCAATTTCTAATTTCCTCCCTCTCCCCCTTCCGCTTGTAGACAAGGGTGATGATGCCTTTCCTCATGGATTCACTCATGGTACCTGCCCGAAGCATACTGACATACACCTCCAGCAGGTCCTGGCCGATCAAGTCCCAGAGAGCGGAATAAACCTCGACCGGTAAGCCGTCGCTTCCGGGAGTTTTATTCTTTTCGAAGGACTCGAGGGCCTTGGTCAGTTCATCCAGAGATAGCGGCTGGTCCAGCCTCTCTCGTGTTCCGTCATCTAGGACCTCCGTGATAGAGGACAGGAACGACTGGGAGGCCGCGCTGTCGGTCGGCTTCGAGTCATACAGGCTGGCGTAGAAGGATTTGCTGATCCTCATGACGTCAGCCTGAGATGACGTTACCGAGCCATCTTCTTTCTTCAGGCTGCTGAGCACGGAGCTCTCTTTGTGCACCTTCTGGAAGAAGAAACGTGAGCACGTCTCGTCCTGCTCCACCGAGCGGACCCTGGACCGGAAGATTATCCTGGAGGCCTCCGAGGCAAAGAGCGAGGCTTGCTGGCCCTTCACCTCCTTGAGGTCCTCCGTGACATCGACCCCCATCGTCTGCAGCAGGAGCAGGTTCTGCATACTTTCCTGGAGCTGGGACAGTTTTCCCCGCCTCTCTCTCGCCTCCTGGACACCTTTGAGGATAAAGAACCTCTTGATGTTCCCTTTTACCGTTTCCCACCAGTCCGCTGGGGTCTCAAAGAGGGGCTTCACGGTTCTCCAACCTGCGTAATCCCTCTTGAGCTCTTCGATGTTTCCCGGGGTCAACAGCTTAGTGTTCAGTTTCCACGTTCCCTTGCCCGCCCGCTGTTCGTCCTGTAGGTGACAGTCGGCCAGCAGGAGGCAGTGGTCAGAGAAGAACACCGGCTTGACGTCGGTGGATCTGACCGAGAGCGTTCGGGACACAAACAGGTAATCTATCCTTGAGCGGATAGACCCGTCTGCCCGTGACCAGGTGTATCTACGCTGCGCTCCGTCTGCAGGGGCGCTGAAGACGTCGTGCAGCTTGGCGTCTTTGACCGTTTCCATCAGGGCCCTGGACGTAGCGTCCGGTTTACTGTCCCCCCCGCCGGATCGTCCATCAGCATCAATGATGCAGTTGAAGTCTCCGGCCAGAATGACCGGCCTGGACGTAGCCAGCAGCAGTGGAAGCTGTTGCAGGACGGCCAACCGTTCACTCTTACCCACTGGGGCGTACACGTTGATTAGTCTCACGGGAGCGTTTCTGTATTTGACGTCCACGACGAGGAGGCGCCCGCCCACCACCTCCTTAACCTCGGAGATGGTGAAGTTGCCTCCCCGCAACAGGATACCCAGGCCGGAGGCGCGGCTATCGTTGCCCCCCGACCACACTGACGGCCCGTGGGCCCACAAGCTCGACCATCTCCTGTAACTGCTGAGGTGCGGTTTCCCACACTCCTGCAGAAACAGGATATCGGCTTTGACGTTGGCCAGGAAGGCCTGCGTTGAAACACATCGCGTAGCCGCTTTAATGCTACGCACATTTATGCTGGCAATTTTAAACCCCATTTTAACAGTTTACGGGGTTACCAGTGTCCATTTTCTTCTGGTCTTGCTCCAGTGGGGTAGCTGCGTGCATCCCCGTGGTGACAGCAAACTGCTGGACCTTCCCAGGGCTGAGGTAGTTGTCCGGCTCCACGCTGGAGTCATTTCCCCGCTCTGGTGTCATCGTGTCAGACCCAGGGTCCGCATCGCCCCGTTCTCCATCTGACAGCAGGGCTGTCACTGGGACACTGCTCCCAGTTCCCTGGAGCTGTGGGCCGGTGGGTACCCCTTGGTTCTCACCGGGTAGGGGGAGGCCTTCACCCATCCCCTCAGAGGGATCGTCTTTTCCTTCTTGGGCGGTGTTGCCCTCCTTTCTCCCCACGGCGCTATGCCTCTTCCTCTGGAGGCGACCCTTCTTGCGCCCGTCCTCACCCTCGGAGGAGCTGCCTATATCCTCCTCTTGGAGGTGTCTCTTCCCCCTTCGCTTGGTGGCTTTGGGGCCCTCGAGAGGTTTCCTTTTCCTGTTTTTAACGATAATCCACTGCTCTGCCTCCTTTGATCCCTCCTCTTCCATTTCCTCCGTCTGTCTTGCAGGAGCTTGGGTCGGCTGCTGCATCTCCCCGCTGTCTGCCGCCTGCTCCTCTACAACCTTCCCTTCCTTCTGGGTACCTCCAGGCACCGTTCCTTTGCTGATTCGCGGTACCTCGTTGGACTTTGTCGTTCCGCGGCTCGTGTTGCCACCTCCGGCCATCTGTGCGTAGGTGGCGGCTCCTCGTCTTGGGCAGGCCTTGTACATGTGGCCCGCCTCCCCGCACAGGTTGCAGCTCTTTTCCTCCCGACAGTCCTTAGTCAAGTGACCCTCCTGTTTGCAGTTCCTGCAGATGGTCACTTTGCAATCCACCGCCACGTGTCCCGACTTCCCGCAGGTTCGGCACACTTTGGGCTGCCCTGCATATGTCAGGTAGCCTCTGCTCCCTCCGATTGCGAAGCTCGAGGGTGGGTGGAGGATGTTCCCACTGTCATCGGCCCTCAGAGTTACCTTGACCTGCCTCTTACTGGTCCAGATCCCAAAGGGGTCGATCACATCAGTGGCTTCTCCCTCGACTTGGATGTACCTTCCCAGGAAGGTCAGGACATCAGCCGCTGGAACATAGGGGTTGTACATATGGATTGTAACAACCCGATTCCTCTGTGCAGGAAGCACACACAATGGGGTCGCCGACAAGATGGAAAACAGCGGCTCCCCTTCCTTCTCCTTGAAGACCTTCAGGAGCTGTTCACACTGCTTCACGCTTCTGTAGGTCACATCGAAGTAGCCTGCCCCAGGGAAATCCTGCAGGCAGTACACGTCTGCGGCTGCAAGGCCACAACACTCCAGCAGAACTTTCTTCACAAACACCGTCCGATCCACCGGTGTGTGCTCCTCCACCTTCTTCACAGTCACCCTGACTGTGTTCCGAATGCCCTGGCCTGGGCGGCGAGTGGCTGCTGAGGCCATAGCTCTGAGGTTGGCTGGTCCCTGAATTGGCGTTAGGCCGAAGCTAGCATGAAGATCCACCAAGAGCACGTCAGCACAACCAAACGATCCTCCAACGGCCAATCACGATCCAGCGATGGTCTCCCTGAAGATCACAGAGAAATCCTGCAGGCAGTACACAGTTAAGGCAGGAGGGAAACACTGCAGTGATGTATTGTTTGGGACTTAAGCACGCCTTGACACCAGACCCATACTTGGACTTGGAGAGTGTCTTGCTGAGGTTTTCCTTCTCGTCGTGGTGACTGTGCTGATGCAAATATTCACCCTGACAGCCAATCCACGTTGTCGCAGTCCTCTGATCTTTTCTGTCTATTAGTACTGCATTTATGAATTCCTTGAATCTATTGATTGCTTTCCAAACTATGTCTCATTCTGGAGGGAGAGATGCTGGTGTTCCAGTGAATACAGCCTATTTGAAAAGGTTTACCATTAGACATATGAGCGATATGATGCCCATCCGCTCGCTGACTCTGTTTTTCCTTTCAATTAGGGTACATTTATTCTGATAACCTTCAATTCCATTTTCCAGCATTTTCCCTGTAACCCTTGTTTAAAACTCTGTCCATCTCAGCCTTGAACATATTTAGTGATCAATCCCCAACAGCTATCTCAATTTTCTACAATTGTTTCCCTCCCACTGATGTGAGACTTGGTGGTCTTTAATCCCATGGCTTTTTTTCTAGCACTCTGTGTGGAAGTTGAACCTACATTAGATGTTATCATGTTCGATCATACCAACTTTGTGTCCAGAGGCATAACAAAAAAAAAGCAACACAAAGTTTAAGAGCCTGTAATCTCCTCCCTCATCTTCCACATCAGTCTAAGATACAGTTCATCCGTATCAAGGGATTTGGCCACATTTTATCATACACCGACTTCCAATTCTTCCTCAGCTTCTGTGTCAATTTGCTCAAGGTCACACTGTCAGGAACAGACATTGAATACAGTAACTGCTCCTCCAAATTGAAGACCAATATGTAATAGGTCTTTGACATATTCTCTGGCTCGATGCACAGTTTGCCTCCTCGGATCCTAATGCTCCCTATTCTTTCTCTTCTTATCCCTCTTACCCTGAATAAACCGATAAAATGGCTTTGGAGTCTTGAAAATACTGCCCACTAATATTTTTATCACCGCTGCACACCCACCCTATTTTTGCTCTTTTACTTACTTTCTTGAGTTTACACCTTCACGTTCTCTCCTCTTCTGGGACCTCCATTGACCTGATCCCTTTATGCCTGTTTTAAGCTTTTCTTTCATTGTTAATTCCATTCTGAATATGTGTAGATATCCCAGGCTCTCCGGGCTGGTTTTCCTCCATTTCATCTTTGGTGTAACATGTTGTGGTGACACGCTCATCAATTCCATTGTGAGCATGTGATCCCCACCCCCCCACCTATACGCTGTGCTGTTACAGTTTCAACCAGAAGTAACTGTACTATGGCCAGATCCTGTCTTTCTCTTGGTAAGATCTGCCTCCATCATCCAAATTATTTTCAATTTTCAAGCCTTTTTCTTTTGGTCTTTTCCTTAAGAAGCTAAAAATGCTTGAGTCACGGTCACTGGTCCTGCAATGCTCTCCCAAACCTGCCTGGCACCTGACTGGCTTCGCTCCCCACAGTCACGCCTATGCACTGCCCCGCCCATCGTTGTATCTGCTCCATGTTGATATAAGAGTCTCTCTGGAATAAATGTCAAGTCCTCTTCCCCTCTTTAAAAAAAATCACTGTCCTAATGAATATTTGGAATTGAAATGTCTAAATATCATAATCCTGTTATTGTTTTTACACACCTCAGTGAATTGGTTATATACCTGCTGCTGTATTTTCTTTTATCTGACAGTCGGTAATATATCCCCAGCAGTGCATCTGTCAACCCACAAAGCGTCATTTGAATACCCTTCCAAGATATGATGCTAGCTAACTGCAGTCATTGACTCCATAATTAATAAGGCAATGCCACCTTCTCTTTTACCCTTCTCCTGTGCTGCCCATAGTTCTTGTACCACAGAATATTGAGTTGTCAGCCCTGACCACCCTCAAACACATCTCTGTGATGGCAAAAATGTCACACTGCAAAAATGTCAACTGATTCCCTTATCACACCTGTCGGTCCGATAATATTCCCAACATTAATGTAAAGGACATCCAGCCTGGATAATAGCACATGGAATACTCTGTACCTCGCAGTTCTTCAGTCATTTACTGTTTGTTATCAAACTGCCTTTCCATGAACTAAAACTGTAACTCTGGGACTGAATAAATAATTGTTGAATTGTAATTTCTTTTTTAATTAATGTGTTAATCAAATGCAACGTTCCAGAACTGAACAGTCAGCTCCAAATACCTTACTTTGCTTAGTGTGCAGAGGGGTCAGCCCTCAGTAATGGAAAAAGTGAGGACTGCAGATGCTGGAGATCAGAGTCGAAAAGTATGGTGCTGGTAAAGCACAGCGAGTCAGGCAGCATCCGAGGAGCAGGAGAGTGAAAACTTTGAGCAGAGTCCCTTCATCAGGAAGACATTGGTGCATTCACATTTTTTCCATTCCATGGGAAATTTGGAATGGTACTTGCTCAGGAGGGCAGCACTGTATATAGCCCTGAAATGGAAAGCAGTCAGTCAGTTGTTTGGACAGGGGGTAGACAAAGTAAGGTGAGTACAGACTGATTGAAGTGCAAACATAAGGATAGATAAGTCCCCTGGACCAGGCAGGAAGCACCCCAGGTTACCAGAGGAAGTGAGGGAAGAGATTGCTGCGCCTTTGGAGATGATCCTTGCGTCCCCACTGTCCACTGAAGTATTGCCTGATGATTGGAGGGTGGCAAAAGTTATTCCCTTGTTCAGGAAAGGTAATAGGGATAATCCTGCGAAATACTGGCCAGTCAGTCTTACTTCTGTATTGGGAAAAGTATTGGAGAGGATTCTGAGAAACAGAATTTATGATTACTTGGAAAGAGATAGTTTGATTAGAGATCGTCAGCATGGCGTTTTGATGGACAATCATGCCTCACAGAACTTATTGAATTCTTTCAGGATGGGATCAAACACGTTGATGAAGGTAGAGCAGTGGATGTGATGTACATGGAGTTTAGCAAGGTGGTTAATAAAGTTACCATAAGATCGGCTCATTCAGAAAGTAAGCAGGCATGGGGTACAAGGAAACAGGGAAATCTGTGTGTGTGGATACAAATTGTCTGACCTGTAGAAGACTGATGGTGGTAGAACATGGAAAGGGTTCATCCTGGAGATTGGTGACCAGTAGCGTTCTTCAGGAATCGGTTCTGGGACTGCTCTTCTTTGTGATTTTTACAAATGACTCGGATGATAAAGTGAAAGGGTGCTTTAGTAAGTTTTACAATGTAATAAAGATGTTAGAGTTATGGATAGTGTTAAGGGCTGTCTTAGGTTGTAATTGGACATTGACATGATTGGCTGGTAAATGGAAGATGGAGTTCAACTTGGATAAGTGTAAAGCAATTCATTTTTTAAGGTCGAATTCGAATGCAGCATACAGGTTTAAAGGCAGGATTATTGGCAGACTGGAGGACCCTAGGGATCGTGTGGTCCATATCATAGGATGCTCAATGTTGTTTCCCAAGCTGATAAGGTTGTTAAGATGTATGGTGTTTTCATTAGCCAGGGATTGAGTTTAAGAGCCGCAAGGTTACGCTGCAGCGCCAAAAATCTCTCTTATGACTACACTTAGAGTATTGTATTCAGTTCTAGTCGCCTCATTACTGCAAAGATGTTGAGACTTCGGAGAGGGTGCCGGGGAGAATTACCAGGATGCTTCTGAGACTGGATGGCATGTCTTACAAAGAAGCGTTGAGGGAGCTAGGGCTTTTCTCCTTGGAACAATAAAGAATGGGAGTTGACTTCATAGACGTGTATAAGATGATGAGAGATATAGGCAGAGTTCATAGCCAGAGACTTTTTCGCAGGATGGAAATGGCTATCTCGAGCGGGCATAAGTTTAGTATGATTAGAAGAAGGTTTGAGGAGATGTCAGAGGTAGGTTCTTTAAACAGAGAGTGGTGGGTGCTTGGAATGCACTGCCAGCAGCGTTAGTGGAGTCAGCTGCATTACGGATATTTAAGTGACTATTGGATAGACACATGAATGATAGTACAATGAAGGGTATGTCAGTTAGTCTGAACTTCGAGTAGGATAAAGGTTCGGCAGGACGTCAAGGTTTGAAGGGTTTGCACTAAGCTGTACTGTTCTGTGTTTTATGTTTCACCCAGCCTCTGGATTCTTTTCAATTGTTGAATGTGTGAGGGAGTGATCTGAGTGAGATTAGGAAGCTGGGGAGGGGCGTTAGCCCAAAACTTCCAGTTATGTTGTTCATTGTTCCATTCAACTGAATGCCAGTGCAATATGTGACGTGTCCTACACCAGACAGGCTCCGCCAAGTTCAGTTATTAGCGTAATTCTTGACTTGTCATTTGCTGCTGTTTTCTTCAGATACAATCTGTTGGGTGACCCATGTATTAATCAGATGTTTGCTATGTTTCGTGAATTGCGCAAAAATAAGACGTCAACTATGATTATTCGACTGAACTATAATCTCTGAAAAGAATTAGGCTGATTCTATATTTATGGAACAAAAATATAAACTCCTGTCAAGATTTTCTAACACAGAAATAAAGAATGTACATTTTATTTTGTATCAAACAAACAACATGGATGTAACTCTTTTGGCGATCAGAATTACACAAACAATGTCAGGATTCAAAACTATGCATTGTCACTCCAACATCTTGAAAGTGGTTGGCTTCTGAGTGATTACATGTTCAGGGTGAGCAAACGATTGAATAATCAAATAGAATGAGCATTCTTATATATTTATATATAATCAATCAGTTCAATTTCTCACTGAAATGTACAAGCTACAGCTATTTGTCAGCGAATTAGAAATGGCTATAGTTCAACATGCTCTTTGAATATTAAACTAACTAAATGATTTGTGCTATCAAATTTTAGTGAACAATAATTTGAAAACGTTTAACTTTTAGAAAGAATGTTATTTAATTTGAAATGCAGACAGTGAACAAAAACGATGAGCATATAATCGTGTAAGTGAAAAGTCAAACCTTTTCGAAGAGATTTGTGGCAAAGCAATGACAGATTTGTTTTCGTAATTGGAATTCAACATTTCAAATATTCATATTCTGAGCAATAATTAGATTATTTAATGAAGCTGACCTTGCAGTAGTTGCATTTTAAATGCTTATGCTGCACTAAGTAATCAGATATTCGTGAGTATTTACAATGGGAAATAATCGGATCCTGAATTTTATTCGCATCAGACACATGATAGAGTGCAAAACCTTAAAGTACAGGAGGAGGCCATTGGCCACTGTGTGGGCATCAGCTCCAGGAATGTCTCCCAAGTCCCTCCAATTTGCCAACCCTATCTCTGCAGCCTGTTAAATTCATATTTCCAAATGCATATCCAGTTCTATTTTTTAATGTTCATCCACAACTCTCCCAGGCAGTTCCATTCCAAATCCTAACAACTATCTCAATAAAGAAGTTTTTCCTTATCTCATTCCTGGCTCTTTTGCTGACAAGCTTGAAATAAGAACTCCTTGATGCTGTAATGCCAACTAACGGAAGCAGAGTATTCCTGTTTTACTCGACAACTTTTTTTCATACATTTGAGCACCGCAACTAGTT
The DNA here is from genome assembly GCF_047496795.1 of Chiloscyllium punctatum. NCBI lineage: Eukaryota > Metazoa > Chordata > Chondrichthyes > Orectolobiformes > Hemiscylliidae > Chiloscyllium > Chiloscyllium punctatum. The sequence goes on along the minus strand of NC_092790.1, from coordinate 41,495,799 downwards.
CACATATTTGTCTGTTCTGCTCAAGCAAGAATAAGTCTTGCAAGAACTGTTACAAGCACTACATCGGAAAAACAGTCAGAAAACTAGCCACCTGGATACATGAACAACAACTGGCCAGAAAAAAAAGACAAGACCCACTATCACTAGTATCCTTACTTATAGATGAGGAAGTACACGATTTAGACTGGGTCTGCATATCCATCTAGGACAAGCCAAACAGAGACACGCACGAGAATTCCTAGAAAAATAGCATTCCAACCTGAACTCTATCAACAAACATATCGATTTTGATATCATCGATCACTCTCTGAAAAAAAGAACCCGACATAAAATCACCAATACTGGAAATAATATCACTGACTCAAGGAAACCTAAACACATAAATAGCAAGTGGGACATAATATCAGCACTTCGCCAGAGGCTCACTGATAATGTTCCCTAGTGCAGTGATGAACCATCTGAAAATGAACTCTCCAACTCAGCGAGCAAACTGACATCCAGAAGAAGCACAATTTCTCTCATCCTCCCTTTAACTAAATACTTCATTCCACTTGTCATTCCGATTATTTTAAGGTTATTTGCATTATTTTGCAAAGTAATATAGTGTCTTTCTGTGTGTGTTTGAATGTGTGTGTGTGTATATGAGAGAGAGAGAGAGACAGCGAGCGAGAAAGAGAAAGAATAATCCTCTGTAATCACTGGATTACTCCCCGTGCCATGTGGAAAAGAGAGAAAGATGAGGAAGACACTAAACCTTAACATGTTGTTAAAAATCTAGTTCAGGGGTGAGAGTTCCAGATTGTTGTATCATTGGAATCTCTTCCAGGACAGGTGGGGACCTGTACAAAAAAGACAGATTGTATCGTAACTGTACAAGCACCATCATCATGTGGGGATGTTGTCTAGTACAAGTCTGATGGATTTGAATAAACCAGGAGAGTGAGAACCAAAGCAGAAGATCAGGAACTGAGCAGAAAGTTAGGTGAATAGGACATCAGGCACGGCCAGTCTAATGACCATGCCGAGAGAAGGAATCTAAACAGTGAGTTGGGAGTTGGAATAAATTATAGAGAGGAGGCGCAGGTTTTTCAGAGATTAACAAGTAAGGATGGAGAGTGTGGGGGATGTGACGGAGTGAGGTGTGTGGGATCAGGGAGACATTGCACAAGAAAATGTTAAATGGGAAAGAGGTTGGGCTGGGGAATTCCATGATAAACAACTGGCAGCAAAACACAGGAAAACTTGCTGCTTGTAAAAGTGAATACCTGGGAAAGAATTTATTATGCTTCAGATAAATAACACCCTTATTGCTAGAGGTCTGTATTATAATGGAGGAAAAGCTGTCTTCATATTATGGCTGTAGCTTTAATAATGGTGCATACAGCTAGAATAGTGTCAGTGTTGTTGTTGGACAGCATCCACTGAGCATATGAATTTCACTGGATGGTCCCAGAGATGGCTGGGCTGCCTTTGGTTGAGTGAGTGCTGAAGTTGCATGAGATGATGCTGGTTTGCAATATAGCCACTTACTGAGTACAGTCAAAGGAACAAAGCACCAACTGCCATTGTTAATTGTTTCAGAATATGCCAGAGTGTTCATGGCTGCCACTGCAAAGAATCATGCAATGAAAAACAGGCCTATCACGTCTGTGCCAGCAAGTGCATATCCAAAGACATTTTAAACGTTTGTGAAGTTACCTGCCTCAACCACCCTCCTAGACAACGCATTCCAGATTCATACCATCCACTCAGTTCTAAACACATTCCACAAATCCTCTCTCAATCCCCTGACATTCACTTTAAAAGTGTGTCTCTTTGTTTTTGATCCTTTGATGAAGGAAAACAGCTGCTGTCTGTTCATCCCCTCCATACCCCATTTGCTCTTGTACACCTGTACCATATTCCCTCCTCAACTTTCCCTGCTGCAAAGAAAAAAGGAGCAAATTTAGCCCTCTTCTTTCATACTCACTTTTAAGTACTCACTTGTCTTGTTACTTCTGACTTGCATCTTCCCAAATTATCGGTGTTAAATTTCATCAGGCCATTGATCTGGCTATCTGAATAATCTGTTTCTATCCTTCTGTAGCCTAACACTTTCCTCCTGACTGTAATCCACCCCGCCCATCTTTGTGTCATCTATAACATTGGTCATCATTCCACTGCTCCCCACCTTCCACATTCTCACAATCGTCATTTCTGAATATCACAAACAACCAGTGATTTCCTTCCTGTTCGCCAGATGTTATTTAGATGATGATTGGACAATTACAGTCTCTTGCTTTTCCTATTTTGGTGAATTTATGAGTGATGTAGTTCACACATTTTATGAGGGATCCATAATTAACATTTTCGACACAGAGTTGAATTCACCTTTTACACTCCGCCCCTCTGCATGTTTTGTTTATAAACATTGTAAATACTTTAGGATAAACTAGGATTTGGCATTTTGCGGTAGAACGTTAGCATTTGGCGTGGCACTGTTCTTTGTAACATTCCCTGCAATAGCCAGAGCTGAAGAAATTTTTCATCTGCAGGATGAACATGCACTCATTTATTGTTTGTTTTAATCAGCGAGTGTGATGAGGATAAATATTCCAATAAATTCTATATTATGGGCAAACTGCAGAAGATCAAATCATATTCTCATATCCATTGGAAGCAAATATATACTGTAAAAAAATCAAAAATATTGAAACACCACCGTAGGGGAGAAAGAAACATGTCGTCTGTACTTGATGGAGATATAGAAATATATAGTACATGTACAACCTGAACAAGAATCAAGTGATAGAAGAGAAAGTACAAGAAATCCTTTCTTAATTTTGAATGGAATCCAGATCCCGATTTTCTTGTACAGTGATGTTTTCTCATCCAATCTCATTTCCTCAAAAGCAAGCTTTTCCCTGTCACTAAAACTTCATCTGCCTTTCTTCCTCCTCCATCCTACTCTTTTCTTACACTCCTACCTCCCTTGCACTACCCCTTCTGCTGCTACATTCTCTTCCACTGATGATCTCCCTTCACACTCTTCTTCTGCCACTCACCTGTAAGATACACCAATTCCCCAGTTACTCCCACTTTCTCTGGCCATTCCTTCCCCATTTTGCTTTCCAACTGGGATGATGGGAGCCGCTGGCTTCTGGGCTGCTATTGAGCATCAGTGAATGATGAGATTGAGATGATCAATGTCCAATAGGAACTGGCAATAGTTTTTTCTGTCAATATCTGATGCACCGTGAACAGGATGGTTTTGTTCCCCATGGTACAGAGTTGAGTGTCTTTCTGTCTCTCTGTCACAGCGCTTAACCAAACAGCCTCATCACAAATGGGACAAACCTCTCCTCACAGTCAGAAATCCATGCATCAGTTTTACCTTAAACATTGTGAGTAGAGTGAGCACATTGTTCTAACAGGCTGTGTACTGGCCTTTTATTCTTTATTCATTTAACTGATCTTCCAATGTCAGTTGAGTTGAGATCAGAGTAACTTGCATTGCATTAAAGTAGTATTTGACTCCTGTGACATCAGAGATCCTGAGTAAACTGTGGTCACTGGGAATCGCAGGACATTTTGCGCTGGTAATTTCCTCACTGAACAATAACACCTTCCCCAGAGCTATTGGGAATGCCAAATAAACTCTGCCCTTGCTAGTGCCTTCCAAAACCATTGATAATTTTTTCTTGTTAATAACATCAAGACATATTATATTTTAAAGTTTGGTCTAAAGTCTCCGAAAAAAATAAGACCTTGCTGCTTGAGTGTCACTCCATTGAAATAAGGATGTTACAATAAGTATACCTTCCCAATTATAGTCAATCATTTACTTTCTGAGGTCTGATCGTGCGATATCAGTACCACTGAGATCAACGTTTTCTCTGTCCAGCAGAATCGCATTATATTGTCTAAAGACTGCACCACTCTACAATTCTAATTTATTCACCGGCTCATTCGTCATGCTAAACAGATGCACTGGTCACACAATTTGCAACAAGGTAGAGATGCCCTTGACCCTCTGGAACCTTCCTCCCCTCTCATACCTGCCCACTGACTCCATGCCCTCCCCCAGCTCCACCTCCTATCGTTTATTCACCGTCCCTCCTTAACTTCCACTCTCTGATGCTGAATGTTCTGTACTCAGCAAATATCTGAACATTACCTCTCTGTGCCCCTACTTTAAGGAATTTTAGGCATGATATTTAGTTGAGCTCTTCCGCTGCGTTCGCCTCAGTGCCCATTTCTTTCAGCAATATTCCTCTCCCTGTTCCAAATACGCCGTTACCCAGCTCCAACACTCTCCCTCCACCTGGACTCCTCCCTCTGGCCTTTATCTGAACTAAATCGGTTCGTTGATAAATCTCAACTTGACATTGGTTGTCGTAATTTCTCTGCACTTGCCTCACCAAATCCATACTATCAATGTCCGAACAGCCTATACTCCATGTGCTTAGGTCCAACTCTGACTGTGTTATTCAGCCTGTGCTGACAAGGGTGGTGCTGCTATAGTCTGGTGGACTGACCTCGACATTGCAAAGGTTGAACGCCCACTCTCAGGTACTGCCTCTAATCTCCCCCTAGACCATGACCCTACCATGGCACATCAGGCAATTGTATCAACTATGATAACTGACCACATTTCATCTGGAGATTTCTGCCCAACTCGCCCCACGCCCCTAACTGCCCCCGAGCTGATAATCCTCTGATAGCAGAGCTCGCTTCTATCTCCTCTCAAAAGTTCACAAACAGAACAGCCCAGGCAGACCCATTGCTTCAGCCTGCTCCTGCCACACGGAGGAAGTGCACGGATACACACTTGGGCCTCAGTTATGCCTGTTTCTTCCTGGGGAACATCGACCATTCCCTGTTCCAGTTCTACTCCAGCACCCATCCACAAATCTTTGTCCGATACACAGATGATATCATCGCTGCTGCATCTCTCTCTTGTCCGGAATTGGAAAAGTTCACCGATTTCACTTGGAATTTGAAACTCTCCATCACTTTCACCTGGTCGATCTCTGGCTCCTTACTTTCTTTCCTCAACATTTTTGCTTCCATTTCTGGGGATAGCCAGGCAACTGATATCCAGTATTATCCCACCGACTCCCACAGGTTCCTGGAGTATACATCCTCACACCTGGTTTCCTGCAGAGACTCAATTCCATTCCCCCAGTTCCTCCGTCTCCACCGCATTGCTTCTGCTGATACTAAATTCAATAAGGAAGCCTTTCAAATGTCCACCTTGTTCCTCAATCAAGGGATTCCCCATCACTGTTGTCAACAGGGTCCTCAAGTGAATCTGACCCATCTCCTGCACTTCTAGCCTGCCCCTCCCCTTCCCTCTCGCAACGGAGTTTCCCTTACCCTTGCCTACTATCCCAGCAGCATTCACATGCAGAGGATCATCAGCCCACATTTCCCCCACCTTCAGTGAGATGCCCCACCTGCACATATTCACCTCTCCTCCATTGTCCACCTTCTAGAGGGATTATTCCCTCCAGGATACACTGGTCTACTCTTTATTCACTCCCACCACAGGTCCACTTCACTTTCCCCTGCCGGAGGTTTGACACTTTCCCATTTACCTCCCTCCTCATCAGTATCAAAGGGCCCAACTGTACCTTCGAGGTGAAGCAGCACCTTACCAACATTTCCCACAATCCAGTCTACCTCATGCGCTGCTCACAATGTGGTCTCCTCTACATTGGGGAAATGAAGGGTAGACTGGGTGACCGCTTCACAGAACATCCAAGTTGGACCGCTGCAGATGACTCTGAGCTTTCAGTTGCCTGCCAGTTGAACAGCCCATCCTGTTCCCTGACCAATATCGCTGTGTCAGGCTTGCTGCAGTGTTCCAGGCAAATTCAACGCAAGCTAAAAGAACTACACCTCATTTTCCATGTGTGGACTCTGCAGTCCTTTAGACTCAAAATCAAGTTCAATAATTTTCGGGCCTGAAATCCCCAATGTCCTAGCCCCCTATCCATACACCAGGCCGAGTTGTCACATAGCCTTCCATTACTCACACCCTATTGTTAGTTACTAACAGTCTCCATTAAGAGCTATCCAGTCTCTTCTGCATATAAACCAACACTTTCCGTGTTACTATCAGTTCTGAGGAAGGGGGACTGGACCTGAAACGTTAACTCTGATTTCTTTCCACAGATGATGCCAGACCTGCTGAGCGTTTACAGCAACTTCTGTTTTGTTTCAACATTTTCATCGCAAGGTCTCACAATGCAATACGTCATCGATATTTAGAGCCCTGTCAAACATAGGAACTTTGTAATTTCTCATTTAAAATCAATAACAAATTACTCGAGATTCAACTAAGATAACAGCTTTGCTGCTATCATTCAGATCAGACACTTTGTCACAGTTCAGAAAGAAGAAAGAAATCAAAAGAGCTGAAGCGAAACTCAGTAAATCTGGCAACATCTGAACAGAGATGCAAAAAATTAACCTTTCATTCTAATAGGACTTTTCAGAACAGTGTCACATCATATTACATATGTTAATTCTGCTGCTCTCTGCAGACACATACTCACGTTTTTTGTTTATCCAGCATTTTCTGTTTGCATTTCATGTTTCCATTATCACTTTATTGCATGTTTCTTGACAGGTCTACATGTTGACCTTGGTAATGTTTGGACAATGTGGTACTTTCATGTTTCTATTACTGTTGGTGTGTCTGTGATACCTGAATTACAGCCGAAATCTGTCTCTTCTTTAAGATCGAAAGTAAAAAGAAAATCTCAACATCTTGTAAATCTCAGGAAATCTATTTTGTTTGACAATACATTTTAGAGGCAGCTGAACTTCATGAAAGAATAGCAATAGATTTTTGATGATGGAACACTTGTGTCCTTCATTGAACAAGCTTGTCTCCCCAATCTCCAAAAGCTTTCAATGCATAACATAGAATTATTACAGCAAAGGTGGTGAAAACTCAGCTCATTGTCTTTTCCAGTTTGGAATGAGCGATATTTCTACTGTCATTCTCTTGTATTGTCTCCACACCTCTGTACATTTTGTTGTTAGCATCTGCTTTTAATTGTAAGCATCCTGCCAGATATGAACAACATGATCAATCTCAAACAAAAACAGACGTTGGAGGGAAAGCTCAGCAGGTCTAGCCGTATCTGTGAAGAGACATCAAAGTTAATGCTTCAGATGCGGTGACACTACTCAATCTGTATTCCCAATGATGAAATGGTGTGTATATATAATATAGTTCACTTTATCACATTTAAAATTATCCGGTTCACTTCACATTGTCATTGAGCATTACATATCCCAAACGTTGGCTCGTTCCTTGTTGTGAACTATATTTAATTCTATCTGACGTTAAGAGTGATGATGACTGGGGAATATCATTGTACTCCCCATGCAGTCTCCACAGCCACTATCCCCATTCCGCCCGATCTACTCGGTAAGTCTGACTTATTAATTCATAAGTCTTAATGAATAAGTTCACTTTTGGTTTTGGGCTGAGGGGAAAAAAGGTGAAAAATTATTGCTTTACAGCAAATAAAACTGCATTAAGATGTTTGTCAATTTGTATAAATTAATTACTGAAGCATATTCTATATGGAAGGTCCAACGTTTCTTTATTAGAGCAGTGAGAGGACCATTCAGAGAAGTCCACAGTTCCTGTCTATGTTCAGGGCAATTGTGCCCAGTGACAGTCTGTTGGCTGGGGTTTGTTCCCGTGAAGGAGAGATCAGCACAGTAACAACATCCTGACTGTGTTTCTTTATTTAGTGGAGGGGCAGAGATTCCGGGTATGATGACGACAGCATTGCAAACGTACATCAAGGCAGGATATTCTAGCCTGCGATCAGAAAACTTCCATCATTCTCCCTCACAACTGACTTCACTCGAGGAATTGGCGATGGGAGATGTGACCAATAGCCAGCAATGTCAGAATCCAGTCCAGTCCAGTCCAGATATGTTGTGAACTGAATGTGCTGTATTGAAAGCTAGACCTGTTTGCTCAGTGACCGCGATTGATGTCAGTCTCCATGCATTGTATCTGTGTCCTATTGGTGAGGAGCTTCACTCAGTGCGCTGTCCCAGTGTAGGAGCAGATGCATCAGCTCCAACAGTAACAGACATCAGCAGCTGGAGAGACGTGGAGAGGACAGATCTGAATCTGCGAACAATGGACTGGATAATTACACAAATGGAGAGGAGGCTTTCCTTGGATCTTTTCAAAATTTCCCTCTGTCGCAAATGTCTACCTTATCGGATATTAGTGGTGCTGATTGGGCGGAGTGGAGAGTGTATTACTCCTGGTGGAGGAGCGACGCTCCGAAATCTAGTGTGCTTCCAATTAAACCTGTTGGACTATAACCTGGTGTTGTGTGATTTTTAACTTTGTACACCCCGGTCTAACAGCGGCATCTCCAAATCATAACCTATTCTCGCTACTGTTGGTGTTCTCTACCTCTGTCCATTCATTAAGCCCATAAACAATTTTAAACTTCATTGCAATTTCTATTATCTATATTTGCCAATGAAAAAAACTTTTATCTTCAATTTCAATTGCAGTTTCCATTCATCTGAATTGCAGACCAATCCCTTACAAACATCTGAGAACAAAACTGTGCACAACCTCGAGATCTCTTATTGCCCTGAACTGATTTATGTATCTTGTTCTCTCTGTCACGAACCCTGTCGACTACCAGGTCATAATATCCCCAGTCTCCATCTCTGCGTCAGTGCTGTGGCTGAACAAACCATTGTCTGCTCGTTGGTAAAATTCAGACTTTATGTTTCAAGCTCTCTTCTGGCCACTTTTCCAGTTACAAGTATTTCAATCACAAAATTGTTCTTGTCTCAGACGTTACTTCATGATTAGGACAATGTATCAGAGTAGGAATGTCGCTGGATATAATTCAGGAGCAAAGCTTATTAAACGAAAGACATTGTTTCAAGCGATTTGTTTCAAGTCCTACCACAGCTGATGGCAGAACTAAATAAAAGTGATAAGAATTGGAATAAAAGTGAATTTCACGAAAAACAACTATAAAACCACATTTTGTCTGAACATTTTCCTGTTTCACTGATGACCTTCGGTAAAGAAATCTAATGTTACTACCCGTTCTGGGTTAAGTGTGACTTCAGACCCATATCAGTGTGCTTGACTTTCTATTGGCTTGTGGAATGTCGTCAGAGTCAGGACAATTAGTGATGTTTAACAAATGTTGCCCTGGGCAGAGATGCCGACTTCCCATGGAATAACAAATTTGAAGGTTAAACAAATTTGAAAGATGCTGGAGATCTGAAATTGCATAAATAATTCAAGGAAAAGATCAGAAAGTTCTGGGAAGCTTTTCTGAACTGAAAGCAGCTGGAAAATAGTGTGAACAATGCTGGTGACAGGGAAGTCAGCTTTGAAGGGCAGGAGGAGTGAGTTGAATCGATAGAGAAAGAGATAGACAGAAGACAAAGAGCAAACAAAGGGAATGATGATCAGCTGGGGTGGAAATAAAATGTGAGAATCACCTCATTTATTTTTAACTTTTCAAATCTTCCTGAATATCACGCCCATGGTGGTACATGTATCCCCCGCTTTTAAAAAATTCGCATTTTGCCATTTCCCTTTCCGAAAAACCTCCATTACGTTCTGTTTTCACTAATCAAAAGAAATCCGTAGAGGATTTTCACTTTTAACAAGAAAATTAAATTTTCCCCACATAAATTAATGATCCCTCACTTTATACCATATCAGCTTATGAAAGGCTTTGTCGGAACACTCTACTTTCAGATACCGAGGGCAATCTCTATCTATCTAAGATCATGTTTAAAGTGATTTGATCCGACCTGTCTGTGTTCCCTGAGTGTCGTCGTGTTCTTATATTTATTAATGGGATATAGGAATCGCTGGGTGGGCCAGCATTAGTTCACTTTTTTGATTGCCCTTGAGAAGACCTTGAGCCTCACAGGGCACTTACACAGAGTGAGGCACACAAGGTGACAGCAACACAGGAGCAGTGCGATTCAAGATCGAATTTAGCAAGATTAACATTATTTGAAAAATTAGAGATGTCAATTCGTTAGTCTAATTACGGTAGGGAAGAAGGTGTTCCTGAGCATACTGGTCCATGTTTTCAAGTCTCTGTATCTCCTCCCTCCTGGAAGAGGTTGTGGGAGATCATTATCAGTTTGGGAGAGATATTTGATGTTGCCAGCCATTCGCTGACAATGAGAAGTATAAATGGATGGAAGGTTGTCCTCCATGATATTTATGGGCTGTGCACAAAACCGTCTGTAGTTTCTTATGGTCCTGGGAAGAGCAGTTACCGTCACACTATTATGCACGTGAATAGAATGCTTTCAGTTGCCAGTATGCAGAGCACTGGGAGAAGGCAGTTCCAAAATATTTAGATGTAAGAATTGGTTGTTCAATGGAGATCCAAGTTCTGGTTGCTGTTTTGACAACAATTGAAATTTAACCAATAAATTTAAATTATGTTTAAGATACCAAAACATAATTGAATTTATTGTATTTCTAACATCCAACCAAAGAGCCATCACATGCTTCAAAAGAATAGAGAAGCCATCACTATCACAACGAGAGAGAAAGAGATGGACATGTAGAAGGAGAGAGAGAACACAGCGAGGCAAACAGAAGGACAGTCAGTAAAACAGAGAAAGGAAACAAAACAAGAAACAAACATTCACAAGAACAGGGAGAAGGGGAGATAGTAAGTTATGGGAAAGAAACAGAAGACAGATAAAAGGATAATACTAGGAAACAGACAGTGTGAGAGAAATAGTGAGATACAAAGCACACAGGGAGTGGGGATGGGGTCACAGTGTACTGGGGGTGGTGAATGGGAGGTTCTGGGGCTGTGGACCAGAGACAGGTGGAAGTGAGCACTGTAGTAACTGGGGGAAGGGAGGTGAGGATTTACTTTGACCTTTACCAAGAAATGCAGACAAAGCATAGTAAACAATGATGTACAGAACAATGGCTATAAAATATGTTTGAGAGCCATGCAGGTTACGATGCACAGGGCGTGTGCGAGGCGAGATCAGCAGGAACAAGATCAGCATTATCTGAGATTAGGGAGTCCACTCATCAGTCTAATAACAGTCAGGAAGAAGCTGTTCCTGAACCAGCTGATCAGTGTTTTCAAGCTTCTGTACCTTTTAGTCTGAGGGAAGAGGTTGGAGGAGACCATTACTGGGGTCTGATGGGTCATTGCTAATCTTATAACAAAGAACATTCCAGCACAGAAACAGGCCATTCGGTGGTCCGAGCCTGCGCCGATCCAAATCCTCTATCTAAACCTGTCGCCTATTTTCTAAGGATCTGTATCCCTTTGTTCCCAGGCCATTCATGTATCTTTCCAGAAACATCTTAAAATAAACCACTGGTCACAGTTCTCCATTTTGAGAAACTCCCTCCCCTTACTATTCTCTGCCTCCTGTTGCCCAGCCAGTTCTTTATCCACCAGCTCGTGCATCATGTGACTTCACTTTCGACATACCCCAACCATGGGGAAACATACCAAACGCCTTCCTGAAGTCCACGTACATGACATCTACAGTGCCTCCTTCATCAATCAACTTTGTCACTTCCTCAAACAATCTATTGATTTGGTAAGACATGACCTTCTCTGCACAAAACCATGTTGCCTATCACTGATAAGACTATTTTCATTCAAATAAGAATAATTCCAATCTCTGGACCCTGTCTTTGTGGAGTTTTTTACAATCTCCCCGTGTCTGCATTGGGAGAATTAACTCGTTTCTCTCTTCATAGTATGTTTCTATGTTTGTTTCAGGTTTCTGCCATCTGCAGTATATTTACTTGTATTTGATGGAGAATTGCTGCAAATATGACGGGTTTATTGTAAAAGTGGCACTGCACAAGGCCACTGCACAACAGGCAACAGGAAGAGATAAAGGATTATTCTGCACTGTGTCCTTCGCAGGACCAGCTTGTCTCTCCAGGCACCTGATGTCTTTATTGTGCTGAAGTCTTCATAGTGGTTCAGAGAGCTTCAGAATTAATAGAGCACTGAACGAGGCCGTTTAGCCAATTGTACAATTTGAAAACAGAGTGAACTGTGTTTGCGTGAGAGAGAGAAAAATTAACAGAGAAAAAGGAAGTGCAGAGAGATAAAAGGAATGGAGGGAAAATGAAGCGACAGAGTGAGTGAGAGCAAGGGGTGTCAGACGAGTATGAAGTTAGATCAGAAGACAGCATGAGGACAAACATACAGAAATTTTATTTAGAAATTCCCACAGACTGCAAGCCCTTTGTCTGGTGCCGTACCCTGTGAGCACTATGCTGTCATCCCAGATCATTTATCGCCAATAATTTCACAGAACCGTGTTGCTGACTGCTGAACAAGTTCCAAAATAACAATAGATTGGTTCCAGGGAGAAGATGAATTAATTTAAAAATTCTGGGCCAACTAGACAATGTGTGAGACAGGGCGAGAGAGTCTCAGTGAGGTGGATCACTGACTGGGGGGAAATCAGTACCTCAGCTGTGGGTCAGATAATGACCAATAAAGCTTGAATACCTCGTCCGTGGTTTTGTAATTCACATTTCAATTCATATAGCTCCACATCGTAAGTGAATTTTAACAGACTTGTCTCTTTGTATTTTTCATGTTTTGGTATGTGCTGAAACGCTTGTTTTTTGTCCCAGTATTTTGTGTTGAATAAACACATTTTATTGTTGTGGTTCTGTTCGCCGAGCTGGGAATTTATGTTGCAGACGTTTTGTCCCCTGTCTAAGTGATATCCTCAGTGCTTGGGAGCATCCTGTGAAGCGCGTCTGTGATCTTTCCTCCGGCATTTATCGTGGTTTGAATCTGCCGCTTCCGGTTGTCAGTTCCAGTTGTCCATTGCAGTGGTCAGTATATTGGGTCCAGGTCGATGTGCTTATTGTTTGAATCTGTGGATGAGTGCCATTCCTCTAGGAATTCCCTGGCTGTTCTCTGTTTGGCTTGACCTATAATAGTAGTGTTCTCCCAGTCGAATTCATGTTGCTTGTTATCTGTGTATGTGGCCACGAAGGATAGCTGGTCGTGTCGTTTCGTGGCGAGTTGGTGTTCATGGATGCGGATCGTTAGCTGTCTTCCTGTTTGTCTTATGTAGTGTTTTGTGCAGTCTTTCCATGGGGCTTTGTACACTACATTGGTTTTGCTCATGCTGGGTATCGGGTCCTTCGTCCTGGTGAGTTGTCTGAGAGTGGCTGTTGGTTTGTGTGCTGTTATGAGTCCGAGTGGTCGCAGTAGTCTGGCTGTCAGTTCAGAAATGTTTTTTTATGTATGGTAGTGTGGCTAGTCCTTTGGGTTGCGGAATGTCCTCGTTCCATTGTCTTTCCCCTAGGCATCTGTTGTTGAAATTGCACTGGATCATCAACGCCACACTCTCAGGAATCCGATTCACTAGAGAGGAAGAAAAGGGCAACCAACTCCCATTCCTAGACGTAATGGTACAGAGAACACCGAACGGAGAATTCACCACAAAGGTTTACAGGAAAGCCAAAAACACAGACCAAATCCTGAACTACGAAAGCAACCACCCCAACACACACAAAATAAGTTGCATCGAGACACTATTCAAAAGGGCCAGAACACACTGCAGTACACCAGAACTGCAAAAAGAGGAAGAGGAACACTTATACAAGGTATTCGCCAAAAACGGATGCCCCCGCAATTTCATCAACAGATGTCTAAGGGAAAGACAATGGAACGACGACATGTCACGACCCAAAGGACTAGCCACACTACCATACATCAAGAGCATTTCCGAACTGACAACCAGACTACTGCGAACACTCGGACTCATAACAGCACACAAACCAACAGCCACTCTCAGACAACAACTCACCAGAACGAAGGACCCGATACCCAGCATGAGCAAAACCAATGTAGTGTACAAAACCCCATGCAAAGACTGCACAAAACACTACATAGGACAAAGAGGAAGACAGCTAATGATCCGCATCCATGAACACCAACTAGCCATGAAACGACACGACCAGCTATCCTGAGTAGCCACACACACAGATGACAAGCAACATGAATTCGACTGGGACAACACTACTATTATAGGACAAACCAAACAGAGAACAGTCAGGGAATTCCTAGAGGCATGGCACTCATCCACAGATTCAATCAATAAGCACATCGACCTGGACCCAATATACCGACCACTGCAATGGACAGCTGGAACTGACAACCGGAAGCGACAGATTCAAACCACTATAAATGTCGAAGGAAACATCACAGAAGCGCTTCACAAGAGGCTCCAAAGCACTGAGAATGTCACCTAGAGAGGCGATGAAACGTCTGCAACACAAATTCCCAGCTCGGCGAACAGAAATACAACAATGAGCACCCGAGCTACAAATCTTCTCAGAAACTTTAAACACATTTTATTACTGAGGAAGAAATAACCTGTTCTGATGGGACAGTCTTCGTGTGAACCGTGCTGGGACCAGAGTCCAAGAGAATCCTAACCAAGGATGTCGACAGAGCTTTAAACTGATTAGGAGTGTGTGTGTGTGCGCGCGGGGTCGGGGTTTCCTTATAGGGTTTAATAAGAAAAGAGGAGGTAAGAGCACAGAGCTCAAGAGAGGTTTTTAAAATCTTCAGCATAGACGCAAATAGAACAGAGTGTATGGAAAGTGTAAGCAATCAAAATTCAATCACACTGGACAAACAAATGGCAATAGAAGAGGGAACGTTAACACAAGATTGAAGGGTTATATCTGAATGCGAGCAGTATAAGGAATAGGGTATATGAGCTTGTGGCATAGATTGAAATTGGGAGGTATGACGTAATGGGCATCACAGAGAAGTGGCTGCAAGGGGATCAGGATATTCAAGGACACATATCGTATCGAAAAGATAGAGAGAGTGGATTTACATTATTAATAAAAAATGAAATTTAATCAACAAAAGAAAGGAAATAAGGTCAGATGGTTTAGAATCTGCATGGTAGAATTGAGGAACCACAAAGGTAAGACAACCACAGTTGGAGACTTGCAGAGGCCTCCAAAGAGTAGTCAGGAGCTGGGGCACAAGATACACCAGGAGATGGAAAAGATCTGTAGAAAAGACAACGTTACAGTGATCATGGGGGATTTCAATATGCAAGTGAAATGGGAAACCAGTTTGGTAGTGAATCGCAAGAAAAGGAATTTGAGGAATATCTACGGGATGGCTTTTTGGAGCATCATGTGGTGGAGCCCACTCGGGAACAGATGACACTGGATTTAATGACGCAGGCTAGACAAGGGAGCTTAAGGTGAAGGATAACTTCAGAAGCAGTGATCAGAACATGGTTGAATTTATTCTGAAATTTGAGAGAGAAGATAGAATCAGAGTTGACAGTATTTCAGCTGAATAAAGGCAACTGGAGAGGCATAAGGGAGAAGCTGGGTAGAATTGACCGGGACAGGCGTCTAGCCGGAAAGACAGGGTAAAAGCAATGGCTGGAGATTCCATGATAATTTAAAAGACACTGCAGTGATGCGTGCTGAGTAATAGAGGTATGGTACAGGGAGGATGAGGCAACCAGGGCTGACAAGGGAAGTCAGGGATTGCATATAAGCAAAAGAGCAAGCAGAGTGAAGAGCAGTTCGGAACTGGAGAATTAAGGCCAACAGAAGGCAAGAAAAAATAAATAAGGAGGGAGAACATTAAGTATGGGGCTAAGCTAACCAGTAATATAAAGGAAACTGTAAGAGATTCTTTAGATATATAAAATGCAAAAGAGACGTAAATGTGAATATGGACCACTGGAAATGATGCTGGAGAGACAGTAGTGGGAAGCAAAGAAATGTCTGAGGAATTTTGCATCAGTCTTGACGGTGGCATACACGAGTAATTACCCAAGGTTTGAAGAGAGTGAGAGGGCAGTCCTAAATACAGTGGCCATCACCAAGAAGAACATGTTAGAAAACGGAATGGCCTGAATGTGGATAACTCACCTGGAACAGATGGATTACACCCCAGCCTTGTAAGGGAGATCGCTGAAGAGTTAGTACAAGCGAAAGTGGTAATCTTTCAGGAATGACTAAAATCAGGAAAGGGCCAAGTGGCTGTATAATTGCTAACATGACACCCGGTTTAATACGGGAGTTAGGCAGAAGATGGAAAACTGCAGACTGATTTGCAGACTTGGTTGTGGGTAACATTATGGAATTCATCGTGAAGAATGGGATTTTTGAATTCTTGGAGGTCTTTGGTAAAATAGGACAGAGTCAGCATGGTTTCATCAAGGGGAGGTCATGCCTGACAAACCTGCTAGAAAACATTGAGGGAGTAATGTGCAGATTTGATGAAGGAGAACCAATAGATGTTATCCATCTGCACCTCAAGAATCCTTTGACAAGGTGTCATGCATGAGGCTATTGAGAATGATATGCGTCCATTGTGTTAGAGACAAGGTGGAAGTTGAAGTTTGGCTGTCTGACAGAAAGCAGAGAGTGTGGATTAAAGTGTCCTTCTCAGGATGGCAGCCAGTGACAAGTCGTGTTCCTCAAGACTCAGTTTTGGGACCACAACTTTTCACTTTGTGCATTCATTATCTATATGATGGAACTGAGGGCATTTGGGTTAAGCTTTCAAACTGTGCAAAGATAGATATAGGGACAGGTAGCATTGAAGAGGTGGTTTGGCTGCAGGAGGGTGCTCTGGCGCATCTCCTCAACTGCCCAAAACTTCAGCCTTGAGCTTCACCCTTCCAACTACAACAAGTTAGAACCTCTCTGGTGCATGCCTTCCATCCCACCAACCTCAGGATACAACGCATCATCCTCCGCCATTTCTGCCACCAACAGTCAGACCCCACCATCAGAGATATACTTCCCTCCCTACCCCTATCATCATACTGCTGAGACCATTCCCTCACAGCTCCCTCATCAGGTCCACGCAACCACAACAAGCCACCTTCCACTCCCGGCACTTTCCCTTGCCACTACAACAGGTATGAAACCTGTGCCAACACCTCCCTCCTCACCTCCACCCAAGGCCCCAAAGGATCCTTCCACATCAGTCAGATAACATCCTGTGCATCCAAATACCTCTTCTAATGTGTCCATTGCTCCTGGTCTCCACTACATTGGCGAGAGAAGACGTCAACTTGCAGAACAGTTCAGGGAACACTCTCAGACACACACACCCAACAACCCTCCTGACCTGTGGCTGAATACTTCAACTCCCCCTCCGTCTCCGCCAAGGCTTTGCAGGTTTGTGGCCTCATCCACTGTCAAATTCTAGCCACCTGACGTCTGAAGGAAGAACGCATCATCTTCTGCCTTGGGACCCTTCCAACACACAGTATCAAGGACAATCTTACCAGTTTCCTCATCTCCCCTCCACCTTATCCCAGATCAAACCCTCCAACTCAGAACCGCCCTCTTGAACTGTCCTAGCTGTCCATCTTCCTTCCCATCTAGCCACTCCACCTTCCACTCTGAACTATCACTATCACAACCCACCTTCATCTAGCTGTCACCTTCCAAGCGACCTTCCTCCCAGCACCAGCCCCTCCCATTTATCTCTCTGGCACCTTCCGCCCACCCCACATTCCTGATGAAGGCTTTATGCCTGAAACGTCAAATCTCCTGCTCCTCGGATGCTTCCTGCCAGGCTGTACTTTTCTATGACCACACTTTTTGACTCTGATCTCCATCTTCTACGGTCCTCACTTTCACCTGCTGAAGGATTTTTACAGGTTTGGAGAGTGAACAAAGAAGTGGCAGAGGTAGTACAATGTGGAAAAGTGTGGAAAAGCATTTTACCAGGATGAATAGAGGCATAGACTATTTTATAAATAGCAAGCAAATTCAGAAATCTGAAGTGCAAAAAGACTAGGGCGTTCTAGTCCAGGAGTCTTGAAAGGTAAATTTGCAGTTTGTCAGTAGTTAGGCAGGCAAATACAATGATGGCATTTATTTCAAGAAGGCTTCAATATAAAACCAGGGATGTACTTCTAAGGCTCTACAAGGCTTTGGTCAGGCTCCATTTGGATTATTCTGCGCAGCTTTGGGTCCCATATCTCAGGAAGGATGTACTGGTCCTGGAGCGTTTTCAGACGAGATTCACAAGAATGGTGCCAGGAATGAAAAGCTTAACATATGAAGAATATTTGAGGGCTCTGGGTCTGTATTTGATAGAGTTCAGAAAGATGTTAGGAGGTCTAATTGAAACTTACAGAATACTGCATGCCGTGGGACAGAGTGGATTTTGGGAAGAGATATCCAATGGTAGGAGAGACGAGTACCCAAAGGGACAGAGTAAAGAGAAGATCTTTTCAAACAGAGATAAAGAGAAACATCTCCAGCCAGACAGTGGTGAATCTATGGAATTCACTGCCACAGAGGCCACCGAGGGCTGTCGAGTCCAGATCATTGCGTACATTTAAGAGTGAGACAGATAGGTTCTTGACTGTAAAGGGGATCAAGGATTACAGGTAGAAAGCGGGAGAATGGGGTTGAGAAGCTAAACAGCCATCATTGAATGGTGAAGCAGGCTCAAGGGGCCTAATGTCCAAATTTCTGCTCCAATATCTTCTGGTTGTATGGTTAATATTGGCTCTCCTCATTCCTCATTGGAGCTGTATCCTGAAATTTGATCTTCAAATGATTTACAAAGAGTAACGTTTCACTAGTGATGAGTGGGAAATATCATGTTTCCTCACTCCAGTCTCAGCAGCCATGTCCCCAATATCATAATCACACTGCAATTGAAATCCAATGGAAAATAATCACAGTTGATTGACATCGATAACATGAACAGCATGACCCTCACCTGCCCTCTCTGATTCTCGAATACTCATCTGAATTGTGTGTCACATCATATTCTCTGTTGACATATTCATGTCAGTTGTCCTTTCTCACTCATGTTATCGTAGGCACATTTTCCTGTCAGATTCTGGACTAGAAAAGTTCTCTCCATATTTTACTGACATTATAATCACTGATCAGTAGTTGCAGATTGTATGTTTCCATTTATAAACGGAGAAACTTGTTTATGTTCTGACAATCCTTTGTCATTATTACCATATCCAAGGCAGATTGAATGATTGCACGCAATCAATCTACCATCTCCAATATTCCGTCCCTCAGTCACTCCCACATATCTCATGCCAAATGTATAAATTTTATATGTTCTTTAGAATTTTAATAAAATCAATGTTAAATTGAAAGGGGTTAACTGGAGCTATTTGTTCAGTGACTGTGATTAATGTCAATCTCCGTGGATCCTAATTATCCCAGTGGAGCGTTTCCATCAGTGAATGATAAATGGGCTCTTTTCAGTGTGTTATCCCATAGTATGAGAAGGAGCATCACTGACAGCACTAACAGGGATCATCAGCTCGAGAGAGAAGGGGAGTAGAAATCAGAATCTGAGAACATTAGACTGGAAAGTTAGAATAATGGTTCAGAATGTGAGGACCTTGGATTGAAATGTTCCAGTAGTGGATCAGAATCTAAGATTAGTAAACTGGAATGGTACAACAATGGATCAGAATCTGAGATCATTAGACTGGAATGGTTCTACAATCTATCAGAATCGGAGAATATTAGACTGAAATATTACAATAACAGTCAGGAGTTTATCCTTGGGTCTTTACTACCTTTCTCAGCCTTGGATATCATTAGCATCACGGATCCAGGATATCCTTTGGATTATTCAAGGTGGTTACTATCCCATCCTCGCTATAGTTGGTGTACCTGGTAAGTCATTATATTTGTCTACTAAACTGGGTTGAACTGAATTTCTGCTCATGATATATAAAATTTGAAAATTGCAAGACAATGTCTTCAGTTACAAACAAAACCTCCTTTCCTTATATTAATCAGTGTCAAACTACTATTTCTAAATTACTCACTGATATGCAAGAAGGAACCAGACTGTTCTCAAACTCCATAACCCATTTTGTCCTTCACAAATTTACATCTCCATCTCCTCCCCACGCACGAATCCTGTCCAATATCACCGTCATGATACTCCAGTCCCGTCTCAGTCTCATTGCAACTTCTGAATAAACCAGAATTTGTGCCTTTGTTTAACAGTTTCAAGTTCCTTCTAACCATATGTCCATCACTAAAAAAATTGCTCTGAGGATGTTTAACTTGTTCTCTGTACATACGGGACGACAGTTTATGGTGTTCAAGACTCATACTCTAGAGCCACAGAATAATAGTCTGTTGAAATCTCATGAGGGAAATTAAAAGCAACAATTTTCATTTGCCATAAAAGCCCATCTGCTTGCCCCAAGTCCTTAAGCGAAGTCAATGGGTCATTCTTCTCTAGTCAGGTTTCAGTGTGACTTCTGTGAGGAACATGTGGGTGTTCTGCACCTTTAACAGAATTAAAAGCCAGCAATAACTACCTGACAGCACCAAGTCTTCCGAAAAATAGATTTAATGTAACATTTGGTCGATTAGTTTATTTTCTCAAGACAAAAACAAATTCAGCCAAACTGTTTAAGTTATAACCCAAAGTGCCCACCTCCAATCAAGTGTGAATTTAGTATATTGATAATCTTAAAAGCCAATGACACAGTCCAATGGTTTGGGGGTACAAGACCGCGGGAAATTGACAGTTGAGAGGAGATCTGCCAAGTTACCAGCATGCAAAGACTGCCTGAAAAATAGTTTTCCTCTCGCTAACTTTATTGATTATTAACTTGGAACAGCAGAATCTCAAAGAAGAAAAGAAGACAGGAATATGGAGAAGAACCGACAGCTTCTCGGTTTTGAGATAAGAAGTTTTGTTTTGTAAATATTAATTAGGAGTCTAATCGAACTAATATAGTGGGGGGGGGGAGACAAAATATAGCTTAGAGGAAGAAGCTGTAAATATTCATTCATCTATTATTTCCTGTTATGCTTTAAGAAATAAAGTTGTTAATTTTTACTTCAAATAGTTATGGACTCTAGAATTATCATGGATTAGTGCAGTGGATAAATCATTTCCCTGTTGTTGGTTTTACATTAAGCAGGAGAATGTATCCTGTGTTGTA
This sequence comes from Chiloscyllium punctatum, assembly GCF_047496795.1. Lineage (NCBI taxonomy): Eukaryota > Metazoa > Chordata > Chondrichthyes > Orectolobiformes > Hemiscylliidae > Chiloscyllium > Chiloscyllium punctatum. The sequence continues at coordinate 41,474,790 of NC_092790.1, read as the reverse complement.
ACACTACAATCCCACAGGAATGTGCTTTTCTCTTTACTGTCCTGTGGAACAGCTGAACCAAACACTCAGTTCAAGATCGGCATAACATGCTGCCCTGACCAGGGCTGCATACATCCTGTGAGAGAAGAACAGAAGTAAAGATAGCTCCCTTCCTCTGCCTGTTTCCCGTATTCCTATAGCTCATTTCTATTCAGGTCGGTGTCATTCCCTATTTTAGGTGTATTCAATCTCATTGAAATTCTCCCCGAGAGTGATGCACATCTCCATACGCATCTCTGGTGTTGGCTTTCTTGATGCTGACGTACAGATGTAAGGAACTTATACATTCCATGTCAGTCGTAGTGCATAGGGAAAGAATGGCTTTTTGTGGCACAGGAAAGAAACGGCGATGTCTAAGTGAGAGAAAATGATTATTGCGATCATCCCTGAGAGTGTTGTTGAGGCAGTATTTGGGGTACAGTGGATAGACTTTCTCTCAAGTTTCACCAGACTAATCCCTGGGATGATGGCACCATGAGCAGAGAGTGAAGCTCAGTGAGAGAATAAGAGATGATTGTATTGAACCTGAAGGGGGATGGACAGTCACTCATGATGTTCTAAACAGGCACTGATACGATGATAAATTCCATGGGTTTTATTAACTCAGGTTAAGTGATTCTCAATAGGTTAAGAGCCTCAGAGGACATTCCCCTCATCCCACCCCGACTCCATTTGTTTATTGAGAGAGACAGAGGGTCAGTCTTTGAATTAATTCTCCCCACATTAATACAGTGCATTTAGGGTGTGATCCTGCATTAAACGTCATGTTATCCACAATCCCGACTACAGCCACAATACCTTCATTCTAAAACAGTTAACTATTCCCACCAGCTTCTGACATCCATGAAGGACATGGGTCTGTCTTCTCAGAGATGGAAGATGCCTCTCTGAGATTTCAGACAAAGCATCTGGCTACCTTCCTCACTGGCAGCAAACCATATTAAAGTTTCAAGTGTCCCACAGGTAATGGAGCCATGAAGAACATCGTGGATCCGTCTCAGAGTGCATTCTCTGCTCCATTGATTTGTCAGGTTGGAGCATCAATGGCACCCTCCTGTTCCTGTATAAGTGTCCCGAGGGGCTGAATGGCCTCCTCCATGTCCCATGGAACAGGTTCATGGGTCGGACTTGGCCCTGCCTGTTCCTGTTTAACAGCTTGATGCGGTAATCAGACCTCTTCTCTTCCTGTGGAACAGGCAGGAGGATTGAATCGGCTATTCTTCTCTTTGTTCAGTAGTTTCGATGGGCTGAATGGCTTCCACATATCTGTTTCTAATGTGCCTGAGATGCTGAATGAGCTCTTCATTTAACTGTGGAAATGTAGAGTGTCTGGCCTTGCTGTTACATGAATGTTACCGACACTTTAACAGCACAAACCTGAATGTTGTCCAGGTCTTACTGCACATGGACACAGACTGTTTCAGGAGCTTAGGTGTGGCACATTGTTCTGAACATTGGGTGGTCTTCAGTAACCATCCCCATTTCTGATCTTATGAAGGTGTTTGTTTTCAGGCAGCTACCCTGAGGATCTCCTGCAGAGATGTCCCAGGACTGAAAGGATTGTCGGTCACCGACCATAAACATCTTTCTTTGTGCTCTGAAAGACCCCAAACCAGTGGGGTGGGTATACCTAATTCCCATTAATCTCAAATAAGTAGGTGGTCCTGATGTCATCCACAGTAAAATGCTACCTTGTCATCAAGGCCATTCACTCTTTCCTGAGCCCCTGTGTTCACCTCTTGTTCACATCAATAGATGATGGTGTCTGTGTTGGGAGTGTTTTCCTCTCATAGAGGGTAATCAATGCCAGGAATTATCTGGGCTAGATAGTGAGGGGAGTTACATCACGGAAAGTATTCAAAGAGGTGGTACATGAATTTTTTGGCCTGTCAGAGTGCTAAAGGGTGTGAAGAATTGGACATTAAAGACCAGTTGTTGATAACAGTAAGTCAGCCATGATGGTATACAATAGGTTGATCATCCGAGTCACCTAATCTTGCTTCTTATGTTCTCATATTCTGTAATTATAAAGTTAATAATTGTAATTTTCCTGAACGTTCTGTTATTGAATGTTGCAGTCACAGAGAGTAAAGTATTTTGTGAGTCATCTCAGGGTGAGGTATGGGGGCTGTATTCACAGTGAATCTGAGTCTCCAACATCACCAACAAATGAAGCACAAGTTGCAGAGAGGAGATACTCTGTAAAGAGACCAGAGCTGTCTTTCGAAACCAGCCTAGTTTTCCAAATAACATTTTCCAACCCACACCAAACCGTGTGTGACAGTCTTGAGGATGACATCCTGTGTTCTGGTGGACCAGGTATTTGGAGCAGGTGGCCTCCATCTGCTAATATCAGGAGCTGTGAGGAGCTGAATAGAACATAGGGACATAGGACTGAGCGGCAGGAGTGGGCTATTAGACACTTTGTCACCGTTTCACCACTCACAAATTCCATGGGTGATGTGCATGTGGTCTCAAAAGCATTTTTCTGTCTGTATGCCATTTGTCTGCATTCACTTGTCTGTCAAATGTCACCAAATATAATTTTGAATAAATGCAAGCATCCAGCACCACAAACTTCTGAGGAAGGGAATTTCCACTTGAACAGCCCTTTGAAAATTTCTCATTTGTGTTTCAACCAATGTTGGAAGGTCACTCCGTCCTTTTCCAGTCCCACTCCTCCACTGGTTACACCAATCTTAAATGGAACCATTTTTGTGATGTGACCAATGATGTAGGTCTCAGAGTAGGTCATTTTCTAGAAAAGTGTGAGACACAGAACGTTGGACTCATAACAAATGGTAAAATGATAGAGTACCCCAAACGTTATTCTGCCTTTGAAGTTATTCTGCTCACACAAGTTACTGGTAGTGGGGTTTCACTCTGGAACAGTTGAATTTGGCTGAATTCCCTTTGTTTCAGGCAGTGGAGAGATTCTAGTGAATTCTTACCAGAAATCCTTCACAAGTTGTAAAGATAACACAGGGATTTTATGGTCTCACACTTTGCTATCGGATGGAACAACGTAAGAGAGAGAGATCAATAGGCTGCTGCTTCTCAGGCGGGGGACATTTTTCTCCCTCTCTGTGTTGAAACATACGATAATGTCAACTGAACACCAAACTGGACCAGGTGTGCTCTTCTGGAACATTCTCTGGAAAACCCGATTATAGATTATATGCAAGTGCATTTGTTTCAATCGCAAAATGGTCCCCACTTTATAATTTGAAGACATGCTTACATGTGTCTGTGTAATTTGTAAATATTGGTAGGTGTCTTCATAGTATGTGTGTTAATATAAATGCATCTTTTTCTTAAAATTTATTCTCTAGCTTTAGTCTCCCTGACAAGAGTTAATGTGCATCCAGTTGATACACTCTTCAGAACGTCATGGATGGTTGAATTCTATTTCTCAGCTAAGATCAAAACTGATAATCCCCGATAACAAAAGGCCGGCATTCCAGGAATGAGTAAAGGGAAACCTCTTTGAAAATCTTCGAAAAGAATTAAATCCTTTCATTTTAGTTTCGGGGATCAAAACAGCACACAGTGCATCAAATGTGGTCACAGCAATGCCCTCGTACCGATGCAGTTAAACATTCCTGCGATTAATCCTGATACCTTTTGCCAAAAACAGCATCATTCCACTTACCTTCCAAATCACTTGCTGCATCTGCAGACTGACTTCATATGATTCATGTCCTAGGAACATAGAAACCGCCTGAATTACAGAGTTCTGCAAGCTCTCTGCATTTACATTGTTTACCACTGTTTTATTCTTCATGCCAAAATACACAACCTACCTTATGCTATTTCTGCTGAAGGTTTGCTCACTAACCTTCCCTGTCTGTTACACATTGCAGACTCACTACCTTCATTTGATGACACATTAAATAACCATCTTGGATTATGAGCTAATTGAGCTCCAAACAATTCCCTCCCCTTCTTTCAGATCTTGGATACAAATTGTTGATCATTGATGACCCTACAGTGATCTCTGAGGCACTCCATCAGTTACAGCTTTGCAGCCTGAAAATAAACATTTGTCTCTACTCTCTATTCCCTGTTAGCGACTGATCTTTGCTGGACAGGAGAGTCAATGTTCCCTGATCCTGGGTAGCCGTTCAGGCGGGTTGAATGGCCTCCTGCTGGGCTGTGTAATGTACTCAACGAGCTGAATGACTTCATTCTATATTGCTTTGCATTTCCTTAGAGTGACAGAATGGTCTCCTCCTGTCTCATTGTATCGATCCAGTCTGATTGAATGGGGTGGTCCCCTACCATGTAATAGCCTCGAGGGTGGATTCAGGGAACAACACACGGGGTAGGGGTAACAGTTGGTCATTTGCCTGCACCATTCAGAATGCTCATGGCTGTTCCGAATGTGTCTGTCCATCCGTCTCCTGTCTGTTCGCAATAAACATTGACTCTCCTGCCCAACACAGATCAGTCGAGCGCAGACTTATACACTTAATGGCAAGGTCCTCGGGAGTGTAGCTGAACAAAGAAACCTTGGAGTGTAGCTTCATACCTCTTTGAAAGTGGAGTCGCAGGTAGATAGGATAGCAAAGAAGGCGTTTGGTATGCTTTCCTTTACTGTTCGAGTATTGAGTACAGGAGTTGGGAGGTCATGTTGCTGCTGTACAGGACATTGTTGACGCCATTGTTGGAATATTGCGTGCAATTCTGTTCTCGCTCCTATCAGAAAGATGTTGTGAAGCTTGAACGAGTTCAGAAAAGATTTACGAAGATTTTACCAGGGTTAGAGGATTTTAGCTACAGGAAGAGGCTGAACAGGCTGGGGCTGTTTTAAATGGAGCATCGGAGGCTGAGGGGTGACTTTATAGAGGTTTACAAAATTATGAGGGGCATGGATAATTTAAATAGGCAAAGTCTTTTCCCTTGTGTTGGGGAGTCCAGAACTAGAGGGAATAGGTTTAGGATGAGAGGGGAAAGATACAAAAGAGACCTAAGGGGCAACAGTTTTCACCCAGTGGGTGTACTTCTATGGAATGAGCTGCCAGAGGAAGTGGTGGAGGCTGGGACAATTGCAACATTTGAGAGGCATTTGGGATGGGTATACGAATTGGAAGGGTTTGGAGGTGTATGGGCCAGTTGCCGGCAGGGGGGACTAGATTGGGTTGAGATATCTGGTCGGCATGGACGGGTTGGACTGAAAAGTCTGTTTCCATGCTGCACATCTCTATGACTCTATAAACGAGTCTTCACTGCTCCCTGAGGATGAGGACACCACAGGTAGCACAACACTAAAGTGAAAGGTACGTCCTTATTTCTTTGTGGAACCTGTTATTTTAAGACTTTGTTAACTGAACATCAAATCACCACCTCTTTGCAGATATAAGGACAGAATAATTAGGAATAAACATAAACCATTCCGGACTCCAAACCTGTGCCACATTCCCACTGAACCTTTCCAATCGAATATGTATCAAACCCAGTCTCTGCTGCTGTCTCAGGAAGAGAATACCTGTTAGCATAGCACCACATGAAAAAAGGAGCAGAATGAGGCCATTCGGCCCATCTAGTCTGATCTGCCATTCAATAATTTCTTTTCTGTTCCTCAACCTCATTCTCCTGCCTTCCCCCAAGAATCCTTGATCCCGTTATAAAACAAAAACTTATCAATTTGTCTCTGTGTCGACGTGTGCATATGTTTGTCCATCTGCTTGTCATCTGGGTATTTGTGCTTCTACGTTTGTCTTTCTGTGTATCAGCCTGTGTGTTTTTATCTATGTTTGTGTCTATTTGTGTGTGACTCTGTATGTTTGCGTGTGTTTCTACGTGTGTGTATGTCTATTCCCTTGTATGTATTGTGTTTGTTCGTATAATGGGGTGATACCAATAATTCTGTGTATTTCTGTGTCTGCATCTCTGTGCAGTGAGGTAACTGTATTTGGGGGTGGGGGAGTGGGAGTTAAAGGACTGTCGTTTGAAATGCCAATGTGTTTACAGTGAGAATTGTCTTTCACTGAGCACTGCTCTTTAATCGGTCAGTGGGACATGGATGTTTCAGAAATTTCACGCGAGGCATCCCAGTCCGCTTCATCTTGTACTAGGTTCCTCCCACATGGCGGGTGTGGGGGGGGGGGGGGGTGAGGGAATGGATATTGGGCCCTCCACCACCCGGCTTGGCCATTTCTGTCCTATTCCAGACTTTTTCTCTTGGAATAGAAGAAAGGGGTGGATGGAGTGAGGGCAGGAGTGGATGGCCTTGCAGTTAGTGCTGGTGGAGGTGTATCTGGGAGGAATTGTGAGTCGTCCGGAATGAGACAGTCGACAGTTTTGAATCCATATATCATTATTAATGTGTGGGAGTATTGCGTAGGTGACAGAAAAAGTGTGGGAAGGAAGTTGCTGAATTCAATAGTGAGTGCGGTAGTGCTTGAGCCTTATTTGGAGATAGAGCATGAGGATTTTCTGGGGATAGATGCTATAACAGATATACAGAGAGGGTGACAGAGCAGAGAGAATTCGGTGACCATTATCCTGAGACAGCCGGGAGGATATTGATGCTTGTCCTGTATTGATGGAGATATCTTTAGATCATCTCAGCGTCAAGGTGAGCCTCCCCGAATGTCCTTTCCAAGTCTATCACTAATAATGACACAGACCTGTCCCTCCCAGTCTACGGAATCAGTTTATGTAGAACTTACAAAGAGCAAGGTACAGCAAATATTGCTGTGTTATATATCGGTTGTAGAAAATCTGAACATCATATGCTCTGGGAATTAGATATGCAAGTATCAAGGATACCGCAGTTTTGTAGGATGTTCTCAAATTGCATCTAAACTGTATTAACTAAGTGACTGCTTATGCTGTGCAAAATAAATTCTGTACGTGTATGTGAGGTGGGTTGAAGAGTATGTTGTGAAGCAAACTATAGAGCAGTTTATTTTGGGTTTGTTGTGTGATCAGAAGGAAGAGTTAATGACCTTGCTCTGAATCAGCTTTGAAGGAACAGAGACATTAATAAGGTGCAGTTTACACGGTGTCTGCATGAATATAGAATGCTTGAACGTTCTGGTTAAAAATCATGGTAGCCTGGAGGCTAAAGGGTCAAGTTCCCTCCAGTGAATTGGGAAAGTACAATATAACATACAGTGGGAGGCAAGCAATGTTTTTTGGAGTCATAGTCAGGCAACACAGAGACAGGCCCTTCAGCCCAAACACGTCCATTCCCACCAAACTGTCCATCCACGCTAACCCCATTTCCCTGCTGTTGTCCTGTATCTTTCTAATCCTTTCCTGTACATGTATTTGTACAAATGCCTTTTAAATGTTGCGAATGTGCCTGCCTCAAACTCTTCCACTGGCACATCATTCCATATGCATATCACCCCTGTGTGAAAAGCAGTTGGTCCTCAGGTTCCCTTTTATTGTTTCCCCTCTGACCTTAAACTGATGCCCTCTTGTCCGTGATTGCCTAACCCTGGAAAAAGGAACTGAGTGCATTCACTCTGTCCGTCCTTACCATGATCTTATACACTTCTCTCAGATTCCCCCTCAGCCTCATACATCTTAAGTAAAATGTCCTAACTTGTCCAACGTCTCCCAATAACTCAAACCATTGAGATCTTTGCAACATTCTTGTAAATTTCTTCTGCACTCTTTCCAGTTTAATACCATCCTTCCCATAGTAAAGTGAACACAGCTGAACATAACGCTCCCAGTATGGCCTCACCAACATCCTGTATAATTGCAACGTAGATATACACTGATGAAAGCCAGTGTGCCAAAAGCTTTCTTCACTGCCCTGTCTACCTCTGAATCAAATTTCAGAGAACCATGCACATGAATTCCAAGGTCCCTCTGTTCCACTACACTCCTTAGGACCCAACCATTCAACATGAAATTCCTACCTTGATTTGACTTTCTTAAATGCATGAACTTACACTGATCTATATTAAAATCCATTTGCCATTTCTCAGCCACTTCTCCAGCTGATCAAGGTACTGCTGTATTTGCTGAAATTTCTGATAACCTTCCTGAGTCTCCACGATGCTGCCTATTTTAGTGTTGTCTTCAAACTTACAAATCTGGCTGTTCATTCTCATCTAAACCACAGATATATGTAATATGTAGTGGGCGAAGCAGTAACCCGTGAGGCTTTCCATTAATCACAGGCCTCCAGGCTGACAAGCATCCTTCCACTATTACCCTCTGCTTCCAACCAACAAGGCAACTTTGCATCTCATTTGGCAGCTCCTCCCCAATTTCATGCGATCTAACCTTCCAGAGCAGTGTACCATTTGGAACCTTATTGAAGGCCTTACTGGAATCCATTAAGACTGCATACACCATCCTGCCCTCCTCAACGTTGGTAGTCACTTAATCAAACAATTTGAACAAATTTGTGAGCCATGATCTCCCATGCACAAAGCCGTGCTGAGTTTGATGTTGGGCTATTCCCCTAAATGTTGGTTTTCCTGTTCCTCGGATGCTGCTTGGTCTGCTGTGCTTTTCCAGCACCACGCTAATCTTGCTCCTAATCACACCCTGTCTTTCCAAATGCATTTATAACTTATCTCTCAGAACCTGTTCAAGTAAATTACCTACAACAGATTTTACATTTACTGGTCTACAGCTCCCGCGTTTTTCTTTGTAGCCCTTCTTGAGTAAGGACACAGCATTCGCTGTCCCCCAGTCCTTCGTGACTTCGCCCGTTGGCCAGCGATGATGCAAAAATATCAGCCAGGGCTTCGGCAATTCCTTCTATGTCCTCCTGCAGTGTTCCTGAATATATATGGTCAGGACGAGGAAATTTACAGAAATATTGCAAAGTCTTTTTATTTCAGGTACAAACACCAAAGAAAGGAAAAGTGAAACAATGATGTTGAACATAACAAATTCGAAAATGTATTAATCATAGGAAATGCCCTCAGATCAATTTCAGTCATTGTGGAAACCTGAGAATTCTCAGAAATTCACGATCCAGAAACAAGGGCCATGAAACTGATAAGGAAATCAAAAATAGAACATGAATGCGAACAAACAGGAACAAAAACACTGCATAAATCTACAATCTGTATTTCAAAGGAAACAAAGTAAAAGCAAGGTCAAATATGGAAATTGGTAATTGGGAGAGGAGAGTTTATTGTGAAGAACAGGGAAATGGCCAAGTAAATAATCAGCTGCTTTGTATCTGTCTTCAAGGAGGAAGATCCATAAAATCAGCCAGTAATACCAAGTGATCATGTAGCGCTTGTGCAACTGAAGACAAAAAGTCAATTTATATCAGGAACAAGGTAGTATTTGAAAGTGTAACTTGATTGAGCATTGCTCAACCTGACAAACCTGAAGTACTTCATATTAAAATGTCAGACATAACTCATCAACAGAAGTATTAATTGCACTGTCGACGACTGTGTATTATTTTCCTGTGTATTCTGCAGAGGCCGGAAGCCATTCCGGATAAATGGAAGTTATTAAACGTGGTCCAAGCACGATAGATTAATAGAAGGGATCCAAGCATCTATAAAGGGAAGAAGACATAGTTTGGAGAATTGCCGAACAATTAACTTGACATCTGCAGGGAAACTGTTGTAATCTATTATGCAGCATGTGATAATGGATATTTAGAAATTAATAGGATCAATGGAGAGAATCCACATGTATTTCTGGCAGACGTCTAACTCGATGTGCTATTAGTTGTTAGACCCCATCTACCAGCCCCTGAGAAAAGGAACAGAAAGTGACTTCGCCACAGGAAGTGATATCAACAATCCAAAGAAACCCTTAAAAAGAAAGCAGGAATGTGTAGCATCACTTCGCCAGAGGTCCACTGAAGATGTTACCTAGTAAGGTAAGGAAACGTCGGGAAATGAACCTGCCAGCTCAGCGAGCGAACCTGCATCCATTATGTACAGTATTGGTGACCCAATCTGAGAAAAAATATACTGACCACAATAAAATTGCAATGGACGTTGTCCAGATTAATCTCACAGATGGCGGGATTGTTGGATGAGGAAACTCGGCCTATGTTCTCCAGTGTTTCAAAGAATGAGAAGTGGGTCACAGTGAGATTTACAAAATTCACAAAACATATAACAAATGGGAAATTAACAGGACGCTTCCCTGGCTCCCCAATCCAAATTCAAGGCAAATAATGGCAAGATAAGGGATTGGCCACTTAAGACTGTAACTTTGAGGAAATTCATCACTCGGTGAGAACTGCCTAAAACAGGGTCATAGAAACCTGCTGGCAGTGTAAGATTAAGGAAAATCTCCAGATATTCTGCAAATGTGTCAAGCAGAAATGAATAACAAGGGAATAGATACGAGTCATTAATGACTTGCCAAGTTGCATCCAAATCAACTTAGTGTTAGGAGACAGAGGGTAGTGGTTGAAGGCTGTTTGTGTGACTCGAGACTGATGTCCAATGGTGTATCACAGGGATCAGTGCTGTGATTCGGAGATGCTGGTGTTGGACTGGGGTGAACAAACCTAAAAATCACATAACACCAAATTATAGTCCAGCAGGTTTATTCAAAGGCACGAGCTTTCAAAGCACACAACCACCTCATGAAGAAGCAGCGCTTCGAAGTTAGTGCCTCCAAATACACCGGTTTTAGTATAACCTGGTGTTGTGTGATCGTTATCCTTATTATTTGGGGTATTCATAAATGATGCAGCTGTGAATATAGGCGGGGGTGCTGGGAGTGTGACAACTAATTTTGTGTTTGATACAAAGATTGGCCGGGTGGTTGGCAGTGAGGAGGAAGGTCTTATGTTGCAGCAAGATACAGATGGAATGGTCAGATGGGCAGAGCAATGGCAGATGGAATGTAACCTTAATAAATATGATGTGATACAGTTTGGAAGAAGGAACTGGACATGGAGTACTCAATGAATGGCAGCACACGAGGAAGCTCAGAGGGTGTTTCTCCACGCTTCCCTGAATATGACTAAATGCGTTAATGCACAATTTTGAAAAAAACATAAGGGACCGTAAACGTAATCTTTATTCATCAAGGCATAGATTATAAGAGCTATGCAGAACTTTGGTTTGGCCAAGATGGAGTACTGTGTGTAGTTCTGGGAACCACATTACGGGAAGGATCTGATTGTAGTGGAAGGGGCTCAGAGGAGATTCACCAGGATGTTCCCAGGGCTGGAACATATCAGCTATGGAGAGAGGCTGGATAACCTCAGGTTGTTTAGTTTGGAGCAGAGAAGGCTGAGAGGGCCGTGATTCAGAAGGATAGGATTCTAAGGGACATGGACAGGGTGGATAGACAACAGCTGTTCTTTTTAGTCAAAGGGCCAAGAACAATGCAGCACATTTTAAAGTGAAGGGAATTGAGGTTTGTTTTTCATCCAGAGGGTGTTGGGGTCAGGAATGTCCTTCCTGAGAGAAGTTGTCATGGTAACTTCACAACCATTAGAAAATACACGGCTGTGCACTTGAAATGCCATAAGATTAACTGCTACGGGACTTGTGTCGGAAAATGGGACTAATGTAGACAGTGCGTATTGTTGATGGGACAAAGTCTGTGCTTCTGTGTTTGTATGGCTGTGGAATGTCAATCATTGAGTAGTTTAAGATACGAATTGATGGGTTTCTGAAGAGTATATTAACAAGGGTTTTAAGATTGAACTTGTAATATCTTATGAAAATATGTCAGTGGCAAAATTAAGTGGACAAATGTGCAGCTTTCTTACAGTCTGATAGCAGTGAATTGAGGACCGGGAAAAGGCAGAACTATGGAGCAAATACTTTAGTTATGTCTTCACAGAAGAAAACAAAACAAAAAAGAAAACTTCCCAACAATCCTAGTGAACATTAGTCTGTTGAGAAAAAAGGAATGGAATGACATTTGCAACCAAACACTCTTAGAGGAAGTATTGGAACTGAAAGTAATGAGCACAGATAAAGTTAACCGAGATTGATCAAATGGGAATCATAATTAAGAAAGTGACGTTTAGCATAATTATGGAGAAGCAATCAATGCAATATAATTGCATTTTCAGAAAGATTTTTGAGAAAGCCCAAAGCCTATTATGCAAATTCAAATCCTCTGGGACTGGGACTAATATGGTTTTAGAATGGGAGAGCGGGCAGGAAGCAGTGACTAGGAATAAAACAATGGGTTTATTTGAAAGGAAGGCTTGGAGGATATCGCAAGGATCGGGGTTTGGGCTCCAGCTATTCCCAATACACAACATATATTTTGTTGAGTGGATCAAATTTAATATTTCCAAGTTTGCTGATGGCACTAAACAATATCGGATTGTGAGTGGGTGCGCTGGATGTCCAAAAAACTGCAAGGTGATTGCGACAAGTGGAGTGTCTGGGTAAATACATGGCAGATGGAGAGCAATGAGGGGTGGGGGATATGGTCTATGGGGGATATGTGATATTGTGACCTTTGATGGTAAAAACAGAACGGGAGCCTATCAGTTGAAAAGGGATTGTTTGAAAAATGTTGATCTATAAAGGAACTTAAGCTGCATTTTTGTTTCCTTCTGTGCAGCCCTCCGAGGTCAGTGTAGGGCAGTGAGATCTGAATCGAGAAGTCAATACTGGGAATGGCATTGGCACGCTGACCAGTATACACAGACCCAACAAGTGGGGAGGTGTAGCATTGAAAAGGATCTGGATCTCCCTGTGCACTGGTCACAGAAAGCAATTTTGCAGGAGCAGAAAACAGATAGGCAGATAAATAGTGTATTCACCTTCATTTCAGGGGGATTTGAATCCAGGAGTAAGGGTGTTTTACTGCAGCTGAGCAGGGCCTTGGTGAGACCTCATCTCGCACATTGTGCAGTATGTTATGCAGTTTTGGTCTCCTTACCCAATAAAGGAGAAACCTGACATTGAGGGAGAGCAGTAAAGGATAACCAGACTGATCTCTGGGATGATAGGCTTGTTGTGGAGCAGAGTTTGGGGCGGCTATGCCTGTATTCCATGGGCTTTAGGAAAATGAGTGGCGATCTCAGTGAAACATATAAAACTCTGTTAGGGCGAGACAGATTGGAAACAGGGGTGACAATTCCCCTGGCTGGGACTTCAAAACAAGGGGCCACAGTATTATGTACAGACAGGCCACTCTGCATTGAGATGTGAATAAATGTCTGCACTCAGATACTGGTGAACCTGGGGTACTATCTCACAGTTAAGGCTGTGGAAACCAAGGCACTGAATATAAATATGCATTTCTGGAAACTAAAGGGATAGGGAGACAGCAGGGTATTGTATGAAGATAGAGGATCAGATACCATTACAGGTTGTTCTCCAATAACGTGGTAGCTGCTTTCCTGTGCATCACTGTGTTGCAGAAAATCATGCAATATTAATAATGTGGTCTATGGGGAAAAGAGGATAATGGGCGAACTGCAAAATATCAGTAAAAAACAAAAATTAAAGTTAGTCTAACACACACTAGCACAGTCTAATTAAACCTTTAAATCATATATTGTAATGAAAGAGTGTTAATAATGACAATTCAGTCACTGGCTACATCCCTGTACCTTTCACCAAGCTCTTCACCAGAAAGCGCTCAGGACTGACTGACCACGTGATGCCAACATGGAATTCCAGTTCTCCTGAAGATTCTCCCCCGGTTTGAAATAAAGTTCTTTCTAATTGGAGAGAGCAATTCCCTGTTTCAAGCTCAGGTTCAAAGCTTGCAGAGCGGATTACATTCCTGTTTTAGCTGAACACTCAGAGGGTGCATTTGGCAGACAGAGGATCTTGAAGCTGGGTTTTGTTGTACAGATGGTGCCTGGCAAGGAATCGCGTCACAGTGAGCGGGAGTTCACTTTATAGAAAAAAGGTGCACAATTCACGAATCGCATTGCAGTCAAATCACGTTGAATAAACACGCGTTATCAGAGAAATGCCTGTATATTGAATCGAGGAGCAAGATTGATGGACTGAAGGTCTACAACAGTTCTTATTTTATATTTCACAATGTTTAAACATATTAATAGATATGAACACTGTGTCGGGAAAACTGCTTTGAGGAGATTTTCTCAATGAAGTAGAATGGGGAAGGCTCAATGTGTTGAATGACCTACTCCTTTCCCGATGTTTCTGTGCAGCCTGTGGGAAAGCTCTGTAAATGTTGTCACAAACTCTCAGATGTGAGGAAGGAGGACTCTTCAGGGTCAATAGGACTGTGATTCCCGTTCCCTTTTCTGATATCGAGGCTGGTGCCAGTTATTCTGTCTGTTTATTTCCTTTAAGACCTCGGAGCAGTGTGATACAATTGAGTGTCTTGCTTGGCCATTTCAGGGACCATTGAAGACTTTATCACATGTCTATGTGTCTGGAGTCACTTTTAGGCCAAACAAGAAAAGCACGGGAGATTCACTTCCTGAAAGTACGTTGGGGAATGAGATCGAAGTTTACAATCAACATTGGATGCAAGGTCATTGTTACAATCACCAGATTCTAGATCTTGATATTTTATTAATTGTTTTTAACTTCCACCAGCTGCCAGAGCATTATCCTGTATTGGATTAGTAATCCAGTGACATTTCCACATCAGCACCATCGCCACATAGGAACCTATCAGAAACCACAATGGGCGGGTTATTTCTGGACTGCTTGACAGCTCTGTCAAAAAGAACTCCCACCAATTTGATTATCGTGAAGGGACTGAGGGGTTGGGAAATGGTCAGAATGTAATTATTCACCTATTAGGGGACCAGACATAGTTGAGTAATTTTCCACACTGCTGAAAATGTGTTGCTGAAAATGTGATGCATTCGTCAGGCAGCATCCAAGGAGCAGGAGAATTGACGTTTCATGCATGAGCCCTTCTTATCCTGCTCCTTGGATGCTGCCTGACCTGCTGCGCTTTTCCAGCAACACATTTTCAGCTCTGATCTCCAGCATCTGCAGTCCTCACTTTCTCCTCGATAAATTTCCACATTGCCAGGGAGTTGTCAGAGTTGGAGCTGGAATGAAACAGCTTCCCGAGGACCACGGGTTGTTGTGCAGCATAAGTCTTCAGTTCTATTATAGGAATGGTGTCAGAGTCCATTGTCTTTGTCGTATCTACTGTGTTCAGCGGTTTCTTCATGTCTCATGCAGCGAATCGAATTGGTTGAACACCGCCATCTATGATTCTGTGGATATCATGGCGAGGATGAGGTGGATCAATCCTTCAACACCTCTGGCTGAGGATAGTGAAGATACTAAATCATTCTCTTTTTCACTGATGTACCGGGCTGTTCCATTATTTAGGATGGGGATATTTCTGATGTCCTCTCCTCCAGTAAGTTTTTTAATAGTACATCGACATTTATGTCTGGATGTGGCAGGATTGCAGAGCTTAGATCTGATCTGTTGGTCTTGGGATCATTTTGTCCTATCTATCAGATGTTAGTTCTGCTGTTTGGAATGAAACCATTCAAGTGTGGTAGCTGTAATGGGTTGTGATCAGCTTTAGGTACACATGGTTCTGACCGTGGCATGTTCACCCACTCTCGTCACTGAACCATTGCTCGGCTTGATGATAATGGTAGACTGATGGAATATCCTGGGGAAAATGTTACAGATTATGTTTGAATACAATCCTGCTTCTGTTGCTGCTGTTGTCTACAGCATCACATGAAAGCCCAGTTTGAGCTGTAATATCAGCAATTCAATTCTACTGTCTGTCCCCCAGTTAACATCGAGACCCAGTCACCCATCAGCCGTGTACTCAGTGACCGCACCTGGTTTCTGATGCAGTAATATTTCCATTTTCATATTCTCATTCTGCTGATGGTTCTCCTTGGTTCCATGCTTCCAATTTGTTACATTACTCAAACCCTTCAACATATTCATCTGAATCTTTTCCTTGCTCGTCATGCCATCTACGTTTGAATTGAATGTGTTTCCCTCTGGTTTTCTCCCTGACCATGAGTAAGAGCTCTGTGGTGTCAGTGATATCAGCCTTCTGCAGTTTCTGAGCGAATGAATGTGTGGACTTCAGTTCCCAGTGTAGGGCGCTCCGTGTTGGACAGGGCGTTTGAGCAGCTTTCAAACACGTCATTGGAACTTGTTCAAAAACAGAAATTCCTGAAGAAACAAAGCAGCTCTGGTGGCATCTTTTGTAGTGAATGCAGAGTTAATCTTTCGAGTCCAGTGGCCCTCTACAAAGCCCGCAGTTTCTTCAGCAATTTTTGCATTTATTTTATATTTATTTCCAGTATCCATAGTTATTTGTTTCATTCAAAATTTGTGCTGTGCCTATTCGTTTCTGAAGAACCTCAGCAGGTCTGGCAGCATCTGCAGAGACAGAGAAACAGAGTTCGCATAACAAGAACAATGTGACTTGTTCTGAACTGAAAAGGGTTGGCTTTTTAATCCCTTGATGGAGATGGGGGATGGGTGACTTGGAGAAGAGGGCGTGGCAAAAGATAAACGGGCTGTTAGCAGTGGTGAACGAGAAGATGATGCAAAATGGTTTTAAATTAAGATGTGAATGGGGGAAAGGGGTTCTCTCTCGTTGAGTGTAAGATAAAGATGACACACCCACACAAGGCCATAGGGAGAACAGGAGAGAGAATGTTGTATTATATAGATCTCGATCTATACGTTTTCACAGTATACATCATCACTGCCTTCACACTATGGAATTCAGATGCTTGACCTCTTACTAGCACGAGTAAGAGTTTCATGCTGCCTTAGTTTTGTAACATAGAGCAAAACTAACAGTATGAAGTTTGGGCTGTTTTCTACACCTGTCATTTTTAATATTCTTTCAAATTTGCAGTGCTTATCGTTAAACGTTTGATCTTGAAGTTAGTATCAGATGGAGTGTATGAGTTTGAGGAGTGGCATTCTAGAAGTTTATAATATCATGGGAGGCATGGGTAGAGTGAATAGCGAAGGTCTTTTATGTTGGATCGGGGAGTTCAAACACAGATGCATAGCTTTAAGGTGGAAGGGGGGAAACTTGAAAGGGACAAAGGGACAACTTTTTTTACACAGAGTGTGATGTATGTATGGAATGAACTGCCAGAAAAACAGTGGGAGATGCAAGTACATATTTCAAAGACATTTAGACCAACATATGAATGGGAAACGTTTAGAGGCATATGTGCCAAGTGCAAGCAGATGGGATTATTATAATTTAGAAAACCTGGTCAGCATGGACATGTTGGACCAAAGGGTCTGTTCGTGCACGATATAACTGTATGAATGTAGAAATTGACGAAAATGTATGAAAAGATATGATGTAATAAATTGGTAAGAAATATAAAAACAAGCATCATGAGCTTTTCTGTCAACATAAAAAAAGCTTGAAGATGTGTGTGTGAGCTGAGGGGGAAGTGAAGTGAGGAAAGTACATTGAGGCCATTAGGGGGGTGTGACTGGAGAACTGGCCAAAGGGAACAGGCAGGTAATTTACACTAGTATTTTAAATCACTCCTCATGAGGAAAGTAGTGTAAGAATGTCAATGGTATAAACAAAATGGTAACAGGAGGGAAGTTATTGAACTGTCTCTAACAAAAGGTACAAGGTATTTACCTAACAGGTAAGAATAAGGGTAGGCAGGTCAGCAGTAATTCATAGTTAATTTTAAAAGAAGTAGTCACAGAGTGACTAGTGACATTGTGTGAAATATTTCATAACTCTTTGGATTACAGGAGTGTTCCATTGAAACTGGAGATCCTCCAATGTGGTGCCTATCTTGAAGAAAGGAATGAGACAGAACGCAGGAACAATTTAGCCTAACCATTATTGGTGGGAATCTGCTAGAGCTTGTTATTAAGGAAGGAATTGCAGGGCAGTTAGAAAAGCTTAATGCAGAGTTGGCATGGTTTTGTGAAGGGGAAACTATTTTTGCTCTGTCACAACATACAAATTCTTTTTTGGAGATCCCTGAGAAGGTCAAGATTAGAGTCATGCTGGAAAAGCACAGCAAGGCAGGCAGCATCCAAGGAGCAGGAAAATCAATGTTTCGGGCAGGAGCCGTTCATCAGGAATTCCTGAGAAAGTGACAAGCAGATTTGATAAAGGGCACTGGTTAACATGAGACTTTCCAGAAAGTTTTCACAAGGTATCACAAAATAAACGTTCTGACACAAGACAGAGGCTTGTAGTATGATGAATAATATATTTGCATGGGATAATGGTTGCTTAACACATAGAAATCGGAGTGTCAGGATTAATGGATCTTTATGATAAAGGTGTATCTACTGGATTACCACAAATATCAGGCCGATGGCATCAGTTATGTACAATCTATACTGATAGCCTGACGGCGGGAGCTGAGTGCAATATACATTGGAGTTAGTGGATCACTTTGCGAACCAAAATGCAGGCTGCTATTTAATGAAGAGGACTCCCAAAAAAGGAGTAGTACAAAGGGATTGGAGTGTTCCTGAGTATGAAACGTAACGTCAGCATGCTGATGCAGCAAGTAACTAGGTTGGTTCATGAGGCGGCTTCCTGGGATGAAAGCGTTGAATTATTGAATACATTTAAAATGGTGAGGAGATTATTCATTGTGGTTGAAATGAATGAGGGTGATATTACTGAAATGTACAAGATACAGAGGGGGCTTGACAAGGTAGATGCTGAGAAGGTGTTTCCCCTGAGTCTCGAACTCGAGGTGGTAGATACCGAATAAGAAACATTGATTTCAATCTGAGGTGAAAAATGAAGCATTCTCTCAGAAGGTAGTGAATGTCTGGAATTCCCTAGCCCAGAGAGTTGTGGAGGGATACAAGGAATTGGGTAGGAAAGTGGAGTTGAGCTCGGAAGTAGATCAGCCATGTTCTTATTGAATGAGAATTCAGTCTTGAGGGGCCGAATAGCCGTCTCATGTTCCTACTTCTTAGTCTTTTATGTCATGCTTTTGGAAAGTAATTGGTTATTTTCCTGGAAGTCGTGTTGTACAATGTTGCATTCGGGAGAGGAGAAAATTTGCCTGAGTTAATCCTGGATGGGATATGGGATCTGCATTTAAAGCAATTCCAGAGCAGAAGTTACAGAGTGAGGAAGCATGGAAAAAAGGATTGCGGCTGGGGGCCACTTTATGACCTAAGCCTAGAATTTCCAAGTGCATTTCCGAAACTACACCTAACCATCAGCGTGGCTTCGATCTGCCTGTTTGTAGCAGGTCCGAAGGGAGGAATGGAACATCAGAACATAGGGCTGAGGGACACGAGTGGGATAAACGGCCCTTTGACACTACCCCACCAGTAAATAAGGTCATGGCTCATCTCATTGTGGTCCCAGCTGCACTTTTCTCTCCATGCACCATTATCCCTGATTCACCTGTCTATGGAAAATCAGAACAAAGCCAGCCTCGATATAATATAATGATTCAGCCATCCCAAACTTCTGGGAAGGGGAATATCCACTTGAGTGAAATCCGACTTTGTGAATTTTTCCTCACTCCGGTTCTGACTGATGTTGGAGGGTGTCACTGTTTCCTTTTCTCGTCCCACTACTCCATTGTTCACAACAAATTTTAAATGTAACCGGGTCGGTGATATGACCGATGATAAAGGTCTCAGACGGGGTCAGGTTCAGAAATAGGAAAAAGTCAGGCAGATTTCTTTCGTCAGCCGCAGGTAACTAATAGGGCTAACGGAGCAGCGTGATAGATTTGTGGTAAACACTGCTACGTCATATCAGCAAGGAGCTCAGCTCAATTCCAACCTCGTCCAACACTCTATGTGGAGTTTGAACATTCTTCCCGTGTCTGTGTGGGTTTCTTCCCAGTTCTCCAGTTTCCTCCCACAGTTCAAAGATGTGCAGCTTAGTTTGATTGGCCATGCTAAATTACCGATTAGACAGTTTATTTTTGTTTTCTCAGGGTGTAGTGAGTCTTTGGAACACTCTTCCCTGCAGACCATTCGAGGCAGAGATATTGAGTATTTTTGAGGCAAGGTTCATGAATCACAGATGAGTCAAGGATTATCGAGAGAGGGCAGCAATGTGCAGTGTTGGGAAAATGTAGACAGTGGTACTGAATGGCACGGCTTCAGAATATCCAGGAATTAAATGAAATGATAACATCAATAAGGTTTTACCGGGAAAACAAAATGGCAGCGATCTGAAAGGTCAGCTTTGCTGATCTCTGTACCACAATAATGCTCTACCCCACCCCACCACAGTCATTTACTTACAATTGAACACTAAAAGAGCTACAGAATCCTCACTAATGCCATTTTGTCAAGTGGAAATGACAAAATATGGGAAAGGATCGAGTAAGTCCCAACACGCAGTGCACCCGTCAGAAGCTTTCAGTATGTCTGTGGCCGCACCTGTAACACCCTCTGTTCGTTTAATGGACCGAGTCACTCACCAGGACTTGGTCACCGAGTTCACCAAGTTACGGGAAATGACTGAAACCATGATTGAAGAAAAATTCAGCGGGAGGATAGAACCACTCTCAGCAGTGCTCCAAAAACATGAGCAGCAACTTGAAAGCCTTGGAAACAGAACGGATGAGGTCGAGAGCCAAACTGTAGGGGCAGAGACTGTGATCAATTCCTGTAAGGAGCGGATCCTCACCCTTGAAAAACAGGTCCGTAACTTAGCTGAACAAGGTGACGTCCTCGAGAACAGGGACAGGATGAAGAATGTTCACATAATCGGTCTGGTGGACCGGACATAGGGTGATCAGTCAGTGAGTGTTTTTTTTGCTAGAACTGGTTGCAAAGATTCCTTCACAACAAAGCTGAAGAGGGACGGGTGAAGAGTGAGACAGTTCATCGGGTTACGGTGCGCGGGTCATACTCAGACCAACGCCCTCACCCTGTCCTTGTGCTTTTACATTGTTGCAAGGACAAACAAAGACTTAGGGAAGCCTCCAGAACACAGGGAAGAGACCCGAAGAGGGCTCCAGGATTATGTTCTTCCAGGTCTTTTCAGCGGCAGTGATTCAGAAAATAAAATCTTTCGATGATAACAAGAGAAGATTAAGGGAACTTGAGATTCAGTATTCCTTAATGAACTCAGCGGTGCTCCGTATGCACTAGTGGATCTTTCAATAGATCCACTAACTCTCCAGAGGTTGTGAAAACTTTTTGGGCACTTTAAAGTAGGCTGGATGCGTTAATGGAAAGCGATAGCCTTGTTTCTCTTTTTTAAAAGAAAGTTTGATGGCAGTTTCTGGTATTAAGCAGTGTTAAATTATAGACGTGGCTGGATAGAGTGCATACTTTTAACTCCTTCATTAGTATTAATGCTCGTTTTTCTCTTGCTTAGTTTGTGTGTTGGGTTGGGCTCAAGCTGGACGGAGTTATGAAGGTGATCGTGATGACTGAATGCCTACCTAAGCGCAGTTCAGTCCCGATGTTTGTGATTAATTGCCCTGGATGCAGTATTGATAATGGGGCAGAAGATAGAGATTTGTGACGTGAAAATGCTCCCAGTCGACGGGGGGTAAATGCCCCTCCTGAGTGCCATTGGCACTTTGTATCTTTTTTTGTATTTGTATGTATTTAGTTTTGGAACGTTTTGAGAGCTTATTAGTTGTAGTAGCTTTAGGTTGTATGTTTTTTTAGGCTCTATGATTCTGTTTTCATTGGTGCTCAGCGATTTGTAATTCGAGTTCTTCCTCTCTGGATTTCAAATATTGTTTCAGTGTATAATGGCAAATGTCGTGCTTAAATGGTGTATCTAGAACATTAAGGGGAGCCATTCGCCAGTTAAGAAAAAGGAGAGGGTGGATATTGTCGTATTGCAGAGATGCACTTTGATGACAAGGAACATTTGACATTAAAGCAAGGTGGGTTTGATCGGGTTTATTTCTCATCTTTTAACACTAGGAATAAGAGAGAAACCATACTGGTGAGGAAGAATCTTTCATTTAAATTAGTAGATTGTATTAGATACCCACGGGAGGATTATAACCCTCAAAGATATATGGGGAACAAAGCAGTAGTTTGAATGTTTATTGCCCCCGGTTCACTGCCGGAAATTCCTGATAGATGCTTTTTCCAAATTAAGTAACCTTTCTTCGTCGCACATTATCGTAGGAGGAGATTTCAATTGTATTTTGCACCCACAGTGGACAGTATGCCCAAAGGCTCCAAGCACCATCTTTCCAATCTAAGCAATTAGTGGATTTTTGTGTGGAACTGGGGCTGGTGGATGTATGGAGGCAGATCCACCTCATAAACAGGGATTTTATTTTCTTCTTTAACCCGTAGAAATGCCACACTAGTGTTGATGTCTTCCTCACCTTGCAGCAATCTTCAATTCAGTGGTGTTCTGGACAATTGGGAATATTACCATTGCTGACCATGCAGCGGCATACTTATTGGTTAAGATCAAGGGAAATATAGCAGGTTCAAGACACTGGCTAATCCCTTTATTCTTAAGGATATTAAGTACATTGAGTATTTCTGTAATGAATTCAGATCTTTCTTAGCCATTAATTCAGATTCAACCAGTAACACACCCATTCTATGGGAATTGCTAAGGCTTATGCCAAAGGAACAATTCCTTAGGATGCGGCAGAAGCTGGAGCAGGAACGCTTGCTCCAGGCACTGTTGAAGGCAGCCGAGAGGGCACACTGTGATAGACCCTCGGTGGCTCGGCTGTAGAGGATCACAATGCTTCGGTTTGCAGTGAATTCCATGCTCACACAGACAGCCAAGCACGAACTTACTTTTGCAAAACAAAACCGGGCAAGAAGTTAGCCTATCTTGCGATGAAAAAGAGAGCCCCAATGCCATTACCTCAATTAGGGAAGGTACTGGGACCCTTTCCTGCGATCCCATAAAAATTAAAACAGCATTTCGGAGATTTTACTCTGAATTATATCAGATTGAGCATTATGAGGATAGTTGGATTAAGCTGGAATCTTTCTTCAAGAACTTGGACCTTCCAGGGGTAACCCCCGAATAAGAGTCTTGCCTTCATTCACCACTGTCAGTGCTGGAGGGTGTAAAGCAGCTTCGAGGCGGAAAGGCGCCCGGTCCTGACAGATGTCCACGTGTGTTTTATGAGGAATTTATAAACCTGTTGTCAGAGCCGATGCTTACTATGTTCGTCACTCACACAGTCACGACTGCATCCCACCATCCTAAAGAGAGGCTCATATCTCTCTTATTCTGAAGAAAAGGAAGACACCGAAAGATTGTGCTTCCTATCGGCCTATCTCACTTCGAAATATTGATTTCAAAATTCTGTCTGAGTCCCTCACATTGAGGATGGAAACTATTTATCCTTCCATTGTCAAGGCAAAGTACTGCCTTAGTAGTCTGCTACTCATAGACAAAATGAGGACAGTTACGAAGTATTACCATTTCCCAATAAATATCAATAATTTTAAAGTAGGGACTGTAATGTGTCCGATCGAGGGCAATATAGCCAAACCCCATTTCTTACCCCAAAACGTGGTGTACCATGTTTCCGACGGGGAATACTGGATTCCATGGTTAAACTATGGACAACCAGTTGGTTTATCTTGCTTGGATGATTTATCTGAGGGAGAAACAATGATGTCCTTTGATCAAAATTCGTCGTAACTAATGACTACCGAGTAGAGATCTGTTCTGTTTTCTTTTTATCAGATCAGAGATGTTATTCAGAAAAGAACCACGCTTTTAATAGACCCGTACAGATCCGATACAGAAAAGAGGGTGCTTATTGCTAAGAACACACTCTCTGTCAGTACCCTTTACCATTTGTTGCAGAGTGACCCCTTAGACGAGACTTTGTGCCTTTATGAGGTCTGCAAACAATTTTGGGGGTTCAGATCTCTTCGGACACAGGGGAGGATATTTGTGAAAATACAAGAAGTATTTCAATCTGTAAGAAGACTTTTGCCCTGAAGTTGAAGATTCATCATAGAGTCTATCTGGCCCCAGACACTCTCTCAAAATTCAAGTGGGAGTATGTCTTAAATACAAAATGACTATGGACACTCTTACTCATTGCTTGTTGACCATCCACCGGCGCTATAGGAGCGGTGTGTTCTCTGCGATGGACAGGATATTGCGGACAGAATTGGAGATGGTTCAGGTTTCCCTTTTCCTGGGCCTGCCCAGTCTACCTTACTCAGATGTGCATAGGAAAAAATACTTCAATACCCTCACTCTCTGAGTTCAGAAAAAAAAAGTTCTGTTGAGTTGGGTGTCTGAAAACCCCCTGGGTCTATTGGTTTGTCGTAACCTTGTCATGGAGCATAGCCCTTTGGACTTTTTAAAAGGTATTTTGCACCATACAATAGAGGATTTTTATTCGACATGACAGCCCTTTTTGAATTACCAAGGTACAGGCTAATATAGCTATGACGAAATTGACTAATGAATCTAATGTCCAGAGAGGAAGAAGTACGAACAAATGAACGTGTATTAATTAACGCTCTTGAAGGTTGAGAGCTATAGTTTTGTTATAATGAGTTCCAGTATTCGTTTTTTATTTTTTATTTTTCTTCGGCCCGTTGATTTACCTTTTCTTATATACATGCACATGGGTGTAATTGTGTTCAATTTGCATTGCTTTTTGAGTTGGGGACTGATTTGTTCATTGAAGCATTAAACTAATTTTCTCTGAATAAAAATATTTTTGAAAAAAATTAAAATGTTAACATGGATAGAATACAAATTATGATTTATCTTAAGGGTCATCACACCTCTGGTGACAGGATGATGTTGAGAGGGTGTGCCCTTCGTAGCAACCTCTGTCTGTGTGGGGAACTGAACCTGCGCTGTTGGCTTTCCTCTGCATCACAAGCCATCCATCCAGCCAACAGATTGCGAGACTGTGTAACTGCTATAAATAGAAATAGCCAAAGTCAATGTAAAATATAAACTTTGATAAGAAGGGAAAAAAAGGTACAATTCAGATAACGGTCAAGATAGTTGCTGAGGGGGAAAAATCTCCGCTGGAAATTGTACGTTATAACGAGAGAGTTGATTGGATGCTATCTTTGGTTGAATAAGTTGAACCAAGTGAAACAACCGGAATTACTAATTGTGATTGGATGTCGATAACTATAAAATATGAATACATTTTTGATTGGTCTGTGTGAAGCATGCTAACCATTGTATGAAAGTAAAAAGCTGATGGAGCATATTTTTTGGAGGGTTGGTCCCCATGGGAAATGCCTCCCGAACACATGCTTGAACAAACCCAGGGTAGAAAGTGCGTGAGTGTCGTCTGGTTGTGACAGGAAACCAGGGGGCTGAATGATTGAAAGTTCCTGCAACGTGAAGCTCAGGAGACAGTCAGATCACCACCCATCTTATTAAATGGTACAGCACATTTGAAGGGCGAAATGGACTCAATGTGAATTTTAATTGCATATGATTTAAAAAAAAAACACTGTTCCTTCACCTCATGTTTTACACACTGGGGCACTGTCATTTTCCTGAAACTGGGAATTATTTGGAATATTATCTAGAACATTCCATAATCAACATTCTCTGGAGAATTCTACAATCTGTGGAGATATTACAAAGGAAAGAGACACGGGGGGTGGGGGGTGGGGGGGGGCGGGGGCGTGCTGTATGCAAGAGTGAGAGTGGTGGAGCATGAGCCTTGTTCGGATGTCGGTGCTGGAACAGACATACATTGAGTGTGAGGGACCAACAGCATACGATGCCCCTTATCCTCACAGAGTTGGGAATGTTATCGATGTTTGTCCTGAAGTGCTGGTCATTGCTACTGATCTCAGATACTGCACTGAGCTGGGTGGTGAGATCAGATCATGCTTGGTGGGTCTGGTGGTACTAGGGAAGAGATGTACTAAACCATCCGCCAGGATATCTGTGACTCTGTTGCCAAAACGTCGGGTAATTGACCCTTATCTGCTATGCTCTGGGTAAAACGTACATGACAGCTCCAAACTGAGGAAAGCTCAATCGAGTGCCCATTGTCCTTTTAAAGATGGCACGAGTGCCAGCAATAATGGAATATCCAGTGGCATCTGGGAGATAGTGGGTACCTCCAGCCAAAGTGGGTGGAAGAATCGGGTTAACATTGAATGAGAGTGACACCATGGGTTAGGGTGAGTAGTTAATGAGGTGAGTTCGGTAAGATAGCACCAGAAAACTAGTTTGGCCTCGTGCAAAGAATCCCCCTGTCACACTCAATGGAAATCACTCAAAGATAAATTATTGTTAGATTCAGACGGATAAGTTGAACACTCTGCTGACCCCATTCACATTTACAGAGCTGCAGAACAAATCCTCATCCAAAACTCTCCATCATCTGAACTCACACCTATATTCTGTTCACCATCATTCCTGGTAATACTGGCGTATTTTACTGGATGCTATCGAAATGTCTATATCTCAGCATTCTGAAACATGTGAGCACATCCTTCCATGATATTGTTGCTCAATCTCACCCTCTCTGTCTATACCCAAAACCACTTTCATTTACAGTCATGCACGGAGACAGGACCTTCAGCCAAAACTGGTCCATACCAACCAAAATGTCCGTCCACATTAACCGCAATTCCCTGCACTTGGCCCATATTCTTCTCTGTCTTTCCAATTCATATATTGTACGAACAAAGTGCAGCGAGGTTTTGTGATGTCAAGGAAGGCTTCAGGAAAGATCTCGCTGAATCTACCATTCATCTCACCCCAGCAATCAGATTACACAGAAACATTTTGACTAGAGATTATAAACAAGAAGTACAAGCAAATACTGGTGGGAGATGTGTATGGAAGTCAATACTGCAGGGAAAAAATGTACGTTCTAAACAGGAGATTAGATATACAAGCGTTTGCAGGCAAAACCCGACGGGTCTGGTACTATTTGAAGGAAGAAAGTCGGAAGTTTGACCCTCGAATAGCATAGCAGGTTAGGGCACATCCAAGGAGCAGGAAAGTCTATGTTTCGGTCATCAGCCTTTCATCATGAATTTACTTCAGAATTCACTTTTTCCTAATCCTCTGTAGGAAGAGAGTGAGTCAACATTTTTAATTTGGGATTTCTTCATCAGAACAGCTTTTGTGTTTGATCTCTAGTATATGCAGCTCTTTGTTTTATTTTAGATCAGCAATTATCTTGCATGTTGCAGTATTAATGAACAACTTGATCTGGGAAGAGGGGAAGGGGTGAGGGCAAAGATCAGGCAGTGTGTCAGTCACAGCTTAAGGCCCTGTGGAGGTAAAGGAAGGCTTGTTGGAAGCACCACATTGGAATTCGGCATCATTTGAACAGATGTGACAGATTCAGAGAAAGTGGGAGGATGCAGTTTCTCGCGCAGCTGGTCATTGAGTGTCACAGTGGATAGCAATACGGCCTTACAGCATCAATTACCTGTGTTCGATTCCACCCTTTGGTGACATTCTGTGTGGTGTTTGCACGCTCTCCTTGTGTGTGCGTGAGTTTCCTCTGGGTGTTTGGTTTTCCTCTCACAGCCAAAAATGTCCAGGTTAGATTCAGTGACCTCAATAAATTGTTCCACTGTATCCAGGGATGTGCAGGTTCGTTGGATTGTCTGTGGAAAATTTAGAGTTACCGGGATAACGTTTCAGTTTGTTGCTCGGGATGTTATCAGGAGGGTCATTGTGGGCTCGGTGGGCCAAATGGCCTGGTTCCACACTGCAGGGCTTCTTTAATTTGTATGTACCTGTCTGTGTTTGAAAACACTTCCCAGGATGCTACCTATAAGTGCTAACACAATTTGCCTTCACAAAATATTACACCTTCCGTTTCTATCTTTAATGTGAATGTCTCTGTCCATCTGATTCTTTCCCTGGCCTTGGTTTTTCGTTGTGTATTGTATCGAATGCTGGCATCATGAATTTCAGAAATAATGTAATGGTGTGTGTCAGGCTATTGTTCACTTCCCGTTGTGTCCCATGTGTTACTCCATGGACAGGGGAGGGTGTGCTGTGCTGTTGTTCACTTCCTGGTGTGTGCCTTAAGGTGCTTCATGAAGAGGTGCGTGTGTATTCAGGGCAGCTGTTCACTTCCCGGTGTGCCCCACGTCGTGCTCCATGTTAGACAGCGGTGTGTGTGCTGGGCTGTTGTTCACTTGCTGGTGTGTCCCATGTGGTGCTCCATAGACAGGGGGTTGTGTTTCGGGTTATTGCTCACTTCCCAGTGCGTATCAAGTTGTGCTCCATGTTGGACAGGGAGTTTCAGCATCTTTGACTCATGTCTTTAAAATTTGGTCTGTGCCTGTCTACTGAACGCCTGTGTTTGTCCCTCTCAGCTGATCACGTGGTCAGGAACAAGAGGAGGACCCTGAAGTATAATTATAAAGGAGTAGATATCTCACTTTTAGTGGATGGAAGTCTGATTGTCTCCTGTTATTGAAAAGTTAGTGGAGGGGATGGGGATGGGGATGGTTTGCTGGATGTTGTGCTGTGAGCTACCTCAGACGTTCATGGAGACCTGAGGATTTGGTGACCCAACTCTGGATGGAGCATTGGGACCTTAGTTATAGCATCAGTGTCTGTAACATGAACAACAAATGGAGCAGAGGCTGCACAGCATGGACGCTCTGAAACCACGGACTGGGTGTGTGTGGGGAAAGGGATCTGCTAAATCTGTCTGGTCTTAAAGTAGCACAGACTCTCACTCTCATCCTTAAACATACACGCACACACACCCTCTTTCGCTCACACACATGGAAAGAAGCATACACACCCTCTCTCTCTCACTCGCACGCCACCCCCATCCTCCCCCCACCCCCCGCCACATACACACTCTGCATCTCTCGCACAGACACACCTATAAATCTGGGGGGCTAATTTGCGTTTGCAGTTTTATATTTGGTGGATAGATTGTATTTTGTTCAAAACAACATTCAATTTTTACGCAGCCAATCATGTGGCATTTTATAAAGTCTTGCAGTGGAAATAAAACCAGTATGACTCCAGGGTGAAAAAAGTCGGACTCCACACAAGACCTTCCATGGTTGATGCAGGGAAGGTCACATCTTAGCAAACGTAATAGAATTCTTTGAGGAATGACAAAGTTGATAGTGGAGAAAGGGATGTAGATGTCATGTACATGGACTTCAGTAAGGCGTTTGATGAGATAGACTGATGGAGAAGGTGAAGTCGCAGAAGTCCATGGTGTACTAGCTAGATGGATTAGAGAACTGGCTGGGCAACAGGAAACAGAGTGTCGTAATGGAAGGGAGTTTCTCAAAATGGACAATTGTTCTGTGTGGTGTTTCACAGGATCCGTGCTGGGACCACTGTTTGTTGTGATATACTACATGATCTGAAGGAAGGTATAGGTGGTCTGATTAGCAAGTTTGCAGATGACACTAAGATTGGTAGAGTAGCAGAAAGTTGAGTGGACTGTCAGAGAACACAGCTGAATGTAAATAGATTGGAGAGTTGGGTGGCGAAAAGGAAGATGTGAGGTGATGCATTTTGGAAGATCCAATTCGAGAACTAATTGTGCAGTAACTGGAAAAAGCCCTGGGGAAAATTGATGTGCAGAGAGATCCGGGTGTTCAGGTCCATTGTTCGCTGAAAGTGGCAGGTCGATAGAATGATCAAGAAGGCATACAGCACACTTCCTTCCTGCATTCTAACAATTTAAGAAGTGGAAAACCACAGACCAGTTAACCCGTCACCAACAGGAGGGAATCTGTTGGAATCTATTGCGTACAAGTGTAGGTAGGCCATATTACAGTTGTATATGACTTTGGTTCGGTCACATTCGGAATACTGCAGACAGTTCTCGTTGCCACATTACTGAAAGGTTCTGGATGCTTTGGAAAGAGGGCAGAAGATTTTCACCAGAATGTTGCCTATTATGGTGAGAACGACATATAAAGAGAAATTTGGTAAATTAGGATTAATTTCATTAGAAAGATGAAGGTTGAGGGAGGACTTGATTGAGGTCTACAGAATCTTGAGAGATGTAAACAGGGTGGATAGCAAGAAGCTTATTCCCAGAGTGGGGGACTCAGTTACTCGGGGTCAAGAATTCAAGATGAAAGGGGAAAACTTTATTGGAGATATGCTCGAAAAGTTCTTTGCGCAGAGGGTGGTGAGTGGCTGGAATGCGTTGCCAGCTGAGGTAGTAGAGGCGGGGATGATAGCATCATTTAATATGAGAAAGCAGAGGTATCCAGATCCTTAGAAAATAGGCGACAGATTTCGATAGAGGATCTGGATCGACACAGGCTTGGAGGACTGAAGGGCCTGTACCTGTTCTGTGATTTTCTTTGTTAATTGTAAATACTGGCGAAAAGCGCCTGTTGGTACTTGAAAGGAAAATGAAATCAAGATCAAATGTGACACAGCGTATGTCTGGATACAATAATTTATTGTAGAGAACAGAAAAATGACAAGGAGACGAAACAGTTAATTGCATCTGTCTTCAAAGATGACTTCCAGAAAATCTCCCAGAAATACCAGGTCACCACGGGATCTTTGTAACTAAAGACTAAAATAATTCATATACAGTTATGAAGTTGTATTTGGAAACAGAACTGGGATGAGGATTGATCAGTCTGACAGACGGGATATAATTCAAACTGAAATTTCAGAGAAAACAGCAATACACATGTTGATTACAATAGGGACAACTGAACTTTTCTGTATTCACTTCAGACGGTTATAAATGCATTCAAATGATTAACGAAGGGAAGGAGTGGGAGAGTGAAGGACTACAAGCCAGTTAGTTGTTATCCGCAGTAGGGAATCTGTTTCAACCTATTGGAACGAAGATCTTTTTGGACACTGAGAAAGTAATAGCAAATTTCAAGTGAATTGTTCTGCACATATGAAAGGGAAGTTACAATTTACAAAGTTTTTCTTGAAGATATCTCTTGTATTTGTAAATAATGGCAAATCAGTGAATATGGTACAGTCAGATATTCAGGACGAGTTTTAATTAGCACACGCAGTAAGTTAGCAGAAAACATTAAAGCAAAGTGTATTGGAAGGAACATATGCAAACAGGGGAAGGTAAGCACTGGAGAAACTATTGGAGAACATAGGTGGTGGTAGAAGGTTGTTTGTGTGACTGCAGCCCGGAGTACGCTGGTGTGCCACAGGTTTCAGTGCTGTCTCCCTTTAAACGCCTTCATTTAAAGGGAATCCGAATACAGATGAAGAATCAACTAGACTCAAAGTGTTAACTTAATCTCTCTTTGCGGACGCTGTCTGACTCACTGTGATCTATAGCATGTGTTGGTCTCAGTGCAGATTTTGCTTCTGCAGTGATTTGCTCCTACTAGAAGTAAAGACATTCTGCACGAGTAACACAGAGATTTGAGGAGACTGTACCTGTACAATTTTGATGTCGTGATCTAAGTAAAATAAACTGATCACATATATTGAATGGGCTTTCTCCAGATTAATTCCTCAGATGGCACAATGGACTGCTGAGGAGACTTGGTCTGAGATCAAGGTGGAAATTTGTGTTTGAAACTGGAGACGCTGATTGATTGTTATATGAGAATTTCACGTCTGTTTTACTTGGGAAAAGGAGGAGGCAGATACAGAACTCAAGAAGATGGACTGGTATAAAATTGGACCAATCCCCAAGTCCAGATCAGTTACATCTCAGGCTGCTGTTGGAGACAAGGGATGAAAGGCGCTGATGCAAATGTTTAAATAGAATCTGGTCACAGGTGAGGTGTCCGAGGACTGGAGAACACCCTTTATAGGAAGGGTTGGAGAGATAGAACAGGGAACTATACACCAGTGTGTTTCAGATCAGTGTTAAAGAAAATTTTGCACAAGACAGGTGGTGTTAGAAGGCTGTTTGTGTTACTGGAGACCGGTGTCCCCGGTATACCAGAGTGATCAGTGCAGTGTCCATTATTACTTGTGGTATTCATAAATGGTGCAGGTGTGGATGTAGAGGGGGAGTGGGAGTGTGATAAGTAAGTCTGTGTTTGATACAAAGATTGACCGGGTGATTGGCAGTGAGGAGGAAGGTCTTATGTGACAGTAAGATACAGATGGAATGGTCAGATGGGTGGATCAATGGCAGATGGAATGTAAGTCTGATAACTGAGGTGATGCACTTTGGCAGAAGGAACTAAATGGGGAATACGCAATGAATTGTAGCACACAAGGAAGATCATAGGGAGCTTTTCCACACATTCTTGAATGTGACGTGGGAGAATAAAAGGTTACGTAAGAAGTCAATGGAAGCAGTAGGCATAACCTTTACTCATCGAGGCATAGATTACAAGATCGATGTAGCACTTTGTTGAGGCCAATATGGAATACTATGTGGAGTTCTCGGAGCCACATTACAGGAAGGATGTGATTATTCTGGAGGGGGTGCAGAGATTCACCTGGATGTTTCCAATGATGGAGCATGTCAGCTATGGAGAGAGGCTGAATAAGCTCGGATTGTTCAGTTTGAATGAGAGAAGGCTGAGGGGGACGTGATTCAGAAGGATAAGATTAGAGGGACATGGACAGGGTAGATAGACAGCAGCTGTTCCTTTTAGTCAAATGGCCAAGAACAGGGGAGCACACGTTTAAAGGGAAGGATTTGAGGTTTAGAGATGATTCGGGGATTGTTTTTCACCCAGAGGGTCATGGAATCTGGAATGGACTTCCGAAGGTGGGGCAGTTATCACGGGTAATCTCACAACCATTAAAAATTATTTGGACGAGCACTTGAAGTGTCATACCATTCATGGCTACGGGACTGATGTAGGAAATTTGGAATAATATAAATCGTGCTGTATTTTTGATGGTACAGAGTCTATGCTTCTGTGATTGTATGTCTGTGGAAGGTCAATCATTGAACAGCTTAAGACAGCAACTAATGGACTTTGGAAGAGTACATTAACAAGCGTGAAATGTGAAATC
This sequence comes from Chiloscyllium punctatum, assembly GCF_047496795.1. Classification (NCBI taxonomy): domain Eukaryota; kingdom Metazoa; phylum Chordata; class Chondrichthyes; order Orectolobiformes; family Hemiscylliidae; genus Chiloscyllium; species Chiloscyllium punctatum. Next base: position 41,442,051 of record NC_092790.1, on the reverse strand, counting down.
TTCTCAACGTACAATATACCAAGGTGAAATGTTGGAGAAGATAATTGTAGCTTCCTTACAGTCCAAAACCAACGAATGGAGAAGAGGAAAATGGCAGACTATGAAGCATTTACTTCAGTTCTGCCTTCATGATAGGATATTAAAAAAATGCTTCCAAACAATTTGAAGTCTACTGAGAAAGAAAGGAAATACAATCAATCACTAACTAAGCAGTTTTGGAGAAAGTATTTGTACTGAAATCTGATAAATCCCCATGGAATGATAATCTATATCTCTGATTCCTAAAGAAGGTGGCCATGGGAATAATGGATACTCTGCTTTCCGTGTTCCAAATTCCAGGTGATTGAATTGACAGATTTGAGAGCAGCAAATGGAATCCCAATATTTCTAAAGGAGGCAGGGAGACAGCAGGAAATTACCGTCTGCTTAGTACCAGAGAAGCAATCAGGACAATACAAGAGTCTATTAGAAAGAACGCTTTGCCAGGGAACTTTGAGAATTATGTTAATTTGAAAGTAATGAACATGGATCAAGTCAATACCAAATTATTAATGGAGAATAATATTGAAGATTCCGACTGCGAAATAAATTATGGCGAAGCAATAGATGCAGTGAATTTGAATTTTCAGAAACATTTTTGATGATGTCCCAAGTGTAGTGTTGTGACAATGCTACTCCTTTAACAAGGTTATGCTGTCTTTGTTTTTCTTTCATAGCAGTCTGAAAAGCAGCGAATCCAAAGAGTCTGGGTTTGACAACTTGGGAATGCTTTCAAGTTGAAAATTAAAACACGTACAATGAGGAGCGAGCTATGCTAGATCCGGTCCTGTGTAATGAGACAGGAATAATTAATGAACTCTTAGTTAGGAATGAACTTGGAAGGAATGATGACAGTATGGTTGAATTTAAAACACAGATGGAGAGTGAAGATAAAATTTAATACCAGGGTCCTGTGCTAAAACGAAGGAGACTACAACAGAATGGAGGGAGGACTTGGCAAAAGTCAACTGGAAACAAATACCTTATGGTGAGAGTTGACGAGCAGTGGAGGATTTTCAAAGGATTTTTTCCAAGTCCTAAGTAAAAGTATATTCAGTGAAAAGGAAAGACTCTCAGAAAAGGGGCAGTCTGCCGTGGGTGTCTAAGCAAATACGCAAGGCTATGAAATTCATAGAGATGGAATGCAAAGTGGTCAAGAACAGCAGGAACCTAGAAGATTGGGAAAAGATTAAAGATCAACAGAAAGCCACGAAAAAAGCTATAAAGAAAAGTAAGATAGAACACGAAAAAAAAACTAGTACAGAATATGAAGACAGATAGCAGATGATTCCCTAAATATATAAAATTAAAATGAGTGGCTAACTTCAATGTTGGTCCTTGAGAGGATAAGAAGGAGCATTTAGTTACAGGATATGATGAAATGGCTGAGGCATTGAACAGGTATTTTGTATCAGTCTTCATAGCGAACAACACTAATAACATGCCAGTGAGCGACGAAGAGATTAAGATTCTAGATTAGAGTGGTGTTGGTAAAGCACAGCAGTTCGGGCAGCATCTGAGGAGCAGAAAAATCGACGTTTCGAGCAAAAGCCTTTCATCAGGAATGCTCTGAACTGTTGTGCTTTACCAGCACCACTCTAGAATCTGGTTTCCAGCATCTGCTGTCCTTGTTTTTACCAAAGAGATGAAGGTAGGTGAGGACTTGTGAACAATCATTATTACAGAGGAGGTAGCATTGGGCAAGCTAATCGAGTAATGGAGATAAGGTTAGACGAATCCCCTGGCCCTGATGTAATGTATCCCAGGGTACTAAAAAGATAGCAGGAGAAATAACAAGTGCACTTGTGGTAATTTTCTACAATTTGCTGAACTCTGGGGTCGTCCCAGCAGATTGGAAAACAGCAAATGGAACGCCATTGTTTAAAAAGGCAGGTAGATAAAAGTTGGGGAATTATAAACCAGTTAGCTTCATCTGAGTAGTGGGGAAGATGCCTTGACAATATTATCAAGGAAGAAATAGCAAGGCATTTTGATAGAAAACTGCCCATTGCACAGATGTAGCAAGGATGCATAAAGGGCAGATCATGCTTAACAATCTTTTGGAAATCTACGAAGACATTACGAGCAAGATAGACAACGAGGCAGCAGTGGATCTGGTGTATCTAGGTTTCAAAAAGGCTTTGACAGGGTGCCACATAGTAGGCTGCTGCATAAGATCAAGATGGATGGCGCTACGGCTGAAGTATTGGCATGGATAAAAGATTGGTTGACTAACGGGAAGCAAAGAGTGGGTATAAATGAGTGCTATCCTGGCTGGCAATCAGTGCTGAGTGGTGTGCCTCAGGGATCAGTGTTGGGGTTGGAATTATTCACAATTTATAAAGATGATGTGGAGTTGGGAGCATGCGTAGTTGGACAAAGTTTGCAGATGGCACGAAGATGAGTGGCAGAGCAAAGTTTGAGAGTACTGTGAAACTTTGCAGAGGAAAATAGTTCCATTGCACAAATGGGTACAGGTCTGGCAGATGGAATACAATGTTAATAAATATGAAGTAATCTATTTTGTTAGGAGTACCAGTAAAAAGGATTATTACTTGAATTGTAAAAATGTTACAGCATGCTGCTGTGCAGAGGGACCTGGCTGTCCTTGTGCATGAATCACAGAAGGTTGATCTGCAGGTACATAAAATATTTAGGAACGTAAATGGTATTTTGTTCTTCATTGCAAAAGGGGTTGAATTTAAAAGCAGGAAGGTTATGTTACAGCTGTACAGGGTGCTGGTGAGGTCATACCTGGAGTATTGTGAGCAGTTTTGGCCTCCTTACTTGCAAAGCAATGTACTGGCAGTGGAGGTTATGCAGAGGAGATTCACTCTGGTGAATCTGAAGTTGAGGGGGTTGTCTTATGAGCAGAGACAGAGTAGATCAGCATTATATTCATTGGAATTTAGAAGAATGAGGGGAGGATCTTATAGAAACATAAACAATATTATGAAGGGAAGAGGTCAGAAAAAAGTAGAGAGGATGGTTCCACTATCAGGTGAAGCTAGGACAAGATGGAATAACCTCAATATTAAAGGGAGCAGATTCAGGATTGAATTGAGAAAGAACCTTTTCACCCAGAGGCTTGTAATTCTATGGAATTCCCTGCCCAGTGAAGTAGTTGACGCTACTTCAGTAAATGTTTTTCGAGCTGAGATAGATATGTTTTGAACAATCAAGTAAATAACGGATACGGTCAGAGTGCGGGTAAGTGGACATGAGTCCACGAGTCGATCAGCCTTGATGTTACAGAATGGCTGAGCGGGTTAGAAGGACCAGATGGCCTACTCCTGATCCTCATCCTTCTGTTCTTATGAAAGTTGAGTGGCCAGTTCTCCCAGCGCAGACCCTCTGCTTTGATTTGTTTGGACTGATTTTTCACAGACTGGCTGTTTACTGAAAGCAGGCAGCCAGTTGTGAAGCTATCAGGCCAAAGAAGAAGTTCCATGCTGATACCCCTGCCCCCTCTCTCTCTGATATCTCTCCTGGAAGAAACTGGGTTTGATTTTTCCTTTCGAATTTTCCATGGGGTGTTTATGGCGATTGTTTCAAGTACTTCGAACAACACCTTAGATTATTTAGATACAGATTACTTACAGTGTGGAAACAGGCCCTTTGGCCCAACAAGTCCACACCAACCCCCCAAAGAGCAACCCATCCAGATCCATTTGTCTACATTTACCCCTTCGCTCTGCGCAATTGAGCATGGCCAATTCAGCTAACCGGCGCATTTTTGGACTGTGCGAGGAAACCGGAGCACCCGCAGGAAACCCGCGGAGAATTTGCAAACTCCACACAAACAGTTGCCTGAGGCAGTAATTGAATTCGGGTCCCTGGCGCTGTGAGGCAGCAGTGCTAACCACTTTGCCACGGTACCACCCAATGGCTTTCAACCAATTTCAGATTCTCGGTTGAGAAATGAAGTGCTACTGAAGACCAGAAAGCTTCACCTGGACGATTAGCTGAGTAGCCAACTTTTAATATTTTTTAATATTTATTTATAAAACTTTAAAATGAGAAAAGCTGGGAAAAGTCACTTTAGTTCTACCTACTGTGGAACTAGTAGCATGGAAATGGCTTTTAATTGGCTGTCTCTTGGTATTGTCATCCCTAATCATGTCACACAGTAATGCCCCACATCTATGTAGGCTGAATTGAAAGTCAGTTCTTGGTCTTCCCATGTACCCACTCCTTATGAATTTAATTTGCTTACATCATTAAGTTAGGATAATCTGTTGGGTTTTCGGATAGGTTGTTATTCTGCATGCTATCCTCTTCTGTTTGTGTTTCATTCCGGAACCTTGAAAATAAATTCTGTTTTATTTAAAACTAAATGGCTTAACAAGCTGCGTCACTCCTGGAATATCTTCCTTACACCTGCTTAAGGCAAGAAGCAAAGTTTGAGTCTGCACTACTTCCTTAAAAAGACTTGAGGTGTTCTGTCCTGGCCCATAACAGTGTGCAACAGTGTGATCTAATATACTGGCATGGGTTGAGAATGGTAGAGAGCTGAAAGAAAAAGTGAGTCAGAATAAACAGTTCCTTTTTTTTGGAGTAGAAAGCAATTACGAGCAGGATGATCCTGGAATTGATGTTTGGCACCCATCTATTCAGGAAGTAGATTAAACATCTGCTCTGGGGTACTAAATGGAATGTTTCAAAATCTGCTGATGGTCGCAAACTGAGAATTGATTGGATGAGGCGGATGTAAAGAAGTTAAAGGTAATTGAGACATGTGGAGGAAATGGGCAAATTCGTGGCAGATGAACAGCAATGTGGATTGACGTAACACTGAACATTTTGGTTGGAAAAATATAATATCAGGCTAGCATTTCAAAAGGAATTGATGTGAAATGTTGGTCGATGAAGATAGTAACGTGCATACTTTGTTGACTTCTTCACTGAACTCTGAGGTCCATTCACGGCAGTGCATTCTGAAGCCAGACGTCAATACTGGGATTGGCACTGGCACGCTGTCCCATGTACATAGACCCACCAATTGAGTATATGTAACATTGAAAAGGATCTGGATCTCCCTGTACACCAGTCACTCAAAGCATTATTGGAGCAACTGAAAGCCGTTAGGAAGGTAAATGATGTGTTGACCTTCATTTCCGGGGAATTTGAGTCCAGGAATAAGGGTATTTTATTACAGCTCTACTTGACCTTGGTGAGACCCCATCTCGAACTTTGTGCAGTATTGTGTGCAGTTTTGGTCTCCTTACCTAATGAAGGACAAACCTGACATTGAGGGAGAGCAGCAAAGAATGACCAGACTGATCTATAGGATGACAAACTTGTTGTGGGAGCAGAGTTTGGGGCGACTGAGTCTGTATTCCATGTGGTTTAGGAAAATGAGTGAAGATCTCAGTGAGATATATAATACTCTGACAGGGCGAGATTTATTGGAAGCAGGGATGATAATTCACCTCCTGGGACGTCTAAAACAAGCAGCCACAATATTAGGTACGGCCAGGGCACTCTGCATTGAGATGAGAATAAATGTCTGAACTCACAGACTGGTGAATCTGGGAATTCTATGCTACACAAGCCTGTGGAAGGCAAGGCACTGAATTTCGTTAAGTATTTCTTGACACTAAAGGGACAAGGTTGCAGCAGAAGTTTGGTGTGGGGAGAAAGGATCAACCATCGTTATATTGAATGGGGAAGCAAAATTGATGGACCGAAGTTCGTAATTCACATTGTTCCAATAATTAATCACTTCAAAGGATATACAGTATGCAGTGTTTGGGAAAAAAATTGAAGAGATGTTCGACCAAAAACTAGAATGGGGGAGGCTCAATGTGTTGAATGACCTATTCCTTCCCCAATGTTTCTGTGCAGTCTGTGTGAAAACTCTATAACTGTGTCACAAGCTCTCAGCTGTTAGGAAGGAGGCATCTTCTGGATCAACAGGACTGTGTTTCCCATTACCTTTTCTCATACCGAGATTGGTGCTGGGTGTTCTGTTCAATTTTATCCATTAAGGGCTCGGAACAGTTTGATACAATAGAATGTCTTGCTTGGCATTTTAGAGACCGTTGAAGAGTTTGCCACATGTCTATCGTCTGGAGGCACTTTTCGGCCAGAATAGGAAAGCAGGGGAGATTCACTGCCTGAAATTACATTGGGAAGGCAATTGGTGTTTACAATCGACTTTGCTTCAAGGTCACTGTTACTGACAGCAGATTTTAGATTTCGATATTTTATTAGTTGTTTTTAACTTCCACCAGCTGCCAGAGCATTAGCCTGGTCGGGATTGGTAATCCAGTGACATTTCCACAACAGCACCATCTCCACATGGGGACCAATCGGAAACCACACTGAGCAGATAATTTCTGTGCTGCTTGACAGCTCTGTCAAAAATAACTCACACATTTTTGTCTTTCGTGATGGGACTGAGGGGGTGGTAAATGGTCAGATTGTAATTATTCTTCTCTTAAGGGATTGGACATAGTTGAGGAATTTTCCACGTTGCCAGGGAGATATCAGAGTTGGAGCTGGAATGAAACAGTTTCCCAGAGACACGGCTTGTTATGCAGCACAAGTCTTCAGTCCTATTGCAGGAATGGTGTCAGGGCCCATTGCCTTTTTCTTACCTACTGTGTTCAGCTGTTTCTTCATGTCACATGCAGCAAATCGAATTGGTTGGGTATCATCTAAGGGATACTTGTGGCTGAGGATGGTGCAGACATTGCATACTGTCTTTTACACTGATGTGCAGCAAAGTTCCATTCTTTCGGGGAATGGCAAAGCAATAACCTAGTGGTATTGAGCTGTTAGTCTAGCGACCCAGGCAATGCTCATGTGACCTCAGTTCGAATACTGCCACAGCAAATGGTGGAATTCAAATCCAATAAATATTTGGAATTAAGAGTCTAATGATGATCAAGAAACAGTTGCTGATTGTGTGAGAAACCCATCTTGTTCACAGATGCCCTTTCGGGAAGGAAACTGCCATTCATTCCTGCTCTGGCCGACATGTACCTTCAGACCCACAGTAATGTGTTTGACTCTTAACTACCATCCGGGCAATACAAGATGACCTATCCAGCGACACACTAATCCCATTGAATAATTTAAAAAAATAATATTTGTGGAGTCCTCTTCTTTCGTCAGTAGTTTCATAGTTCAACTTCATTTCTGACTAGCTGTGGCAGGACTGCAGAGCTTCGATCTGATCTGTTTGCTTTGTAATCATTTCGTCCTCTCTATCAGATGTTAGTCCTGTTGTTTGCAATGTATGTGAGTAGTCAAGTGTGGTAGCTTTAAATGGGTTGTTATCAGTTTTAGGTCCACACGGCTCTGACCCTGGTATGTTCACCTCCACTCGTGACTGAAACATCATTCAGCTTAATGAGAATAATGGACTGAGGAATTATCCTGGGCAAAAAGTTACAGATTGTAACTCAGTACAATTCTCCTTCTGTCCAATTGTGATCTACACTATTACATGAATTCCCGGGTTTGCGCTGCAACTTCTGCAATGCAATTCTGCTGTCTATCGCCCAATTCATACAGAGACCCATTGACCTGCACCCCGTGAGCTACTCTGGTTTCTGATGTGGTAGCACTTCCATTTTCATATTCTCATCCCTCTGAGCGTTTGTTTATTGTGTCACACCTCTTATTTTCTTGTTTTTCAAAACTCCAAAACGCATTCCGTGAGGTAGCACCAAGGCTCAGTGTTTAGTGCTGCTGCCTCATAGCGCTAGGGACCCAGGTTCGATTCCATCCTCTAGCGACTGTCTTTATGGAGCTGGCGCATTCTCCATGTGGGATTCTTCTGAGTGCTTTGGTTCCCTCCCACAAACCAAAAATTTGCAGGTTAGGTGCATTATTCAGGGGTAAATATAGGATAAGAAAATGGGTGTGCTTGGTTTACTCTTCAGAGGATCGGTGTGGACTTGTTGGGCTGAAGGACCTGTTTCCACAGTGTAGCGATTCTAATTCTAACATTCATCTGAACGTTTTCCCTTGCAGTTATGCCACTTTCGGTGCTTAAATTGAATGTGCTTCACTCTGCTTCTCTCCATGACTTTCATTAAGAACTCTGTAGTGTCAATGATTCCAGTCGTATGTAGTTTCAGAACCAAGATATTTGTGCATCTTTTGTTAATTTACACTTCCCAGTGGAGATAGAAGAGGTGAACGGGCATGTGTTGCAGCTTCTGTAATTGCATGGGAATGTGTCATGGGGAGTTGGGAAGTGTTCAGGATGATGGAGGGTGTTACAGAAGAAATGGTCCCTATGAAATGCTGTCAGTGGTCGCGAGAGAAGATGTGTTTGATAGTGCTGTCCCATTGGAGATGGTGGAATGATGGAAGATGATTCTGTGAATGTGGATTCTAGTACAGTAGAAGTGAGGACGAGGGGAGATCTATCATTGTTCTGGTAAGGAGGGGACGGAGTGAGGACAGAAGCGTGGGAGATGGGATAGTGACAGCTGAAGGCCCTGTTCAATGGAATTAGCGGACTTCTGATTTGAAGGAAAAGGCGGTCACATCAGTGGCAGTTCACTGGAATGTGGCGTCATCAAACAGAAACAACAGAGATGGAGAAACTGGGAGAATGGAGTCAGCTTCCGCTGATCATGTGTTCAGCTACATGCAGAAGTCCCCCCTGAATGATTGAAAAGACTTAGACATCTAAGTTAAGGCTTTCTGTCTCACATCTGATCTGAAGCGGGATGTGGAAGTAGACCCAGAGGAAGGTCAGTGGGTATACCTGGGCAGACATTCAAGCAGATATCCAATAACGCTAAGAAATTGTTGTTTCTGTTCAAAAAGAAGGACTCGATTAGAAGATGTACCACCATGGTTGACAAGGATACCATGATGAGCATTAGTGTAGGGCCAGATTTAGGATGTTTATTTCAGGGCCCATAAGCAGATGTGGGGCATGACTTTCAGCTGTGATTCCTGAATTCTCCCCAGAAACCCCTGTCACTGCTGCTCCATCCTCTTCCCTGCTCCTCTCCTTTCCTGATTCCAGGTTCTCCATCTCAAATTACAGAGCACATTCTCTCACATTATGGTCCCTCCCCACTTCACCTGAAACTCGTTCCAGTCTACCTTCCCTGCACTAGCATCAATCTGTGTTTTGTGCTGCCACCTTGCCACTGGTCTCAGTGTGGCTCAGCCTCACTATTCATGCTGTTTTACACCTCCCATTCACATCTCACTCTGGAAAGTTTCATTGTTGGAGTAAACCGTATTGAAAACACCATTCTCCCTTTGCACTGAATTCACATTGTGATCCCAAATCCAAAAAGTACACCCAGCCTTCATCTCACTCTGCTAAAGGTGCATGCTGACCGTATGGTATAAGAATTCTTTTTTTTTAACATAGAACTGGCCAAATATACGTTTTCACTGTTGAGATCATCACCCCCTTTAGACAAAGGAATTTGTTTGCTTGACGTCTCATGAGCACGAGTAAGAATTGCAAGCTGCCTTAGTATTGTAACATGGAGAAAAACAAATTACATTATGAAGTTTGGGCAGTGTGTTGTTTACCTGTCACTTTTAATACTGTTACAAATTTGCAGTGGTTATCTTTAAATGTTTGCTCTTGAAGCTAGAATCAGATGGAGTGTTGAGGGGTGACATTCTAGAAGTTTTAATATCATGGGAGGCATGGATAGGGAGAATAGCCAAGGTCTTTTTGAGAGGACAGGAGAGTCCAAACATAGATGACGTAGCTTAAGGTTAAAAGGAGGAAATTTAAAAGGGACAAATGGACAACATTTTCGCACAGAGGGTAATTTGCTTATGGAATGAGCTGCCAGAGGAAGATGCAAGTGCAGCTACAACAGTTCAAAGACATTTGGACAAATATATAAATGGGAAACGTTCAGAAGCATATGGGCCAAATGCAAGCAGATGAGACTAGTTTCGTTTGGAAAACCTCGTCAGCATGGACAAGGTGGACCAAAGGGTTTGTTTGTGCACGATATGACTGTATGAATCAAAGGAAGCAAGGAAAAAGGGAAGAAAGATATGATGTAAGAAAACTGGCAAGAAATATAAAAGCAAGCAGTGCAAGCTTTAATATGTATATAAAGAAAGTTCAAGATGAATGTATGCCCTTTGGTAGAAATGAAGTCAGGAAAATATATTGAGGATGTTTGGAGGGTATGCCTAGAGGGAACAGACAGATAATTTACACCAGAATTTTATATCATTCCTCACATTAGAAGGCACTGTAAGTATTTCAATGATATAATCAAAATAGCAATAAGAGGGAAGTTAGTGAACTGCCTCTAACAAAAGGAAAAAGGCTTTTTAATAAACAGATAAGAGTAAGGGTACGCAGGTCAGCAGTAATCCACAGTTTTAAAAGCGGCGGTTAAAGAGTGACTGGTGTTCCTGTGAGAAATATTTCATAACTCTTTGGATTGCAGGAATTTTCCAGTGAAACTGGAGACCCTTCAATGGGGCGCCTGTTTTCAAGAAAACAGCGAGACTGAAAGCAGTAACCATTTAGCCTCAATATTATTGTTGGGAATCTGCTAGAGTCTATTATTAAGGAAGGAATTGCAGGACAATTAGAAAAAGCTTCATGCAAAGTCAACATGGTTTTGTGAAAGGCGATCTACATTTTGCCTGTAAAATCATGCAAAGTTTTTTTTCTGGAGATCCCTGAGAATGTAAAAAAAGGACATGATAAAGGGGATCTGGTAGATACGAGGCTTTCTCAAGATTTTTCATAAGGTTTCACGAAAAAAAACTTGTTGCACAAGACAGAAGCTCATAATTTGACAGCTAATATATTAGCATGGGATGACGGTTGGTTAACACATAGAAATCAGACTGTCAGGGTTAATGGATCTTCCTGATGAATCTATCTGCTGGAGTATCACAAATATCAGTCCAATGCAAGATTTAGTTACAATCTATACTGAAAGCCGGAGCTGAGTGCAATATATATCCGAGTTTGAGGATGACACTGAGAACCAAAAGGCAGACTGTTACTTAATGGAGAAGACACCCGCAAAAGGATCAGTGCGAAGGGATGGGATTGTTTTTGTGTCTGAAGCATAACGTCAGCATGCTGATGCAGCAAATAACTAGGTTGGTTCATTAGGCGGGTTCCTGGAATGAAAGGGATTAATTATTGAGTACATCTAAAATGGTGAGGCGTTTATTCATTGTGGTTGAAATGAATGTGGATGATATTACTGAAATGGACAAGAGAAAGAGGGGGCTTGACAAGGTAGCTTTCGAGAATGTGGATCAATTCCAGGGCAGAGAGCCGAACTTAGGGTTGGAGATACAAAATAAGGGAAATCGATACAAAGAAACGTCTTCTTTCAGAAGAGAGTGAATGCCTGGAATTCCCTAACCCAGAGGTTGTGGAGACTGGGTCACTGAATGTATTTACAGACTGGCTGGATTGGGTTTTGACATATCAGCGAGTTGAGGGATACAAGGGGTTAGCGGGAAAGTGGAGTTGAGCCCTGAAGTAGTTCAGCCATGTTCTTATTAAATGACAGTGCAGGCTTGAGGGGCCGAATAGCCTGCTTCTGTTTCTATTTCTTACGTTCTTATGTTATTCTTCTGGAAAGTAACTGGTTTTTTCCCTGAAAATGGTGTTGTACAATGGTGCATTCAGGGAGAGCAGAGGATTTGTTTGAGCTCACGCTGGTTGCGGGGAGAAGGCTGTATTCACAGCGAATGTGGGTCTGTAACAAGACCCACACCTGGAGCAGAAGTTACAGAGACAGGAAACCTGAAAAGAGGGATTGAGGTGAGGGTCAATTCCTGACTCAGCCTGGATTTTCCAATTAAATTTCCCAAACTATATCTAACCATCGGGGTGACCTCGATCTGCCCCTGTGTAGCAGGCCCGAAGGGCTGAATGGAACATCAGAACATAGGGCTGAGGGACACGAGTGGGACATTCGGCCCTTTGACACTACTCCACCAGTTGATAAGGTCGTGGCTTATCGCATTGTGGTCCCAGCTGCACTTTTCACTCCAAGCAGCATTATCCACTTTCTATGGAAAATCAGATGAAGCCAGCCTCGACATAATAAAAAGCTTCATTCATCCCATACTTCTGGGAAGGAGAATTCCTACGTGAATAAATCCCCACTTTGTGAATTTCTCCTCACTCTGGTTCTGACTGAGGTTGGAGGGTGTCACTGTTTCCTTTTCTAGTCCCACTCCTTCACTACTCACATCACATTTTAAATGTGACCAGATTGGTGAAATGGCCGATGATAAAAGTCTTAGACTGGGTCAGGTTCAATGATAAGAACAAGTCAAGCAGATTTCTTTAGTCAGACACAAGTAACTATTATAACTAATGGAGGAGCATGGTTGATCTGTGTTTCACACTGCTGCCTCACATCACCAAGGAGCTGGACTCAATTCCAACCTCAGGGGTCCTGTATGTGGAGTTTGAACATTCTCCCCGTGTCTGTGTGGGTTTCATCCCAGTGTTCCAGTTTCCTTCCACAGTCAAAGAATGTGCAGCCTAGAGTGGATTGGCCATGCTAATTTGCCCAGAGTGCCCAGGGATGTGTATGTTAGATGTGTCAGTCATGTGAAATGCATGGTTACATGGATAGGATGGGGGCAGGTCTGGCTGGGATGCTGTTCGCTGGGTCAGTGTGGATTTGATGGGTAGAATGCCCACGGTTGAGGTTCTAGAACAATATCAAAAAGTTTGGACTATACAAATACCCAACGGATATCTACCTGATACACTCTGCTGAAGGCTTTGTATGTTTCAGTAAGATCACCTCTCTTTCGATGAGTAACCATAACATAAGACCTTCATCCCTGGAATACATGAAGTGTAACATCGCTGAACTGCTTCCAATGTAATTGTATCCAATCTCAGGGAAGTAGACAAAAACTCACCTCACACCCCAGGTGAGGTTTTTTTTTGCTTTCTCAGTGCTATGAGTTTTTGGAACTCTCTTCCCCGCAGACCATTGGAGGCAGAGTTATTGAATATTTTTGAGGCACAGACAGAATGTTCCTAAGTAGCAACAGAGTCAAGGATTATCAAGGAATGGGCAGCGATGTGCACCATGGGGAAATGTTGACTGTGGTAAAAAATGACACTGCTTCAGAACATCCGGCAAAATGAAATGGTAATCTAGAAAACATTTTAAAATGCTAACAGTGATAGAACAGAGTTCCAAGGATCAGAGAGCTGCTCTGTCATTAGAGAGAGACCACTTGTGGTCGTTTAAGCTGAGGGTCACCACGCCTCGAGTGATGGGTTGAGGATGAGACAGCGTCCCCATCATGGTAACCTCTGTGACTGTGGTGAAGTGAACCAGCGCTGCTGGCCTCCATCTGCATCGCAAACCAGCCGTCCAGCCAACTGAGTGGGAGACAGTGTAACTGTTACAGACAGAAACAGGCACAGGCAAAGGGCAAGAGAAACAGTCATAACAATGAAAAAGTTACAATTCAGGTAACGGTCAAAATAACGACTGAGGGTAAAAACGTTCTCTGCTAGAAATTGTATTTTATAATGAGACAAGTATTTCAAATCCGTCTTTGGCTGAATACGATAGGGTAAGACATATGAAATAACCAGAATTACTAAGTGTGACTGGATATCGATAACGTGTAGATTTTTGATTGCTCTGTGTAAAATGTTCTTACCATTACATAGACAAAGAAAGCTGGTGGAATATATTGTTGGGAGAGTGCGCCCCCATGGGAAAAGCCCTCGAGCAGGCGCTTGAAGAAAACCGGAGTAAAAGTGCCTGAGTGTTGTCTGTCAGTGACAGGAGCCCAGGGGTTGAATGACTGAAAATTCATGTAACATGGAACTGAGAAATGCATCAGATCAGCCACAATCTTCTTAAATGCTAGAATGCGTTTGAAGGGCTGAATGGCCTCATGGTGGATTTGAATTGCATGTGATTTGAAAATTGTACAACTTTGTTCCTTCCCCTTCTGTGTTACATGCGGGGTCATTGACATTTTCCTGAAAATGGGAATTATTTGGAACACTAACTTGAACATTCCACAATCAGCGTTCTTCAGAATATTCTATCAACATGTGGGAATATTGCAAATGCGAGAGAGAGAGAGAGAGTGTGTGTGTGTGTGTGTCTGTGTGTGTGTGTAGGCTTTGCATGCAATAGTGAGAGTCATGGACCATGAATCGTGTTCGGATGTCGGTGCTATAACAGATATACAGTGCTATACAGTGAGTGTGAGGGAGCAGGGAGAATGGTGACCCTTATCCTGACACAGTGGGAAAAGGTTATTGAAGCTTGTCCTGTATTGCTGAATATTTCTTCAGACCGCAGATACTGCACTGAGCTGGTTGGTGAGCTCAGGCCATGCTTGGTGGGTCTTGTGGTGTGGCTCCCTCTGTGAAGAAAATGGTCCCCCTCTGTACTAGCCCTTCCACCAGGACCTCCATGCCCCTGTCAACAAACCGTGGTGCAATTTATCCTTACCTGCCATGCTCAGGATAAACTGTGCAGGGCAGCTGCAAACTGAGAGAGCTCAATCGTGTGTCCATTATGTTTTAAAGATGGCACCAGTGCAAGGGATCACGGACTATCGGGGCATCCTGGCGATCGTGAGTAACTCCAGCCATGATGGGTGGGATCGGGCTGGCACTTCTTGCAGAGGATGGTGCAGATAAAACATCCTTCTCTTTTACACTGATGTGCAGGTATGTTCCATTATTTAGGATGGGAAAGATTGTGGAGCATTCTCCTCCAGTCATTTGTTTAATCGTCCATCACCATTTAGGACTGAATGTGACAGGACTGCTGTGCTTCCATCAGATCTTTTTGTCAAGCACGGTAGCTTTAATGAGTTAGCATCAGGTTAAAGTTCATGTGATTCTGACTGACATCTTCACCCACACTCGTCACTGAGTCATAGATGGTGTTGATGGTAATGACAGACTGAGGTGTTACCCTGGCAAGAAGTTACAGGTTGTGGTTGAATGCTGTTCTACTTCTCCTGCTGCTGTGGTCTACAGCACTACGTGAATACTCAGTTTCGAGCTGCAATATCTGCAATGCAATTCTGCTGTCTGTTCCCCAAATCTCACTGAGACCCATTCACCCATGAGCCCTGCACTCAGTGACCTAACCTGGTTTCTGATGTGGAAATACTTCCATTTTCAAACTCTCATTCTGCTGAGGGTCTGTCTCCCCGGGTCTTGCTTCCAATCTGACACATTCCGCAAAAGCATTTAACTGATCTTAATTCAAATGTTTAATTCACCTGAATCCTTTTCCTTGAGAAATACCATCTTCTGTGTTTAAAGTGAATGTGTTTCCTCTGTTTCTCTCCCTGACCATGATTAAGAGCTCTGTAGTGTCAGTGATACCAGCCTTATGTAGTTGCAGAGCCAATGAATTCTCTGGATTCCCAATCATCTTCACCACATTGCATGTTTTCTCTTTTGGTTTGATGCCTTGTAACACATGGCTGCCTTGTTCTCCCATGAGCATGTTTCATCTTCTTGGGGTTGCATTTCTGGTATTATCTTCCGAATTATCCCCAGAACCTTCTCCCATTGCTGCTCCATGGTCTTTCCTGCTCAGCTCCCCTTCCAATTAACTCTGGCCAGCTCCTCTCGCATGTCTTTGTAGTTACATTGCTTAATTATAACCACATTACATCTTGAAGAAAGCATTGCGTATAACTGAAAGAAGGAGTTTTGAGAGATGGGCCACGAAGAATGACTGGTGGATTTCTTAAATAGACACAAAGGGTGAACGAGAGAGAGAGAGAGAGGATATAGATATGGAGATGTGGAAAATGAGAAACTATATGATCGAAATAGATATACTTCCCTCAATGTTTTGGCAATTCCTGTGGGCGGTGGTCCTTTGTACAGTGCACGTACAACAGAGCAATATGTTTAAATGCTGGGTCTGATGCCATAACTTTTCTCTCCAACAATATGACAGACACTAGCTTTGGAAAGAACCCAACAGGCCAACATATTTAATTCCTGGTAGAAAGTGGATTAACTGAAATAAGTTGGGAAACCAGAAACAAGAATTTATAACACACATCCTAAGAAGAATGAGAGACTAGAGTTGGGAATCCCAGAAAAGGGGGAACGTTGAGAGAAAGGGAAGATATCACTTCAGATGAGGATCAAATATTGTTTTAATGATTTATAAATTTTATACATCGTGTGCATCATTTTTCGTTAACTATGTCTCCGTTGTCATTCAGAATGTGTTGTACACATATGAACAATCTTCCTTATCTGAACACACACTGATTAAACAGTGTATAAAAAATCATTTTTCCTCCATTTCACACTGTCCTGTTGTCGTGCTCGCAGGATACATGAACACCAACTGGCTACCAAAAGACATGACCCACTCTCACTAGTTCCCATACATACAGGAAAAGGACACCACGTTGACTGTGACAACACACACTTCCTAGGACAAAGCCACACACGAAAGTTCTTAGAAGCATGACATTTTAGCCAGAAGTACATCAATAAACATATTAATTTCGATCCTATCTACCTTCCCTTGAACAAAAAAATGGAAATGACATCACGACACTTAAGAAACCAAGACCTAGAAATAGAAAGACACGACATCCCACCAGTGCGTCACCAGAGACTCTCACTGATGATGTTACCCAGTCTTGGTGACGAAACATCTGAAAACAAACCTTCAAGTTCAGCGAGTTAACATACATAATTATAAATTGTTATTTTTCTCTTAATCGTGGAATTTGCGACTACTTTGTCACTCATGTTTTAACAGATAACGAGGTGAGGTGAGCTTTTCTGGGTGTGTGGTTTTAATTAACAGAGGGGTTCAACATCGACATCATAACAGTTTGAGGGCTTGTCGTATGGAATTTAGACAGATGTGAACAGATTTGGGGTACAAAAGGTCCCAGCAGATTCCAACACTTGGCAGTTAGTGACCTAGATCTTCAAGTAATACAGGTGAGAAAATTCATTTAATTTTGTTTCCTTGTGGTCGGTTAATTTAAAAGAAATGGCTTTTAATATTACTAAAAAGGTTCTGAGGTTTGAAGATGGTACCCAAATTTGCCAAGAACGTGTAGAAAGATAAAGGAAGGGCATACTTTTAGAATTAACATGTAGAGTAGAATTGTGTTTCACCAGAGACAAAAGGAAAGCTGTCATCATAATGGAGTTGCTCAAGCACTTTGGTCTATCAGAGAAGCTGGCAACTGCAGTCGAGTTAGAAAAAACTTAAATTGAAAATATGACAACTGCAGTTAGAAGATAAAGAGAGAGACTGAAAGAGAGAGAAGATAGAGAAAGAGAAAGAGAGGAAAAAGGAAGAGAGGGAGAATTTGAAATTCAAAAGTTTGGAATTAGTTAAGAAAGTTAAATTAGCAGGATGAAGATGAAGGGAGAATGTAGGGATGTATGCAACTGTGTTAATACATTGCCATATTTCAGTGCGAAAAATGCCAAAACCGTTTTTATTTCATTTGTGAAATTGGGTAATGCTAGTTCAGACTAAGATGGTGGGTACAGCTTGAGAGATATATGCAGTGCTGTCACGTGAGGGAGCAAGAGATTATGCAGATGTCAAGCAGGCTATGTTGAGTGCTTATGAATTGGTACTAGAAGAATATAGACAGCGGTTCAGAAATATAGAGATGGAACCAAGTCAGACTTATATTGAGTTTGAAAGAATTAAACACAGTCATTTTGAGAGATGGGTGCAGGCCTTAAAAATGGATAAGACCTGTGAGGCTCGAAGGGAGATTATTCTGCCGGAGGAGTTTAAAGACTCACTTCCAGAGATGGTAAGAATTCAAGTGAATGAATAGGAAGTTCAAGAAGTGAGAAGCGCAGCAGAAATGGCAGGTAAATATGCACTGGTGCATGAGATTATATTTAGCTTCTGGGAGGATTTTCATCCTGTGAGGGATAGAAATTGGGAGAAGGGGAGATCCTAAACAACAAAACATAGAGTAAAGCACACTGGCAATAGTTTACCACCGGTGAAAAAGAAGCCCAAGGGGGTTGAAAGGTGGTGAAAGGCCTCAGGTGTTCTCATTATAACGGAGCGGAACACATAAAATTACAGTGCTGATGGTTTAAGAAGGGCACTGGGAAAAGGTGTTTTCACTGCAGTAAACTGGGACACACCGTGCTGGGCATTGAAGCAAGGCACTTTGGGAAAAGATGTGATTAAGCCAGTGGTATTAGTGAACCTGGTAAAGGAGACCCCAAGTAGAGCCGAGGAGCTGCAGGAGAGTGCACAGCCTAGACAGGGGCTGGGTATGGAGTCAGTGCCTGATCCCTACAAAGAATACACCTCTGTAGATAAAACTTACTAAGCAAAAAACGGGTGTGGGGAGAGGACAAAAGTAATAATTTTGCAAGATGCAGGATCTGTTCAGTTTCTAATAGTTGAGAAGTGAGGAGCCGGAAAGGCAAAACAGATCAGACAGCATCCAAAGAGCAGGACAATCAATGTATCAGTCATAAACCCATCATCAGGAATGTGGCAGGGAACAAGGGGGCTGAAAGGTAAATACGAGGGTAGGAGCTGGGCTGGCAGGAGGGTCACTGGGAGGGTGATAGGAAAATGTAGGTTGGAGTATAACTGATATGTCAGAGGGGAGGGTGGAGTGGATAGGTGGGAAGGAAGATGGACAGTTAGGGCAGTTCAAGAGGGCAGTGCTAATTTAAATGGTTGGGGGAGGGGCACTTTGGAAATTGGTGAAGTCAACGTTGATGCTGAATAGTTTGACGTTTTCAGCTGTCCTACCACCTAGCCACTTTACCCTCCCCTCCGAACTATAACCATCAGGCCCCGCCTAAATCTACCTATCGCCTTCCAAGCGACCTTCCACCCAGTTCCACCCCCACCATCCTATTTAATTCTCAGCCCCTTCCCCCTCCCTTACTTTCCTGATGAAGAACTTACGCCTGAAACGAGTCTTTGACAAGGAGATTGAGTGAAGTGATTACGCCACAGTTGAAGACGGTGAAGACATGGCTGCCAAGTTCAGTGTGCTACGTGCTTGATGTCGGAGGTCAACGACTCTGGTGTGTCTGGCTCGTATAAGTGTGGAAAGTGTGTTCACGTTCAGCTACTGACCGAGCATATTGCAGCACTGATGAAAGAACTCGAGGACCATTGGCTCATCCGAGAGAATGAGATCTTTCTGGACAAGACCTTCAGCGAGATTATTACACCGACCATACCAGAAAAGAGCAGAAGAGAGCAGACGATGAGGAAGGCGGAGAGGAGACCCCGGGGTGTAAGAGACTCCGGGGGAAGTACCTGTCGGGAACAAGTTGAATCTTTTGGAAACAGTAGAGACAGATGACACTGCCAGTCCACGAGGCGGCCAGGTCCGTCAATCAAAAGTTGGCGTGGAGGCACAGCGGAAGAGTCGGACATCACACAGAGCTGTGGTAATAGGGGACTCCATCGTGAGAGGAACTGACCGGGGTTTTTGTGGCAGCAGACGGGACTTAAGGATGGTTTGTTGCCTTCCTGGTGCCAGGGTTAAAGACATCACAGACAGAGTGCAGGAAATTCTCAAGGACGAAGGTGAAGAGCAAGAGGCGGTCGTACATGTCGGCACAAATGATGTCGGAAAGAAGAGGAAGAACATACTACAGCGGGACTTCGGAGAACTAGGAAGAAGACTGAAAAGCAGAACGTCCAAGGTGGTTATCTCGGGTTTGCTTCCAGTTCCTCAGGGTGGTGAGGCCAGAAACAGGGAGATAATGGATTTGAACACGTGGCTGGGAAACTGGTGCAGGAAGCAAGGATTTAAATTCTTGGATAACTGGGGTATATTTTGTTGTAAGCATATATTGTACAACAGAGACGGTTTGCACCTTAATAGATTAGGGACCAGCATTCTGGCAGGCAGGTTTGTTACTGCAACACAGCTACGTTAAAACTAAGTATCGGGAGGGAGAGGACAAACTGGATGTTTTAGAAGGAAATTGAAGGGAAAATTAGAACAAGGGAAATCAAGAAAGACAATAGTATCAATGAGGCAGAAAACTCAAAAAGGGATCATGTTGTAAGGTTGAGTGAAATAGGAGTTGATGGGAAGGGTGAGGGCAGTAACAAATTAAAAACACTATACATGAATGCACGAAGCATTAGAAATAAGATGGATGAGCTTGAGGCTCTTTTGGAAATTGGCAAATACGATATTGTGGGGATAACTGAGACGTGGCTTCAAGTGGACAGGGCCTGGGAAATGAATATACAAGACTACACGTGCTATCATAAGGACAAACTGATCGGCAGAGGGAGTCGGGTGGCCATGTTGGTAAGGGATGACATTCAGTCCCTTGCGTAGGGGGACCTAGAATCAGGGGATGTAGAGTCAGTGTGGATAGAGCTGAGAAATTCTAAGGATACAAAGACCCTCTTGGGAGTTATCTACAGGCCCCCAAACAGTAGTCTGGATGTCAGATGTAAGTTGAATCAGGAGGCGAAATTGGCCTGTCGCAAAGATGTTACTTCAGTTGTTATGGGGGATTTCAACATGCAAGTAGATTGGGAGAATCAGGATGGTATTGGACCTCAAGAAAGAGACTTTGTGCCTCCGATATGGATTCTTAGAACATCTGGTGCTGGAGTCTAACAGGGAGAAGGCAATTCAGGATCTGGTATTGTGCAACGAATCAGAATAAATCAGTGACCTCGAAGTGAAGGAGCCGTTGGGAAGTAGTGACCATAATACAATAAGCTTCAATCTGCAATTTGAGAGGGAGAGGGTACAATCGGAAGTGACAATATTTCTGTTGAATAAAGGGAAATATGGAGCTATGAGGGAGGAGCTGACCAAAGTTCAATGGTTTAATTCCTTAGCAGGGATGAAAGTGGAGGAACAATGGCAGATATTTCTGTGTATAATGCAGAAGATGCAGGATCAGTTCATTCCATAAAGGAAGAAAGATCCTAGGAGGAGGCATGGGCGGCCGTGGCTGACGAGGGAAGTTAAGAAAGATATAAAGTTAAAAGAGAAAAGTATGACATAGCAAAGAAAAGTGGGAAAACAGAGGACTGGAAAGCTTTTCAAGAAGAACAGAGGATTACTAAGAAGGAAATACGCAGAGAAAAAATGAGGTCGAAGGAAAACTGGCCAAAAATATAAAGGAGGATAGTAAAAGCTTTTTCAGGAATGTGAAAGGCAAAAAAATGGTTCAGACTAAAGTTGGGCCCTTGAAGAGAGAAACAGGGGGATATATTACAGGAAACAAAGAAATGGCAGAAGAATTGAATTGGTACTTCAGATTTGTGTTCACTGGGGAGGACACAAGCAATCTCCCTGAGGTAACAGTGGCTGAAGGATCTGAACTTAAGCGAATTAATATTTGCCAGAAATTGGTGTTGGAGAGACTGTTACGTCTGAAGTTTGATAAGTCCCCGGGGCCTGGTGGTCTGCATCCCAGGGTACTGAAGGAGGTGGCTCAAAAAATCGTGGATGCGCTGTTGATTATTTACCAGAGTTCGATAGATTCGGGATCAGTTCCTGCGGATTGGTGGGTGGCTAATGTTACCACTTTTTAAGAAAGGTGGGAGAGAGAAAACAGGAAATCACAGACCAGGTAGTCTAACCTCAGTGGTGGGAAAGATGCTGGAGTCTATTATAAAGGATGAAATTACGACACATCTGGAATCGTAGTAACAGGATAGGTCAGAGTCAGCATGGATTTATGAAGGGGAAATCATGCTTGACTAATCTTCCAGTATTTGTTGAAGATGTAACTCTGAAGATGGACGAGGGAGATCCAGTAGATGTAGTGTACCTGGACTGTCAGAAAACTTTTGATAAAGTCCCACTTAGGAGGTTAGTGAGCAAAATTAGGGAGTATGGTACTGGGGGCAAAGTACTGACTGGGATTGAAAATTGGTTGGCTGATAGGACACAAAGAGTAGTGATAAACGGCTCCATTTCGGAATGTCAGGCAGTGTCCAGTGGGGTACCTCAGGGATCAGTGATGGGACTGCAGCTTTTTACAATATATGTTAATGATATCGAAGATGGTATTAGTAATAACATTAGCAAATTTGCTGATGATGCTAAGCTGGGTGGCAGGATGAAACGTGAGGAGGATGTTAGGAGATTGCAGGGTGATCTGGACAGGTTAGTTGAGTGGTCAGATGCATGGCAAATGCAGTTTAATGTGGATAAATGTATGGTTTTCCACTTCGGTGGCAAGAACAGGAGGGCAGATTACTATCTAAATGGAATTTAGGTAAAGGGGCAGTACAGAGAGATCTGGGTGTTCTTGTACACCAGTCAATGAAGGTAAGCATGCAGGTACAGCAGGTAGTGAAGAAGGCTAATAGCATGCTGGCCTTCATAACAAGAGGGATTGAGTATAGAAGCAAAGAGGTTTTTCTGCAGCTGTACAGGGGCCTGGTGAGACCACACCTGGAGTACTGTGTGCAGTTCTGGTCTCCAAATTTGAGGAAAGGCATTCTGCTATTGAGGGAGTGCAGCGTAAGTTCTCGAGGTTAATTCCTGGAATGGCGGGACTATCTTCCGCTGAAAGACTGGAGCAATTGGGCTTGTATATCCTTGAGTTTAGAAGACTGAGAGGGGATCTGATTGAGAAATATAAGTTTATTCAAGGATTGGACACTCTGGAGGCAGGAAACAAGTTTCTGCTGATGGGTGAGTGCCGTACCAGAGGACACAGCTTAAAAATACAGGGTAGACTATTTAGGACAGAGATGAAGAGAAACTTCTTCACCCAGAGAGTGGTGGCTGTGTGGAATGCTCTGCCCCAGAGGGCAGTGGAGGCCCAGTCTCTGGATTCATTTAAGGAAGAGTTGGATAGAGCTCTCAAAGATAGTGGAATCAAGGGTTATGGAGATAAGGCAGGAACAGGATACTGATTAAGGATGATCAGCCATGATCATATTGAATGGTGGTGCAGGCTCGAAGGGCAGAATGGTCTACTCCTGCACCTATTGTCTATTGTCTATAACGTCAACTTGCCTGCCCCTCGGATGCTGCCGATTTGCGGTGCTTTTCCAGCCCCTCACTTTTCAACTTTGATCTCGAGCACCTGTCGTCCTCACTTTCCCTCAGCCTCTAATCGTAAGAGCTGGAAGTATTTTCACTCTTTCTGACATATTACTCAACAGCGTGATAATTTGTGGAATGGGGACAGAAATTAAGCATTCCCTTGTGTAAAATCAGGTTGCAGTGCCACATCAAGGTTGGGGAAGTAACAGTGAGATTGAGTGGCAGGGTGTCAGTTCCAGGAATGCAGTTTGTTCTTGGGAATGAGTTAGCAGGGTCAAAGGTGGGAAAGGCGCCCCTTGTGGTGGAGAAGCCAAAGTAAGACCAGGGAACAGGGGAATTAAAAGGAAAATACCCCAGGGATTTTTCCAGACTGTGTAGTAACAAGATCCTACTGTCATAAGTTACAACAGAAAGGAAAACCGAAAGAAAACGCCAAATGAGTTGATGCACGGAATATTCAGGCTAAAGCATTTCTAATGGCCTGGAATGAACAAGGACATGGTTACTTTTTGTTGTACATGTCATACATACCAAATGGTAGGAAAGTCACAGGCCATATTAAAACCAGCACCTTTGTTGCCAATTCCTGTATTCGAAGAACTTTTCACGTAAGTTATGATTAGTGGTGGAGCTCCCCTTTTCAAATTAAAGAGGAAACCAATATCTGCTGATCATAATGGATGTGTCCACCAGATTTCCAGGGATAATTCCATTATGGGGTGTTAAGGCAAAAGGGGAGGTGGAGGAGTTGGTAGCTTTCTTTACTCGCTGTGGGCTATGCAGTGTGATTCAGTCAGACCAAGGGTCTCATTTTACCAATCAGCTATTTAAGTACATCTTGGATAACTTCGGCATACAGCAGTTTAAATCAAGTGCATCCCATCCCGAATCCCAGGGAGTCTTGGAAAGTTGGCATCAGATGCTAAAGGCAATATTAACAGCGTACTGTCAGAATTACCCGAATGATTGAAATAAAGGCGTCTCATTATATTGTTTGCCATGAGAGATGCCCCAAATAAATCTACTCAGTTTACTTCCTTTGAGTTAATATTCGTACATGAAGTGAGAGGTCCTTTGAAATTAATTAAATATAAATTGACAGGACCGAAGTCGGAGATCCACACTTGGATTATGTGTCACACGTGAAGGAGAAATTAGATGGAGTAGGTGAGTTAGCTAAACAGCACCTGAAGAGGACACAGCATGGAATGAAGCAGGTGGCAGATAGAAACTCTGAAACTTTGACGATTTCCCGTGGGGATGAGGTATTAGTATTGCCACCAGTGGTAGGAAATCCCTTCAAAGCCAGGTTTAGTGCCCCCTTTCAAATGAAAAAAGTGTTGAGTCAGTTCAACGATCTGGTAAAGATAGCAGAGATGACAAAAAAAGTTAGAGTTCGTCACGTGAATGAATAATGCTCCAGATACATTTAAGACTCAGGAACAGAGTTGTGGCCAGATGAACAAATTATGCAGCTTATCTGTATGATGTAGTGACCTTTAGCAAGTGTTTGAAAGCTCACATGTTACAGTTGGCAAAGCATGTTGAACGATTACAAGAAGCAAACTTGGTAATAAACTTAAAGAAAACAGAATTCGCGAAGGCAGAGGGGAAGTTCTTGGGACATTACATTGAACATGGAAGCTTGACCCCATGGAACACAAAGACGAAGGGCTTGGAGAAATTTCCACGACCATCCTCGAAGAAAGAGGTGCTTCGATTTTTCGAACTGCGTGGATTCTATCGGAAGTTTGTTCCAAACTTCAGCAGCGTATTGGCACCACTGATGGATTTACTAAAGATGAACACAGAATTGTGGTGGACAGAACAATGCCAGGAGGCATTTGAGGATTTTAAAGCAGGATTAATCACCGCACCAGTTTTAGCTGCACCAAATATTCTGAAACCCTTTGAAAATTGAGTTTGATGCTCGGGGTATCGTGGTCGGAGATGTATTGATACAGAAAGAGGATGATGGAATTGAATGACCAATTGGCTACTTGTCGAAAAAAATTCAATATCCACCAGAAAAAAAATGCAACATCTCCATTATTGAAAAAGAATGATTAAGTTTAGCACTGGACTGACAATATTTTTATGTTTGTATGACAAAGGAATTGTCAGAGATGGTTGTGGAGAACGACATACCTCTCGCATTTTTTGGAATGTTTAAAGACCAGAATATGAGACTATTTCATTTGAGTCTAATCTTACCGACTTTAACCTTACAAAATGTACATGTTGTGGGTCCTAAAATGTGATAGCAGATGCGTTAACCCCGATTTTATGGAATACGTTTAGATAAAATTTGACTTATTGCAGTGTTATATATATGTGTGCAGAATTAATATATATGGTATAGCTGAGATCAATACTTTTGTAATTCATAATAATGGTATTAAGAATTAGAGGAAAAGAAATGAAGCCATCTTTTCATTCTGCCATTTCATGTTTTGTTTTTGAAGTGGGGAGATGTTATGAAGCCGAAAGCATGTCCGGTCATTTTAAGACAGAACGGGTTTTGCTGAATAGGAAGTACAGCCAGAGATGCAAGCTAAAGTTCAAAATGTTCCACATGTAACACTGAGCTGGAAAATGGAAACCTGAGTTTTGGTTGCTGTTTTGACAACAATTCAAAGACAACCAAAGAGTTTAAATAACGCTCAGGATACCAGAAGCCAACAGAATGTGAATATTATTGTTTGGACACCTGGAAAGCAATCGAATTATGAGAATTATTGTATCGTGGGGAGTATATAAACCCAGCATTTTGAACACTAGAGGGAGAGCCACTGCCATCCTACAGCAGAGTAACTGCTGTAGAGCAGGAGTGCTAACTGGCCATTTCTAACACTCTCTAGCAAAGATACATGTTCATGTCAAACCTACTTGCGTAAAAAAATGACCCAGGAGATCAGCAGCTGAAAGAGTGAACACAGCGGGGAAGATAGAGAATGTGTGGTCTTGAGATTGTGATGTTGCATGGGTTTGGGTTGTGATTGGGTTGTTGGAACAGCATATTTTTACAGAGTCTGAGTCAGATAGTAATTAGCTCAGACAAGAGGGGCTTGTATTTGTGAATAGTTGTTGTGTAGTGTTCACTTTTAAAGTTAAGAAATTAACTTGTTAATTTTTGTTTAAATAGTGGAATGTAGGAGATCTGTGTCACTCATATCTTAACAGTTTAACAAGGTGAGGCGAGCTTTTCTGGATGTTTGGTTTTAATTAACAGAGGGGTTTGACACCACTTTGTAAATGTCCATCCACGCTAACCCCAATTCCCTGCAGTTGGCCCATATCCTTCCAGTCCTTTCCGATCCACATATTTATCCAAATGCTATTGAAATGTTGTTAATGTACCCCCCTCAACCACATCTGCTGGCAGCTCATCCACGTACTAGCCCTCTGTGTAAAGAAGTGGCCCCTCAGGTTCCCTTTTATTCCTTCCCCTTTAACCTTAAACTGATCCCCTCTCGTCCTCGATTTTCTAAACCTTGGAAAAGACTGAGAGTATTCACCCTATCCATATCCCTCATGATCTTATACAGCTCTATAAGGACCCTCCTCAGTCTCTTCCACTCTAAAGAAAAGGACCTACTTGCCCAACCTCGCCCTATAACTCAGACCAATGGGTCCTGGCAATGTCCTTGTAAATTTCTTCTGCACGCTTTCTAATTTCATAACATCCTCCCCATAACAAAGGTGACAAAACTGAATACTCCAAGTGCAGCCTTACCAAAGTCCTGTGTAACTGAAACATAAATTCCCAACTTCTATACTCAATGTCCTGCCTGATGAAGGCCAGTGTCGCAAATGCCCTTTTCACTGCCCTGTCGACCTGTGACTCCACTCTCAGAGAACCGTGCACCTGAACGCCAAGGTCTCTCTGCCCACTACACCCCATAAGGCTCTCCCATGCACCATGGAACTCCTACCTTGATTTGAGATTCCAAAATGCAAGACCTCACACTTCTATTTTAAATTCCATTTGCCATTTCTCGGCCCACTTGCCCACTTGATTAAGGGTCTGCTGCAATTTGTGATAATCTTCCTCACGAATCACAATCCCACTTATTTTAGTGTCATCTGCGAACTTACTAATCATACCTTGTACATTCTCAACCCAATCATAGATAACAAACAGCTATGGGCCCAGCCTCCAGTCTGACAAGCATCCTTCCACTAAACCCGCTGCATCCTACCATCAAGCCAACTGTGTATCTAATTGGCCAAATCCCCCAACATTCCACATGATGGAACCTTCCAGAGCAGCCTGCCATGTGAAACCTTATCAAAGGACTTACTGAAATCATTACAGACTACGTTTACCGCTCTTCCCTCGTCAACCTTCTTGGTCACTTCACCAAAGGACTCTCAGAAATTTGGGAAGCATGATCTCCCACTCACAAGTTCATGCTGACTGCTCCGAATCAAACCCTGTGAAAGTAATGGGTGCAGTCAATGGTATGCTGTCCTTCATTGTAAGATGATTCGAGTACATAAGTAAAGCCATCTTCCTGCTGTTGTAGAGCTTTGCTGAGAGAGAACTCGGGGCACTCTGTACAGATTTGATCACTTTTGTAAGGAATGATCTCCTTACCACATAAACCAGTGATGGTATCATGTGAATAAAGTGAAGGAGCTGAGTGTTTAATCTGTAGTACTGTGAGAGACGAGGAAATGGTGATGCTGAAACACGAGGAGTGGTAGCGATCACTTATTTCCAAAAAAGACATTGACAGGGAGAGAAATTCTATACTTTACCCAGGATTGATGGTTTGATTTATTGTCACGTGTATCTCAATACAGGGAAAAACTTTATTTATGAGCAGTGGAGGAAGATCATAGGAAGCATGGCCAGACAGATCATAGGGTGGAAATAGACTTGGACAGGGTAAGGCATACAGGTTACACTGAACAGGACGTGCACTAGACAAGATCAACATGAACAAGATCACCATTATTTGAACTTAGAGCATCCATTCATCAGTCTAACGTGACTTTCCTAATAGTTTGTATGCCTAAATTAACTCTCCCCATGTTATTGTGCAGTCGGCGTGTGAACCCTGTACTGAACGTCAGGTTGCTCACAATCCCCAACAGCAGCCACAATATCTTCTATTTGAAACAGGTAGCCATTCCCACCCACTTCTGCCCTACATAGAGAACACCAGGCTGTCTTCTTGGAGATGGAAGGTGCCTTCTTGAGACTTTACACAAGACATATGGCTTCCCTGCTCACCTCGAGAAAACCACGTTAAAGTCCCACGTGTGTATCATAAGCCACGGAGCCAAGAGGAACACCGTGGAGCAATCTCTCTGTGCAGCCTCTGCTCCAATTGTTCATCATGTTAGAGCATCAATTAGGAGACAGTGAGGACTGCCGATGCTGGAGATCAGAGTAGATAGTGGATTGCTGGAAAAGCACAGCAGGACAGGCAGCGTCCGAGAACCAGGAGAATCGACGTTTCGGGCATAAGACATTCATCAGGAATCAGCATAAATTACCTAATTCTGCCCCCGTGTAAGCGCATTGAGGTGGAAATGGCATCCTTCTGTTCCTGTGTAAGTGGCTCAAGGGACTGACTGGCTACTTCCTCGTCCAATTGGACAGGGCCAAGGGCCTGACTGGGTTCCTGTTTGACAGCTCGATGTGCTGACAAGTGTGACAATGCTGCAGCTTTAAGGGGTCATTTTGTCCTTTTTTTTTAAGAGAGAGATTGAACGATTGTTACCAAGCTGGCTAGTTAAGACCACTTGAGTAACAGTGAGGGAGGCCATCAAGTCTGAATGGGTGTGGCCAGCTCTCACAGATTAGGTCACTGGGTTTTGGTTTCTCAGTAACATCAGAAACTATTGGGGTCTCCACAAAGTTGGAAGCTTTAAGGAATGTCTCCTAGCTGATACTCTCTCTGAATTTTCTCTTGCTGCTGTTTTTAATTCTTGGATTGGAGAAATGTTTGTGACATTCTGTATCTGAATATTTCTTTTTGCCAAGGGCTGTGTTTATGGGAGTTTCCTATGTTAGAATAGTTCATTAGTAATAGCTCCTAGATCTATTATTCTGTTAAGCTGTCCAATGTAATTACATTATTCTAAATTCCTCTTTCTTTGGTTTTGTGTCATCTTTTGTGTTTAAGTAAATGGTGTTTTGCTTACCACCGAGTAGTTTGACCAATCACATTGCATCTGGAACAGAAACTTTACAATTCCTTTAAAATAAGAAAACATTAGAATCGCGGCTACTGCCTTCAAATATTTTCGGGGGGCTCTGGTGTGGTCCATCACACTAGACTCCTTCTCTTCCTGAGTAATAGGCTGAAGGCGCTGAATGGGCTGTCACTGTTCTTCTCCAATAGTGTAAATGGGCTAAATGGCTTCCTCATATTTCTGTGAAACCAGAGTTAGATGGTGAATGAACTCTTGTTTTACTGTGGCAATGTACTGTTACATGAATGTTACTGACACTTTAACAGCACAAGTCTCAATGGAGTCAGGGTCTTGCTGCAATGGACACAGACCAGTTCAGGAGCTGAGGGGGGAAAAAATGTTCCAAACATTGTGGAATCTTCATCGACCATCCCCACTTCTGATCTTATGGTGGGGAGGGTGGGTCGGGGAGACATTGATGAAGCAGCTGAATATCTTTGAGAAAAGGAAGCTGACCTAACGATCTCCGACAGAGGTGACCCAGAACTGAGATGATGAACATCTTACTTTGTGCCATGTTTGACACCAAACACTGGAGAGTTTACTCTGATTCCCATTAAGTCCAGCTCCTTGGTGTCAACAGAAGTTAATCACTGCCTTGATATCGGGGCCAGTCATTTTTACCTGAACCCTTGAGTCAACCTCTTTTGTTCACATCAATAAGCCATGATATAGGAGCAGCAACTGTTTTCTTCAAACAGGTAGGATTGAATGAGTGGATTTCTCTTCTCAAGAGTGTTGGGGAGCAAGATGACTGAAAGTATTTGAAGAGGAGGTAGATAGATATTGACCTGTCAAGGAAGTGAGTGCTATGAATAATTGGGTATGAAAAAGGATTTGAGACCAAGAACAGATCAGCCATGATCTTAGTGAAGGGTAAGGCAGCCTTGGGGAGTGAACGACCTGCCCCTGTTTCTGATGTTCTCCCATTCTATTATTTGAAAGTTAGTGGGTGTTATTTTCATGAAAGTTCTGTTATTGAATGTTGCAGTCAGGGAGACCAGAGGATTTTGTGAGCCATTGCTTGGTGAGGTATGTGGGCTGTAATCACAGTGAATCTGGGTCTACAACATGACCAACAAATGAATCACAAGTTGCAGAGAGGAGGACCTCTGCAAAGAGAGATGAGGGGCCTCTTTCATACCCAGCCTGGGCTTCCCAATTACATTTCCCAAATCACCTCAAACAATGTGGGACAGTCTTGAAGGGCCGAATAGTCTCCTGTGTTTCTGTGCACCAGGTTATAGGAGTAAGTAGCCTCCAACTGCTCCTGTCTAGCAGGTATGAGGGGCTGAATGGAACACAGGAACATGACACTGAGGAGCAGGAATGGGTCATTAGATACTTTGAGCGTTCTCTACCAGGGACTAAGATTGTGGCTGATCAGGTTGGGGTCTCAGCCCCACTTTCCTGTCTGTGTCTCATTATGCATGATTCACTTCTCTGTCAAATATTTACCCAACGCAGCATTCAATCAATATGAGCATAGAGACAAAATAAACTTCCAGTGAAGAGAATTCTGACTTGACAAGTCCTTTCAGAATTTTTTGTCATCTCTCTTGTAGAATCAGAGAGTCATCCATTAGTCCAATCCGTTCCCTCCAATCAGATATCAAATCTGATCCAGTCCCATTTGCCAGCATTTGGCCAATATTCCTCCTCTCAGATACTTTTAAATGTGCGAATGTAACCGCCTTCAGCACTTCCTCTGACAGCACTTTCTATGTACGCACCACTCTCTGTGTGAAATATTTACCTTCAGGTCCCTTGTAAATCATTCGCCCTCTCCCCTTCAACCTCTGCCCTCTTGTTCTGGACACCCCCTATCCTGGGGAGCAGAACGTGGCTGTTCAGAATATCCATGCCCCTGATGGTTTTATAAACCTCTATAATGTCACCCCTCAGCCTCTGACACTCCAGGGGGAAACACCTCAACCTAATCAACCTCTCCCTAAAGCTCAAACCTCCACTCCTGGGACATTTGTGTAAATCATTTCTGCAGAAAACCGAGTTGTACGCAGTATTCTGAAAGTGGCCTCACCAACGTCCTGTACAGATGTAACATACCACCACAACTCCTATACTCAATGCTCTGACTGATTAAGGCAAATGTGCCAAATGTGTTCTGCACCACTCTGTCTACCTGCGACTCCACTTTCAAGGAACAAAATACCTGCATCGCTCGGTCTCTTTGTTTCACAACACGCCCCAGGACCTTATCATTAAGTGTATAATTTCTGCCTTGATTTGCTTTCACACAATACAAAAACCTCGTATTTCTCTAAATTAAACTTCATCTGTCACTCCTTGCCCCTTTTGTCCCATCTAATTGCGGTCTTGTTGTACTCTGAGATAATCTACTACACCACCTTTCTGATGTCATCTGTAAACTTACTAACAATGGCCCAAATATTCACATCCAAATCCTTTACATAATTGACGAAATACAGTGAACTCAGTACTGATTCTTACAGCACACTGCTGCTCACAAGCCTCCAGTCTGAAAAATATCCGTCTTCCTTCAAGCCAATTGTGACGAGCTTCCTCTGTATCCCATGTGACTGAAACTTACTAATCTGTCTACCAATCGGAATGAAATACTAGCTATGAAGAGAGGCTGAGTCGGTTCGGTTTATTTTCACTACAAAAAAGGAGGTTGAGGGGGTCCTGGTTGAGGTTTGCAAAATCACAATGTGTACAGACAGTATGGATAGAGACAAGCTTTTTCCCAGGTTGAAGGATTCAATAACGAGATGTCATACTTTCAAAGTGAGAGGTGGAATGTTTAAGGGGAATACACCTGGTCAGTACTTCACGTCGAGGCTGGTAGGCGTTTGGAATGCGTTTCCAGCAGATGTGGTGGAAACAGGCACGGTAGATTCATTTAAGATTCGTCTGGACAGATGCATGAGGAGGTGGGGAGCAGAGGGAGACAGATGATTAGGAATTGACCGACAGATTTAGACAGTACATTTGGATTGGTTCAGGTTTGGAGGGAGAAGGACCTGTTCCTGGGCTGTAAATTTTCTTTGGTCTTTGTTCTTTAAATGAACACCTTGCTGAAGTCCATATAGACAATGCCTACCAAACTGCCTTCATCAATCTTCTTTGTCACCTCTTCAAAATCTCAACCAAATCAATGCTTTCCCATGCAGAAAGCTATGTTGTCTACTCCGATCAGCCCTTGCCTTCCCAAATGTATGTAAGTCGTGTCCCTCAGAATCCCCTCCAACAACTTACCCACCACTGACATCAGGCTCACCGGTCTATAGTTCCCCAGCTTTTTGGGTCACTGTTTCCTTTTCTAGTCCCACTCCTCCACTGCTCAAAACAAATGTTAAATGTGACCAGGTTGGTGATATGGCCGATGATATCGGTCTCAGACTGGGTCAGTGTCAGTTTTAGGAACAAGTCAGACTAGTTTCTTTAATCTGCTAAAACAACATGTTCATGATCCAAAGCAATGTTACTCAAACTATGGTGGAAAGATGAATGGCAAACTGTTTGGGTATTGCAATTATATAATCAATATTTCCCTTTCTAAAAATGCTGACACACACACACACACACACACAGACACACACAATCTCTGCAATTTTAACTTGAAAGAACTTTGTCCAAATATTATTGAAACGTGTGACAAAGGAAAAATTGTGAGATTGTCCAAAACGTTATTCTGCTTCTGAAGATATTGTACTCACACAAGCTACTAGCAATGGGATTTCATCCTGGGAGAGTTTGGATTTGACTGAATTCCCTTTGCTTTAGGCAGTGAGTAGATTCCAGTGAATGCTGGTTAGGGATCATCCAAAGGGTACTACGGTGGTTAGCACTACTGCCTCACAGCATCAGGGACTTGTGGTTGATTCCAGCCTTGGGTGACTGTCTGTGTGGAGTTTACACATTCTCCCCTTGTCTGCGTGAACTTATAATGGGTGATCCAGTTTCCTACCACAAACTGTGTAGGTTCGGTGGATTGGTCATGCTAAATTGTCTGTAGTGTTCAGGGATTTCTAGGTTAGGTGAATTAGTCAGGGGTAAATATAGGGAAATGGTTTGGGAAGGTTGGTATGGACTTGTTGGGCCGAAGGGCCTGTGTCAACACTGCAGGGATTCAATAAAAATAAGAATGGTAATGAAGGTAATGCCCAATGAAGGGTCTCAATTAGATATTTATTACTGAACACCAGAGACGAAGGAAGAGCTTAATTTCTGGTCACAAAACATCGATCACTCTTACCCAACTCTAATGTGCGACTCCCCTCTTCCTGGCCGCTGATTACTGTCCAGCCTCTCCTCCCCACTGACTGTGTCTGCAATCTGTCCCTCCTCCCCCAAACCACACAAGGCAAACCAAGCTCAGGGTCTTTGTGATAATCAAGGCCGGAGTGTGCAGGCCTCCTGGAGAGGGATGGGCACTTTAAAATTGAAGGGGGAGGGGGCGGTGACATTAATATCACTCACTGGGCTGAGGGGTGGCTGATGGAGTTTAATTTGGATTAATGCGAGGTACTGGATTTGGTAAATCAAACAACAGCAGGACCTGTACAATTAAAAGTAGAGCCTTTGGCAGTGCTGTAGTACAGAAACCTAGGCCGTCAGGTTTAATTCTTTAAAATTTGCATCTCATATAGATAGTGTGGTTAAGAAAGTGTTTAACACACTTGTCTTCATTGGTCAGACCTTTGAGTATCAGAGTGGGGATGTCATGTTGTGGTTGTACAGGACATTGGTGAGACCTCTTCTGGAATACTGTGTCCAGTCTGGTCATCCTGCCCGCTCATTCCATAGGCACACCACCCTCTGGGTGAAACAGCTGCCCCTTAGGTCACTTTTAAATATTTCCCCTCTCACCTTAAGCCTATGTCCTCTAGTTTTGGACTCCCCATACCCTTAGAAAATACCTTGACTATTCTCTTTGATATTACTGACGTTGATATTATTAAGTTGGAGAGGATTGAGAAGAGATTAACCTGGATGTTGCTGGGAAAGGAGGGAGTGAGCTATAAGGAGAGGCTGGATCGGCTGGGACTTTTTTCACTGAAGAATAGTTTCAGTATCTGAGATGTTTATTGGGGGAGGTGGAGGAGGCAGTCTCGGTGCTCCTTTCCTGGGAAGTGGTGGTGACGATGTGATGTGAGCCCACCATTTGTACCAGCTCGACACAAAAGGGAGATGGCATCAGGGCCACAGCTTCTAAGTTGTGCCGGGAGGAAACAGAACTGCCAGTGGGTTTAAAGTGAGAATTGCCCTTCACTGAACATTGCTCCTTACTCGGTCGGTGGGACGTGGATGTTTCAGAATCTCCACACGAGACGTCCCGGTCCTCTCCGGCTTGTACCAGGGTCCTCCCCAGATGGCGGGGGGGGGGGGGGGGGGTGAGGGAACGGATATCGGGCACTCCACCACCCGGCTTGGTCCTTTCTGTCCTTTTCCAGGCTGTTTCTCCTGGAATGGGAGGAAGAGAGGGAGGGAGGGAGGGAGGGAGTGGGTGTGGTCCTACTGTTAGTGTGAGTATCGGTGTGGAGGGGGTCATAGTGAGGTGTCTGGAGGGAGTCAGTCCACAGTGTTGATTCCATGCAGTGTTATTAGTGTGGGGGTGAAGTGGAGGGAGGGGGGGAGAGAGAGAGAGAGACAGAGACAGAGACAGAGACAGAGAGAGAAGGTGCAGCATGAGGCAGTGAGAGTGGTGGACCATGAGCCTTGTTCGGTGGTTGGTGCTATAACAGATATACAGTGAGTGTGAGGGAGCAGAGAGAATACAGTGACCCTTATCCTGACAGAGTGGGGAAGGTTATTGATGCTTGTCCTGTATTGCTGGACATTTCTTCAGACCCCAGATACTGCACTGAGCTGGGTGGGGAGCTCAGACCATGCTCGGTGGGTCTGGTGGTGTGTCCCCCTCTGGGAAGAGCATGGTCCCCCTCTGTACTAGCCCAGCCACCAGGACCTCCGTACCCCTGTTGACAAACCATGGTGTAATTGCCCCTTATTTGCCAGGCTCGGGGTAAACTGTCCAGGGCAGGTCCAAACTGAGAAAGCTCAACCATGTGCCCATTGGCCTTTTAAAGATGGCCCCAGTGTCAGGGATCACGGAATATCCAGGGGCATCTGGGTGATGGTGAGTACCTCCAGCCATGAAGGACTCCATTTACAAAGCTGGAGAACAAATGCTCATCCAAAACTCTCCATCATCTGACCTCACACCAATATCCCATTTTCCCATTTTTCCTGGGAAGACTGGCTCATGTTTCAGGATGTTATCGAAGTGTCCAGCTTTCAGTATTCTGCAACCTGGGAACACATCCTTCCATGACACTGTCTCTCAATCTCCCTCTCACTGTCTATACCCCAAACCCCTCCCATGTGATGATATTTAAACTGATTCCCCCGCTTGGTCTCTCTGGCAGTGATGTTCACACACACAGCACCCCCTTGTCAGGGCACAATGGAGACATGGAGCTGTAAATGGGTGGGAGCTGCACATCCTGTCAGTTCCAGCATGGGCTGCAACTTTCCCCACACTGGGCAGGGATCGAATACAGTATTACTGAGGAATGCACTGGGGTGGGGTACACAGTCCTACATGCTGGGAGGGTAACTGTTCCTGGGTTACAGATCAATGTACTGGGGTGGTGTACACAGTCCTACATGCTGGGAGGGTAACTGTTCCTGGGTTACAGATCAATGTACTGGGGTGGTGTACACAGTCCTACATACTGGGAGGGTAACTGCTCCTGGATTACAGATCAATGCACTGGGGTGGGGTACACAATCCTACATACTGGGAGGGTAACTGCTCCTGGGTTACAGATCAATGTACTGGGGTGGTGTACACAGTCCTACATGCTGCGAGGGTAACTGCTTCTGGATTACAGATCAATGCACTGGGGTGGGGTACACAATCCTACATACTGGGAGGGTAACTGCTCCTGGGTTACAGATCAATGTACTGGGGTGGTGTACACAGTCCTACATGCTGCGAGGGTAACTGCTCCTGGGTTACAGATCAATGCACTGGGTGGTGTACACAGTCCTACATGCTGGAGGGTAACTGCTCCTGGGTTAGAGATCAATGCACTGGGGTGGGATACACAGTCCTACATGCTGGGAGGGTAACTGCTCCTGGGTTACAGATCAATGCACTGGGGTGATGTACACAGTCCTACATGCTGGGAGGGTAACTGCTCCTGGGTTACAGATCAATGTACTGGGGTGGTGTACACAGTCCTACATGCTGGGAGGGTAACTGCTCCTGGGTTACAGATCAATGCACTGGGGTGATGTACACAGTCCTACATGCTGGGAGGGTAACTGCTCCTGGGATACAGATCAATGTACTGGGGTGGTGTACACAGTCCTACATACTGGGATGGTAACTGCTCCTGGTTTACAGATCAATGCACGGGTGATCACTGCACAGTTCCCTGTGCTGGTCACTCATTCTGGTTGAGGTTTATAGATAATACAATGATGTGGTCTGTGCAGCTCCTTATGCTGGATGGATATTTGTTTCAGGTTCACACATTAGTGCCCTGCTGTGGTCTACACAGCTCCCTGTGCTGGACAGATATCTAGTCCGGGTTTATATATCAATGCACTGCTATGGTCTACACAGCTCCCCGTCCTGGACAGATATCTAGTCCGGGTTTATAGATCAATGCACTGCTATGGTCTACACAGCTCCCTGTGCTGGACAGATATCTAGTCCGGGTTTATAGATCAATGCACTGCTGTGGTCTGCGCAGTGTTCCACTCTGGACAGATTGCTGGATTGTATTGTCCAGTGTAATGGATGAATCTGTCCAGATTGCTGGGTTGTACTGAGCAGGACACTGGCTTGTTCTGTACAGTGTTCCACAGTGAACAGATATCTCCTCTGGGTATATGGTGTCTGGGCTGGTTCTGGGAGGTGGATTGAGAATGTGGTATATCTAACCATTTCAGCTGATCTGGCAATGCCTTTAGTTCCCATTCCTGTGATTGGACGCTCCGTCTCACACCCCATTAATGTTACAGTGTGTCCAGGCACAGTACATCGTGTTGGTGGGGTGGGGAGGGGGGAAAGGTCATGGACAGGTCAAGGGGTTCCCCGGAACGTCCTGTCCTCAACATTCTATAACTGCCATTCCCCGGAACGTTCTATCCCTGACATTCTATAACTGACATTCCCGGAACGTTCTGTCCCTGACATTGTTTGTGATCGGCCGGACGTCAGTGAATTGAACAAACGATAAGATCCCGAGGGAAGAGATCCCGTTCCAGGGAGAAGGAGACACTGTTCCGAAGGTCCCTCAGGCAGTTAAAGGGGTGAATACGTTTTCCCTGCGTTTACATTTCTTCACGACACAGGATCGACCACAATTTAGACCAAAATACAGAAATTCCCAAACTCCGTTTGTCTTCCGGAA
Organism: Chiloscyllium punctatum; assembly: GCF_047496795.1. Taxonomy (NCBI): domain Eukaryota; kingdom Metazoa; phylum Chordata; class Chondrichthyes; order Orectolobiformes; family Hemiscylliidae; genus Chiloscyllium; species Chiloscyllium punctatum. The sequence goes on along the minus strand of NC_092790.1, from coordinate 41,404,402 downwards.
ACTGGGAGAGAATCCTTCAGGACAGCAACGTTCCCACTTTCCGTATTAGGAACTGGGAAGGAGTGACCTGTGTCTGCTCTCGAGTGATCGAGAGTGTGCGAATGTTCTAGAAACAATCTGTCCTTATGGATGTGTCTATGTGTGTTTGGGGAGGGAGGGTTTCTTGTGGTTCATGTCACATTTTCGTCAGTAATTCCGATCTTCCCATTTGTTATTCCAGCTCCAATTATTTTAATAAATCCCTGAATACAGGGACACATTTGAAAATCTCACTGGGTCCCCGATCAAACGGGTCCCTTTGCCTCCAGGCTGATGGATAATGGGTTTGTTTTCCTTCCTCACAGTTAACGTAGTGACCATCTACGTCCTGCTTTATAAAGATTGTGGATTGTCTCCATGTGTCAGACGTTACCTGGGGGCCATGGCAGCGGCGGATCTCCTGGTCATTATCCTCGACCTGATCCTGAGACACATTCCCATTGTTTATCGGGGACAGTTTTATTTCCTGAAGGACTCCGTCCCCGTGTGTAATATCCACGCCGTCCTGCTTTATACAGCCACTGACTGCTCTGTCTGGTTCACCTTCACTTTCACCTTTGATCGGTTTGTGGCCATTTGTTGCCAGAAGCTGAAAAGTAAATATTGCAGTGAGAAAACGGCGGCTGTGGTTCTGGGAGCAGTGACTGTGCTGAGCTGTTTAAAGAACATTTTCTGGTATTTTATGCTCACGGCTCGGTATTGGCTGGTGAACAATCCCTGGTTTTGTGAGATAACAGTCGCTGTTCTATGGTCCATTGTCTGGGTCACAATCGAGTTCCTCCACCACATTCTATCCCCGTGTGTCCCATTTCTCCTGATTCTGCTGCTCAATGTTCTCACCGTCAGACACATTTTAGTGACCAGCAGAGCCCGCAGGCGACTCCGCGCTCACACCAATGGGGACGCTCAGTCTGACACTGAAATGAGAAACCGAAAAATGTCCATCATTTTACTGTTTGTGATCTCGGCCAATTTCATCCTGTTATGGTCAACGTTACTGTTGTATTCTATATGGAGACGGATGTGGTATTTTGGGTATTACTCTGCGTATCTCCATCCCTTTCTGCAGGAATTGGGCTTCATGCTGCAGCTCCTCAGTTGCTGCACAAACTCCGCGATTTATGCCGTGACCCAGACTATGTTCAGGCAGCAGCTGAAGAATGTGCTGAAATATCCCTTCACCCAAATCCATCCATCAATCAAATTCCCTCATTAATCAATCCATCCGGGATTTTCTCATTTCAGTTCAGTGTTTCAGCGATGGAGCAGCCTGTCGCTCTGGTAACAGACTGAGGGTAGCTCTGGTTTGTCCATCCTTATCCCACAGGGGGGTTACAGGGAAACATTTCAATGTTTCTCACAACTCAGGGGCCAGTGAGAAAAGGCACCATCCCACGGACTGTATCCATCACTTCCATTTGTAACCAATAAAAATGTTGATTAAATCGTGCCGAGCAGCAGAGTGACCGATGTTGTTGTGTGTCTTTGTGTTGGAGAAGCTGAGCTGGAGAGAGACAGACTCAGCCCCAAGTCCTGGTCCTCAGGGAAGGGGAGGGCACCGCGCCCTGAGCTCAGGAGCTGGGTTTAACTCCCTCTAACCCCCCCCCATTCCAACCTGGCATCCCCAATTGCTCACCCCCACTTTTCCTCCTCAATTCTCTCCATCTCTCCCTTCCTGCACAATCTCTCTTTCTCACCACCTCGACCTTTCACTCTCTCTGGTCCCCTCTCAGAGCCCCCAACCCCGGTTTCTCCACCTGCCTCCACTATTCTTTCTGCCTCACTCTCCCCCCTCTCTCTCTCTCACACCCCAACATGAGTTTAATCCACCTGCCTCCATTCTTCTCTCTCCCCCTCACCCTCACTCTCTCTCTCTCTCTGCTGTCGTATCTATCTCCTTCTCACAATTCTGGCTCTACCCCATTTTCCCCACCTCGCACTTCCCGCATCTCTCGATCATCTCACACCCACACGCCGCCCCCCCCCCCCCCCCTCAAGCAGACTCACCACCAACCTGCAGTCTCTGGCTCAGATGGAGAGGGAAGGACCTGGGAGACAGAGTGTGTCAGAGAGAGAGAGTAAGGGCGGGACAGAAGGGAGGGAGATTCAGTTAGAGAGAAACGGAGGGTGGTGGGGAGAGGAGAGACCAAGATAGAGGGATCGAGAGTGAGAGAAGATGGAGAGAGAGCGAAGGAGCAGGGAAGACTCAGAGAGAGAGAGGGAAGGGAGAGATAAGGTGAGGGAGGGAGAGAGAGAGAAATAGGGGGAGGACATAATGAGAGAGGGGTCAGAGAGAGAGGGGACAGAGAGAGAGGGTGACAGAGAGAGAGGGACACAGAGAGCGAGGGAGACAAAGAGAGAGGGGAACAGAGAGAGGGGACAGAGAAAGTGGGGGGACAGAGAGAGAGGGACAGAGAGGGTGGGGGACAGAGAGAGAGGGGGATAGGAAGAGAGGGACAGAGAGAGGGGGGCAGAGAGAGGCAGACAGAGTGGGGGGTGAGAAGGGAGGACAGAGAGAGGGGGGACAGAGAGAGAGTGGGACAAAAGAGAGGGACAGAGAGAGGGGGGCAGAGAGAGGATGACAGAGAGAGGGGGGACAGAGAGAGAGGGGGAGAGAGAGAGGGGGGGAGAGAGAGGGGGGGCAGAGGAGAGGAGGGGACAGAGAAAGAGGGGGACAGAGAGAGGAAGACAGAGAGAGAGGGTAAAGAGAGCGAGGGGGCAGAGAGAGGAGGACAGAGAGAGAGGGAAACACAGACAGAGGGGGGCAGAGAGAGGGTGGGAACAGAGAGAGGGGGACAGAGAGAGAGGGGGGCTGAGAGAGAAGGGGCAGAGAGGGGGGGGGCAGAGAAAGAGGGGGGGCAGAGAGAGAGGGGGGACAGAGAGACGGGGGGGGGACAGAGAGACGGGGGGCGGGGGGGGAAAGAGAGAGGGGGGGACAGAGAATGGGGGGACAGAGAGAGAGGGACACACACAGAAGGGGTCAGAGAGAGGGAAGGATAGAGAAAGAGGGGGACAGGGAGAGGGAGACAGAGAGAGAGGGGACAGAGAGAGGGGTGGACAGAGAGGGGGAAGACAGAGAGAGGGGGACAGAGAGAGAGGGGGACAGGGAGAGGGAGACAGAGAGAGAGGGGACAGAGAGAGGGGGTGGACAGAGAGGGGAAGACAGAGAGAGGGGGACAGAGAGGGGGGACAGAGAGGGGGGCAGAGGGGGTCGACAGAGGGGGGGTACAGGGAGGGGGGGACAGAGAGGGGGGACAGAGAGAGGGGTACAGAGAGAGAAGTGGACAGAGGAGAGGGCAGGACAGAGAGAGATGGGACAGAGAGCGAGGGGTCAGAAGAGAAGGTGACGGGGGGGAGAAGTGAGAGAGAGGGTGGACAGAGAGAGGGGGGACAGAGAGAGAGGTGACAGAGAGAGAAGGGGATAGAGAGAGAAGGGGGACAGAGAGATGGCGACAGAGAGAGGATGACAGAGAGGGGAGGACAGAGAGAGAGGGGGACAGAGAGAGAGGGGGTTGAGTGAGAGAGAGAGGGGGAGTGGGGGGGGAAGAGAGAGGGGGGCAGAGAGAGAAGGGGACAGAGAAAGAGGGGGACAGAGAGAGAGGGGGACAGAGAGAGGGGAACAGAGAGACGGGGACAGAGAGAGAGGGGACAGAGAGAGAGGGGGGCAGAGAGAGAGGGGGGTCAGAGAGAGAGAGAGGGGCAGAGAGAGGGCGAGAGAGAGAGGGAGGCAGAGAGGGAGGGGGACAGAGAGAGAGGGGGCAGAAAGAGAGGGAGACAGAGAGAGGGGAACAGAGGGAATGGGGGGACAGAGAGAGGGGGGAGCAGAGAGAGGGGGCAGAGAGAGAGGGGGACAGAGAGAGAGAGGGAGACAGAGAGAGAGGGGAACAGAGAGAGAGAGGGGTAAGAGAGAGAGGGGCAGAGAGAGAGGGGGCAGAGAGAGGGGGCAGAGAGAGAGGGGACAGAGAGAGAGGGGAACAGAGAGAGAGGGGGTCAGAGAGAGGGGGACAGAGAGAGAGGGGCAGAGAGAGTGTGGAGCAGAGAGAGGCGCAGACAAGGGAGGGCAGAGAGAGGGGAGGCAGAGAGAGGGGAGCAGAGAGAGAGAGGACAGAGAGAGAGGGGACAGAGAGAGAGGGGGACAGAGAGAGAGGGGGACAGAGAGAGAGGAACAGAGGGAGTGGGGGACAGAGAGAGGGGCAGAGAGAGGGGGGGCAAAAAGAGAGGGGGAAAGAGAGCGGGAGACAGAGGGGGGCAGAGGGGCGGACAGAGTGGGGTACAGAGAGGGGGGACAGAGAGAGAAAGCGGACAGAGAGAGAGAGGGACGGGGGGGACAGAGAGAGGCGGGAGACAGAGAGACGGGGAAAGAGAGAGGGGGGGTAGAGAGAGAGGGAAACAGAGAGAGAGGGAGACAGAGAGAGAGGGGGACAGAGGGGGGGACAGAGAGAGTGGTGGACAGAGAGGGGGAGGCAGAGAGGGAAGGAGAGAGAGAGAAGTGGACAGAGAGAGGGCAGGACAGAGACAGAGGGGACAGAGAGAGAGGGGTCAGAGAGAAGGCGACAGAGGGGAGGGACAGTGAGAGAGAGGGTGGACAGAGAGAGGGGGGACAGAGTGGGGGGTTACAGAGAGAGAATGGGATAGAAAGAGAAGGGGACAGAGATATGGCGACAGAGAGAGGATGACAGAGAGAGAGGGGGACAGAGAGAGAGGGGGACAGAGAGTGGGGGGACAGAGAGAGAGAGAGGACAGAGAGAGGAGGACAGAGACGGGGGACAGAGAGAGGAGGATAGAGACAGAGGGCGTAGAGAGAGCGGGGACAGAGAGAGAGGGAGACTGAGAGAGAGGGGGGCAGAGAGAGAGGGGGAAAGAGAGGGTTGAGGGGAAGAGAGAGGGGGACAGTGAGGGGGGGCAGAGAGAGAGGGACAGCGAGAGGGGGGACAGAGAGAGGGGAAAGATAGAGGTGGGTGGGAGGGAGAGGGGGGACAGGGAGAGGGCGACAGAGAGAGGGGCACAGAGAGTGGGGGAGATAGAAGGGGACAGAGAAGGAACAGAGAGAGAGGGGCAGAGAGAGTGGGATAGAGAGAGGGGTCAAAGAGAGAGGGGGTCAGAGAGAGAAGGGGTCAGAGAGAGAAGGGGACAGAGGGAGGGGGGGACAGAGAGATGGTGACAGAGAGGGCGTAGAGAGAGGGCGACAAAATTAGAGGCACAGAGAAAGGGGGATCAGAGAGAGGGGGGAGAGAGAGGGGGGGAGATAGAGAGGGGGAGAGAGAGGGGGAGAGAGAGAGGGGGACAGAGAGAGGGAGGCAGAGAGAGCGGGTGAGAGAGAGAGGCAGACAGAGAGAGGGGACAGCGAGTGGGGGAGATGGAGGGGATCAGAGAGAGGGGGACAAAGAGAGAGGGGACATATAGAGGCGCGGCAGAGAGGGGGGACAGAGAGAGGAGGGCAGAGAGAGCATGACAGAAAGAGACGACAGAGAGTGGGCGAGATAGAGGTGGTCAGATAGAGAGGGACAGAGAGAGAGGGACAGAGAGAGAGGGGGACAGAGAGAGTGGGGGGACAGAGAGAGGGGGGACAGAGAGAGAGGGGGGGACAGAGAGAAGGGGGACAGAGAGAGGGGGGACAGAGAGAGGGGGGACAGAGAGAGGGGACAGAGAGAGGGGGGGACAGAGAGAGAGGGGACAGAGAGAGAGGGAGACAGAGAGGGGGGGGACAGAGAGAGAGAGGGGGACATAGAGGTGGGGGACAGAGAGGGGGGGACAGAGAGAGGGGGGACAGAGAGAGGGGGTGACAGAGAGGGGGGACAGAGAGAGGGGGGACAGAGAGAGGGGGACAGAGAGAGGGGGGACAGAGAGAGGGGGGACAGAGAAATGGGGGCAGAGAGAGGGGCGCAGAGAGAAGGGGAGATAGAGGGGGTCAGAGAGAGTGTGACGGAAAAGGCGGAGGTTGAGGGGGTCAGAGAGAGGGTGATAGAGGGGGACAGAGGATGGGGGACAGAGAATGGGGGTCAGAGAAAGGGGTACAGAGTGGGGGTGAGAGAGGGGGGTCAGAGAGTGGGGGGATGGCGGGGGGGGACAGAGAGAGGGGACAGAGAAAGTGGGGGACAGAGAGAGGGGGACAGAGAGGGTGTAGGAACAGAGAGAGCGGGGGACAGAAAGAGAGGGACAGAGAGAGGGGGGCAGAGAGAGGGGGGCAGAGAGAGGCGGACAGAGTGGGGGTGAGAGAGGGGGGGACAGAGAGATGGGGGACAGAGAGAGGGGGAGACAGAGAGGGACAGAGTGATGGGGGGAAAGAGAGGGGGGGACAGAGAGAGATGGACAGAGAGTGGAGGGACAGAGAGAGGTGGACAGGGAGAGAAGGACAGAGAGAGGGGGACAGGGAGGGGTGTCAGAGAGAGAGGGGATAGAGAGAGAGGTCGTAGAGAGAGGGGGGGCAGAGAGAGAGGGGGACAGAGAGAGAGGGGACAGTGAGAAAGAGGGGGAAGAGAGGGTTGGGGGGGGAGAGAGAGGGGAGACAGAGAGAGGGGGACAGAGAGAGAGGGAGGCAGAGAGAGGGCGAGAGAGAGAGGGGGGCAGAGAGAGAGGGACAGAGAGAGAAGGGGAAAGAGAGAGGGGGGGACAGAGAGGAAGGGGGACAGAGAGAGAGGGCGCAGAAAGAGAGGGAGATTGAGAGAGGGGAACAGATGGAATGGGGGACAGAGGGAGATGGGGGCAGAGAGAGAGCGGGCAGAGAGAGAGAGGGAGACAGAGAGAGAGGGGAACAGAGAGAGAGAGGGGTAAGAGAGAGAGGGGCAGAGAGAGAGGGGGGCAGAGACAGGTGGCAGAGAGAGAGGGGGCAGAGAGAGAGGGGAACAGAGAGAGAGGGGGTCAGAGAGAGGGGGACAGAGAGAGAGGGGCAGAGAGAGTGTGGAGCAGAGAGAGGGGCAGACAAGGGGGGGCAGAGAGAGGGGAGGCAGAGAGAGGGGAGCAGAGAGAGAGAGGACAGATGAGAGGGGACAGTGAGAGAGGGGGACAGAGTGAGAGGGGGACAGAGAGAGAGGAACAGAGGGAGTGAGGGACAGAGAGATAGAGGGGCAGAGAGAGGGGGGCAGAGAGAGAGGGGGAAAGAGAGCGGGGGACAGAGAGGGGGGACAGAGAGAGAAAGCGGACAGAGAGACAGAGGGACGGGGGGGACAGAGAGAGGTGGGAGACAGAGAGACGGGGACAGTGAGGGGGGGGGCAGAGAGAGAGGGAAACAGAGAGAGAGGGAGACAGAGAGAGAGGGGGACAGAGAGGGGGGGGGCAGAGAGAGGGGTGGACAGAGAGGGGGAGGCAGAGAGGGAAGGAGAGAGAGAGAAGTGGACAGAGAGAGGGCAGGACAGAGAGAGAGGGGACAGAGAGAGAGGGGTCAGAGAGAAGGCGACAGAGGGGAGGGACAGTGAGAGAGAGGGTGGACAGAGAGAGAGGGAACAGAGAGGGAGGTGACAGAGAGAGAAGGGGATAGAAAGAGAGGGGGACAGAGATATGGCGACAGAGAGAGGATGACAGAGAGAGGGGAGGGACAGAGAGAGAGGGGGACAGAGAGTGGGGGGACAGAGAGAGAGGGGACAGAGAGAAAGGGGGGCAGGGAGAGTGGGACAGAGAGACAGGGTAAGAGAGAGAGGGAGACAGAGAGAGGTGGGCAGATAGGGGGGCATAGAGAGGGGGGGGCAGAGAGAGGGGGAAACAGAGAGAGGGAGAAAGAGAGAGGCAGGTAGGAGGGAGGGGAGCAGAGAGAGAGGGGCAGAGAGATTTGGATAGAGTGAGGGGGAGAGACAGGGGGGGCAGAGAGAGGGGAACAGAGAGAGAGGGGGACAGAGAGAGGGGGGACAGAGAGAGGGGGGACAGAGAGAGAGAGGGGGACATAGAGAGGGGGTGACAGAGAGGGGGGGACAGAGAGAGGGGGGACAGAGAGAGGGGGGACAGAGAAATGGGGGCAGAGAGAGGGGCGCAGAGAGAAGGGGAGATAGAGGGGGTCAGACTGAGTGTGACGGAAAAGGCGGAGGTTGAGGGGGTCAGAGAGAGGGTGATAGAGGGGGACAGAGGGTGGGGGACAGAGAATGGGGGTCAGAGAAAGGGGTACAGAGTGGGGGTGAGAGAGGGGGTCAGAGAGTGGGGGGATGGAGGGGGGGACAGAGAGAGGGGACAGAGAAAGTGGGGGGACAGAGAGAGGGGGACAGAGAGGGTGTGGGAACAGAGAGAGCGGGGGACAGAAAGAGAGGGACAGAGAGAGAGGGGGGCAGAGAGAGGGGGGCAGAGAGAGGCGGACAGAGTTGGGGTGAGAGATTGGGGGACAGAGAGATGGGGGACAGAGAGAGAGGGAGACAGAGAGGGACAGAGTGATGGGGGGGAAAGAGAGGGGGGGACAGAGAGAGATGGACAGAGAGTGGAGGGACAGAGAGAGGTGGACAGGGAGAGAAGGACAGAGAGAAGTGGACAGAGAGAGGAGGACAGAGAGAGGGGGACAGGGAGGGGGGGTCAGAGAGAGAGGGGATAGAGAGAGAGGGCGTAGAGAGAGGGGGGACAGAGAGAGAGGGGGACAGAGAGAGAAGGGACAGTGAGAAAGAGGGGGAAGAGAGGGTTGGGGGGGAAGAGAGAGGGGAGACAGAGAGAGGGGGACAGAGAGAGAGAGGGACAGCGAGAGGGGGCAGAGAGAGGGGATGCAGAGAGAGGGGGGAGACAGAGAAAGGGGGTGACAGAGAGAGAGGGGGGACAGAGAGAGGGGGACGGGGGACAGAGGATGGGGGACAGAGGGAGGGGTGATAGAGAGAGGAGGACAGAGAGAGGAAGGTGTGTCAGAGAGAGGGGGCAGAGAGGGTGGATAGATAGAGGCAGGACAGAGGGGGGGACAGAGAGAGGAGGGCAGAGAGAGGGTGACAGAGACAGAGGACAGAGAGTGGGGTATATTGAGGTGGTGAGAGAGAGGGGACAGAGAGAGCGGGACAGAGAGAGAGGGGGACAGAGAGAGGGGGGCAGAGAGAGAGGGGGCAGAGAGGAGGGGACAGAGAGAGACGGGAACAGAGAGAGAGGAGACAAAGAGAGAGGGGACAGAGAGAGCGGGTCAGAGAGAGGGCAACAGAGAGAGGGGGACAGGGAGTGGGGAGATACGGGGGACAGAGAGAGGGGTAGAGAGAGTTGGAGAGAGTGAGGGAACAGAGAGACGGCGACAGAGAGAGGGCGACCGAGAAAGGGGGACAGAGAGTGAGAGGGGAACAGAGAGAGAGGGGGGACAGAGAGAGGGTGACAGAGAGGGGGGACAGAGAGAGGGGGAGGTAGAGGGCGTCACAGAGAGGGGGACAGAAAATGTCGGAGGTAGAGGGGGTTAGAGAGAGGGGTGATAGAGGGGGACAGAGAGTGGGGGACAGAGAGGGGACAGAGAGTGGAGAACAGAGCGAGGGGTACAGAGTGGGGGTGAGAGAGGAGGTCAGAGAGTGGGGGAATGGAGAGAGTTGGGGACAGAGTGAGTGGGGGATAGAGAGAGAGGGGGACAGAGAGAGAGGGGGACAGACAGTGGGGATAGAGGGAGGGGGACAGAGAGAGAGGGGGACAGAGAGAGAGGGGGACAGACAGTGGGGATAGAGGGAGGGGGACAGAGAGAGAGGGGGACAGAGAGAGGGGGCAGAGGGAGGGCGACAGAGGGAGGGGGCAGAGAGAGGTGGACAGAGAGAGGGGGACAGAGAGGGGCGGGTGGGATAGAGCGCGGGACAGAGAAGGGGGGGACAGAGAGAGGGGGACAGAGAGAGCATGACAGAGAGAGAGCGTGACAGAGAGAGAGGGGGACAGAGGGAGGGGGGACAGAGAGACAGTGACAGAGAGGGCGTAGAGAGAGGGCGACAGAGTTAGAGGGACAGAGAAAGGGGGGTCAGAGAGCGGGGGAGAGAGAGAGGGGGAGATAGAGAGGGGGAGAGAGAGGGGGAGAGGGGTGGGGACAGAGAGAGGGGGACAGAGGGAGGGGGACAGAGAAGGGGCAGAGAGAGGGTGACAGAGAGAGGGAGACAGAGAGAGGAAGGCAGAGAGAGGGGGTGAGAGAGAGAGGCAGACAGAAAGAGGGGACAGCGAGTGGGGGAGATGGAGGGGATCAGAGAGAGGGGGACAGAGAGAGAAGGGACATATAGAGGCAGGACAGAGAGGGGGAACAGAGAGAGGAGGGCAGAGAGAGGGTGACAGAAAAAGAGGACAGAGAGTGGGGGAGATAGAGGTGGTCAGAGAGAGGGGGGCAGAGAGAGAGGGACAGAGTGAGAGGGGGACAGAGAGAGTGGGGGACAGAAAGGGGGGGTCAGAAAGAGAGGGGACAGAGAGAAAGGGGGGCAGGGAGAGTGGGACAGAGTGAGAGGGTAAGAGAGAGAGGGGGACAGAGAGAGGTGGGCAGAGGGGGAGGCAAAGAGAGGGGGGCAGAGAGAGGGAGGAACAGAGAGAGGGAGAAAGAGAGAGGCAGGTGGGAGGGAGGGGAGCTGAGAGAGAGGAGCAGAGAGAATTGGTAGAGTGAGGGGGACAGACAGAGGGGGACAGAGAGAGAGGGGAACAGAGAGAGAGGGTGACAGAGAGAGAGGGGGACAGCGAGAGGGGGGGCAGAGAGAGGGGGTGACAGAGAGAGAGGGGGACAGAGAGAGAGGGGGACAGAGCGGGGGGGGCAGAGAGAGAGGGGGACAGAGAGAGGGGGACAGAGAGAGGGGGGCAGAGAGAGGGGGAAGTAGAGGGGGTGAGAGAGAGGGGGACAGAAAGAGGGGGAGGTAGAGGGGGTCAGAGAGAGGGGGACAGAGGGAGGGGCACAGAGAGTGCGGGAGGTAGAGGGGATCAGAGAGGGGGACAGAGAGAGGGGCACAGAGAGTGGGGGAGGTAGAGAGGGACAGAGAGAGAGTGGAGAGAGCTAGAGGGGCAGAGAGAGGGGGCAGTGAGAGGGGGAAGAGAGAGAGGGGGAAGAGAGAGAGGGGCACAGGGAGTGGGGGAGATAGACGGGGTCAGAGAGGGGGACAGAAAAAGTGGGAGGTAGAGGGGGTCAGAGAGAGGGGGACAGAGAGTTGGGCACAGAGAGAGGGGCACAGAGAGTGGGGGAGATAGAGGGGGACAGAGAGAGAGGGGCAGAGAGATCGGGGCAGAGAGAGTGGGACAGAGTGAGTGGGTCAGAGAGAGAGAGGGGACGGGGGGGTAGAGAGAGGGGGGACAAAGAGAGGGGGACAGAGAGAGAGGGGGACAGAGAGAGGGGATCAGAGAGAGAGGGGACAGAGAGAAAGGGGGGCAGGGAGAGTGGGACAGAGTGAGAGGGTAAGAGAGAGGGGGACAGAGAGAGGTGGGCAGAGAGGGGGGCATAGAGAGGGGGGGCAGAGAGAGGGGGCAGAGAGAATTGGATAGAGTGAGGGGAACAGACAGAGGGGGACAGAGAGAGAGGGGAACAGAGAGAGATGTGGACAGAGAGAGAGGGGGACAGAGAGAGAGGGGGACAGAGAGAGAGGGGTGACAGAGAGGGGGGGACAGAGAGAGGGGGCGACAGAGAGAGAGGGGGACAGAGAGAGGGGGGACAGAGAGAGAGGGGGACAGAGAGAGGGGGGACAGAGAGAGAGGGGGACAGAGAGAGGGGGGAAAGAGAGGGGGGCAGAGAGAGGGGGAGGTAGAGGGGGTGAGAGAGAGCGGGACAGAAAGAGGGGGAGGTAGAGGGGGTGAGAGAGAGGGGGACAGAGGGAGGGGCACAGAGAGTGCGGGAGGTAGAGGGGATCAGAGAGGGGGACAGAGAGAGGGGGGACAGAGATAGAGGGGCAGAGAGAGGGGGAAGAGAGAGAGAGGGGCACAGGGAGTGGGGGAGATAGAGGGGGTCAGAGATTGGGTCAGAAAAAGTGGGAGGTAGAGGGGGACAGAGAGATGGGCACAGAGAGAGGGGCACAGAGAGTGGGGGAGATAGAGGGGGACAGAGAGAGAGGGGCAGAGATATCGGGGCAGAGAGAGTGCGACAGAGTGAGTGGGTCAGAGAGAGAGAGGGGACAGGGGGGGACAGAGAGAGGGGGGACAAAGAGAGGGGGGACAGAGAGAGGGGGACAGAGAGAGGGGCACAAAGAAATGCGCACAGACAAAGGGGGGCAGAGAGAGGGGCGCAGAGAGAAGGGGAGATAGAGGGGGTCAGAGAGAGGGGGACGGAAAAGGCGGAGGTAGAGGGGGTCAGAGAGAGGGGGACAGAGAATGGGGGTCAGTGAAAGGGGTACAGAGTGGGGGTGAGAGAGGGGGTCAGAGAGTGGTGGTATGGAGGGGGGGACAGAGAGAGAGGGGACAGAGAAAGTGGGGGACAGAGAGAGGGGGACAGAGAAAGTGGGGGACAGAGAGAGTGGGACAGAGAGGTTGGGTGACAGAGAGAGGGGGGGACAGAGAGAGGAGGGACAGAGAGAGAGGGGCAGAGGGAGGGAGGCAGAGAGAGTGGGACAAGAGAGGGGGGCAGAGAGAGGGGGACAGAGAGGGTGGGGGACAGAGAGAGGGGGACTGAGAAAGGGGGCAGAGAGTGCCGGAAAGAGAGGAGGGGTACAGAGTGGGGGTTAGAGAGGAGTTCAGAGAGTGAGGGGATGGAGAGAGTGGGGGCAGAGAGAGAGGGGACAGAGAGAGAGGGGGAAAGAGAGAGAGGGGCGGGGGGGCAGAGAGAGGGGGACAGAGAGAGGAGGACAGAGAGAGGGCGAGATAGAGGGGGACAGAGAGAGTGGATCAGAGAGAGGCGGGTGGGAGAGAGCGCGGGACAGAGAGAGAGAGAGGGGGGGACAGAGCGAGGGGGGACAGAGAGAGAGGGGACAAAGGGGGGGACAGAGAGAGGGGAGACAGAGGGGGGATAGAGAGAGGGGGATAGAGAGAGGGGGATAGAGAGAGGGGGGACAGACCTAGAGGGGCAGAGAGAGGGGGAAGAGAGAGAGGGGCACAGGGAGTGGGGGAGATAGACGGGGTCAGAGAGTTCGGACAGAAAAAGTGGGAGGTACAGGGGGTCAGAGAGAGGGGGACAGAGAGATGGGCACAGAGAGAGGGGCACAGAGAGTGGGGGAGATAGAGGGGGACAGAGAGAGTGGGGCAGAGATATCGGGGCAGAGAGAGTGCGACAGAGTGAGTGGGTCAGAGAGAGAGAGGGGACAGGGGGGGACAGAGAGAGGGGGGAACAAAGAGAGGGGGGACAGAGAGAGGGGGACAGAGAGAGGGGCACAAAGAAATGCGCACAGACAAAGGGGGGCAGAGAGAGGGGCGCAGAGAGAAGGGGAGATAGAGGGGGTCAGAGAGAGGGGGACGGAAAAGGCGGAGGTAGAGGGGGTCAGAGAGAGGGGGGATAGAGGGGGACAGAGAGTGGGGGACAGAGAATGGGGGTCAGAGAAAGGGGTACAGAGTGGGGGTGAGAGAGGGGGTCAGAGAGTGGGGGTATGGACGGGGGGACAGAGAGAGAGGGGACAGAGAAAGTGGGGGACAGAGAGAGGGGGACAGAGAGGTTGAGTGACAGAGAGAGGGGGGACAGAGAGAGCGGGGACAGAGAGAGAGGGGCAGAGGGAGGGAGGCAGAGAGAGTGGGACAGAGAGAGGGGGGCAGAGAGAGGGGGACAGAGAGAGGGGGCAGAGAGTGGGGGAAAGAGAGGAGGGGTACAGAGTGGGGGTGAGAGAGGGGGTCAGAGAGTGGGGGGATGGAGGGGGGGACAGAGAGAGAGGGGACAGAGAAAGTGGGGTACAGAGAGAGGCGGAAAGAGAGGGTGGGGGACAGAGAGAGGGGACAGAGAGAGGGGGCAGAGAGTGGGGGAAAGAGAGGAGGGGTACAGAGTGGGGGTTAGAGAGGAGTTCAGAGAGTGAGGGGATGGAGAGAGTGGGGGCAGAGAGAAAGGGGACAGAGAGAGAGGGGGAAAGAGAGAGAGGGGCAGAGGGGGGCAGAGAGAGGGGGACAGAGAGAGGAGGACAGAGAGAGGGCGAGATAGAGGGGGACAGAGAGAGTGGATCAGAGAGAGGCGGGTGGGAGAGAGCGCGGGACAGAGAGAGAGAGGGGGGGACAGAGAGATGGGGACAGAGAGAGAGGCGGGTGGGAGACTGCGTGGGACAGAGCGAGGGGGGACAGAGAGAGAGGGGACAAAGGGGGGGACAGAGAGAGGGGCGACAGAGGGGGGGATAGAGAGAGGGGGATTGAGAGAGGGGGATAGAGAGAGGGGGACAGAAAACGTCGGAGGTTGAGGGGGTCAGAGAGAGGGGAAGATAGAGGGTGACAGAGTGAGAAGGACAGAGAGAGGGCAACAGAGAGTGGGGGACAGAGAGTGGGGGACAGAGAGAGGGGTATAAAGTGGAGGTGAGAGAGGGGGGTCAGAGATTGGGGGGATGGAGAGTGTTGGGGACAGAGAGAGAGGTGACAGAGAGAGTGGGGGACAGAGAGAGAGGGGGACAGAGAGAGAGGGGGACAGAGAGAGAGAGGGGGACAGACAGGGGGGATAGAGGGAGGGGGACAGCGAGAGAGGCGGACAGAGAGAGGGGGACAGAGAGAGGGGGACAGAGAGAGTGGGACAGAGAGAGGCGGGTGGGGGACAGAGAGTGGGTCAGACAGAGGGGGTCAGAGAGAGGGGGACAGTGAGAGGGGGCAGAGGGAGGGCGACAGAGAGAGGGGGACAGAGAGAGGCGGACAGAGAGAGAGGCGTGTGTGAGAGAGAGGGGGTCAGAGAGAGGCGGGTGGGAGGGAGTGTGGGACAGAGATAGAGGGGGAGAGAGGGGGGGACAAAGAGGGGTGATAGAGGGAGGCGGGTGGGAGAGAGAGGGGGCAGAGAGAGGGGGACAGAGAGAGGGCGACAGATGGGGGGAGAAGAGAGCGGGGGTGAGAGAGAGGCGAGTGGGAGAGGGAGGGTCAGAGAGAGAGGGCGACGGAGAGAGTGGGACAGAGAGTGGTTAAGATAGAGGGGGTCAGAGAGAGGTGTACAGAGAGAGGGGGACAGAGAGAGAGGGACAGAGAGAGGCGGGTGGGGGACAGAGAGTGGGTCAGACAGAGGGGGTCAGAGAGAGGGGGACAGAGTGAGGGGCAGAGGGAGGGCGACAGAGAGAGTGGGACAGAGAGAGAGGCGTGTGCGAGAGAGAGGGGGTCAGAGAGAGGCGGGTGTGAGGGAGGGCGGGACAGAGATAGAGGGGAAGAGAGAGAGGGAGACAAAGATGGGGATAGTGGGAGGCGGGTGGGAGAGAGAGGGGGCAGAGAGAGGGGGACAGAGAGAGAGCGACAGACGGGGGGAGAAGAGAGCGGGGGTGCGAGAGAGGCGGGTGGGAGAGGGAGGGTCAGAGAGAGAGGGCGACAGAGAGAGTGGGACAGAGAGTGGGTCAGATAGAGGGGTCAGAGAGAGAAGGGTCAGAGAGAGGGGGACAGAGAGAGACGGACAGAGAGAGATGGACAGAGAGAGGCGGGTGGGGGACAGACAGTGGGTCAGACAGAGGGGGTCAGAGAGATGGGGACAGAGAGAGGGGGACAGAGAGAGTGGGACAGAGAGATGGTTACAGAGTGGGGGTGAGAGAGGGGGTCAGAGAGTGGGGGGATGGAGAGAGTGGGGCACAGAGATAGAGGGGACAGAGAGGGTGGGGGGCAGAGAGGGAGGGGGCAGAGAGAGGGCGAATAGAGGGGGGACAGAGAGCGGGGGAGAGTGAGGGGGACAGAGAGAGGGGGACAGAGAGACGGGGACAGAGAGAGGGGGACAGAGAGACGGGGACAGAGAGACGGGGACAGAGAGACGGGGAGATAGAGGGGGTCAGAGAGAGTGCGTCAGAGAGAGAGAGGGACAGAGAGAGAGGGGGACAAAGAGGGGGGATAGAGGGAGACGGGTGGGAGAGAGAGGGGGACAGAGAGTGGGTCAGACAGAGGAGGTCTGAGTGAGTGGGACAGAGAGAGGGCGACAGAGAGAGGGCGAAAGAGAGAGGGGGACAGAGAGAGAGGTGGACAGAGAGAGAGGGGGTCAGAGAGACGGGGGACAGAGAGAGGGGGACAGAGAGAGGGGGATAGAGAGAGGGGGATAGAGAGAGGAGACAGAGAGAGGAAGGTAGAGAGAGAGGTGGGTGTGAGACGGTGAAGTCAGAGAGAGGCGGGTGGGAGGGAGAGCGGGACAGAGAGAGAGGTAAAAGAGAGAGAGTAGAACAAAGAGGGGGGATAGAGGGAGGCGGGTGGGTGAGAGAGGGGGCAGAGAGAGTGGGGACAGAGAGTGGGCGACAGAGAGAGTGGGTCAGATAGAGGGGGGACAGAGAGAGAGGGGGACAGAGAGAGAGGGGGACAGAGAGAGAGGGGGAAAGAGAGAGGGGGGACAGAGAGACGGGGGACAAAGAGAGGAGGGACAGAGAGATGGGGACAGAGAGATGGGGGACAGAGAGAGAGGGGGGACAGACAGAGGGGGGACAGAGAGAGAGTGGGTCAGATAGAGGGGGGACAGAGAGAGGGGGGAACAGAGAGACGGGGGACAGAGAGATGGGGGACAGAGACAGAGGGGGACAGAGAAGGACAGAGAGAGGGGGTCAGAGAGAGAGCGACAGAGAGAGTGGGACAGAGAGTGGGTCAGATAGAGGGGGTCAGAGAGAGGTGTACAGAGAGAGGGGATAAATATAGAGGGGGTATAGAGAGGGCGACAGAGAAAGGGCGTCAGAGAGTGAGGGGGTCAGAGAGAGGCAGTGTCAGAGAGGGGGACAGATAGGAGGGACAGAGAGAGGTGTTCAGAGAGAGAGAGGGGAACAGAGAGAGAGAGAGAGGGGACAGAGAGAGGGGGGACAGAGAGAGAGCGGACAGAGGGAGGGGACAGAGATGGGGGACAGAGATTGGGGCCAGAGAGTGGGAGACAGAGAGAGGCGTACAGAGTGGGGGTGAGAGAGGGGGTCAGAGGGTGGTGGGATGTAGAGAGTGGGGGACAGAGAGAGGGGGGTACAGAGAGAGTGGGGAATAGAGAGAGGGGAACAGAGGGGGGAGCACAGAGAGAGTTGGGCAGAGGGGGGGGGCAGAGATAGGGGGACAGAGAGAGGGGGACAGAGAGAGTGCGAGATAGAGGGGGACAGAGAGAGGTGGTCAGAGAGAGGGGGACAGAGTGAGGGGACAGAGAGAGGCGTGTGGGAGAGAGCGCGGGACAGAGAGAGAGAGGGGGGGACAGAGAGAGGGACAGAGAATGAGGCGGGTGGGAGAGAGTGGGGGTCAGAGAGAGGCGGGTGGGAGAGTGCGTGGGACAGAGCGAGAGGGGAACAGAGAGAGAGGGGGACAAAGAGGGGGGGATAGAGGGAGACAGGTGGGAGAGAGAGAGGGGGACAGAGAGTGGGGGATGGAGGGAGTTGGGGACAGAGAGAGAGGTGACAGAGAGAGTGGGGGACAGAGAGAGAGGGGGACAGAGAGAGAGGGGGACAGACAAAGGGGGACAAAGAAAGGGCAACAGAGACGGGTGATCGAGGGAGGGGGACAGAGAGAGACGGGGGAAAAGGGGGGGATAGAGGGAGACGGGTGGGAGAGAGAGCGGGGGACAAAGAGTGGGTCAGACAGAGGGGGTCAGAGAGAGGGGGACAGAGAGAGGGGGCAGAGGGAGGGTGACAGAGAGAGGGGGGCAGAGAGAGGGGGACAGAGAGAGAGGTAGGTGCGAGAGAGGGGGGTCAGAGAGTGGCGGGTGGGAGGGAGAGCGGGACAGAGAGAGAGGGGGACAGAGAGAGAAGGGGATAAAGAGGGGGGATAGAGGGAGGCGGGCGGGAGAGAGGGGCAACAGAAAGAGTGGGACAGAATTTGGGACAGATAGAGGAGGTCAGAGAGAGGGGGACAGAGAGAGGCGGGTGGGAGAGAGCGCGGGACAGAGAGAGAGAGAGAGAGGGGGGAGAACAGAGAGAGGGGGACAGAGAGAGAGAGGCTGGTGGGAGAGAGGGGGCAGGGAGAGTAGGACAGGGAGAGGGCGACAGACGGGGGTGAGAGAGCGGGGGAAAGAGAGAGAGGGGACAGACAGGGGGTACAGAGAGTGAGTGGGAGACAGAGAGGGACGGGGCAGAGAGAGGGGGACAGAGAGAGGGTAACAGAGAGAGGGGGACAGTGATGGTGGACAGAGAGCGGGGAAGAGTGAGAGGGGACAGAGTGAGTGGGGGATAGAGAGGGACGGGGCAGAGAGAGAGAGACACGGAGAGAGGGGAACAGAGAGAGGGGGACAGAGATGGGGGACAGAGAGCGGGGGACAGAGAGAGGGGGACAGATTGAGTGGGGGACAGAGAGGGACGGGGCAGAGAGAGGGGGACACTGAGAGGGGAACAGAGAGAGGGGGATAGAGAGAGGGCGACAGAGAAAGGGCGAAAGAGAGAGAGGGGGACAGAGAGAGAGGGACAGAGAGCGGGGGATAGAGAGACGGGGAGATAGAGGGGGACAGAGAGTGGGCGTCTGAGAGAGAGGGGGACAGAGAGAGGGGGGGACAAAGAGAGAGGGGACAGAGAGAGGGGGACAGAGAGAGGGGGACAGAGAGAGAGGGGGACAGAGAGAGGGGGACAGAGAGAGGGGGACAGAGAGAGGAGGACAGAGAGATGGTATCAGAGTGGGGGTGAGAGAGGGGGTCAAAGAGTGGGGGGGATGGAGAGAGTGGGGCACAGAGATAGAGAGGACAGAGAGGGTGGGGGGCAGAGAGGGAGGGGGCAGAGAGGGAGGGGGCAGAGAGAGGGCGAAGAGATGGGGTACAGAGAGCGGGGGAGAGTGAGGGGGACAGAGAGAGAGAAGGACAGAGAGACGGGGACAGAGAGACAGGGGGACAGAGAGAGAGGGACAGAGAGACGGGGACAGAGAGATGGGGACAGAGAGACGGGGTGATAGAGGGGGACAGAGAGAGGTGGGACAGAGAGAGAGGGACAGAGAGAGCGGCGGGTGGGAGAGAGGGGGTCAGAGAGAGGCTGGTGGGAGAGAGAGGGCGACTGAGAGAGGGCGTCAGAGAGAGAGGGGGACAGAGAGAGAGGGGACAAAAAGGGGGGATAGAGGGAGACGCGTGGGAGAGAGAGGGGGACAGAGAGTGGGTCAGACAGAGGGGATCTGAGTGAGTGGGACAGAGAGAGGGCGTCAGAGAGAGGGCGTCAGAGAGAGTGGGTCAGAGAGACGGGGGACAGAGAGAAGAGGACAGAGAGAGGGGGATAGAGAGAGGGGGATAGAGAGAGGAGTCAGAGAGAGGAGGGTGGGAGGGAGAGAGGGAAAAGAGAGAGAGTAGAACAAAGACGGGGGATAGAGGGAGGCGGGTGGGAGAGAGGGGGTCATAGAGAGGGTGACAGAGAGAAGGCGACAGAGAGAGTGGGTCAGATAGAGGGGGGACAGAGAGAGGGGGGACAGAGAGAGGGGGGACAGATGGAGGGGGAGGTAGAGGGTGTCAGAGAGAGGGGGAGATAGAGGGGGACATAGAGGGGGGACAGAGATTGGGGCGAGAGAGTGGGGGACAGAGAGGGGTACAGAGTGGGGGTGAGAGAGGGGGTCAGAGGGTGGTGGGGGACAGAGAGGGGGGGACAGAGAGAGTGGGGAACAGAGAGAGGGGGACAGAGAGGGGAGACAGAGAGAGAGAGGGGCAGAGAGGGGGGCAGAGATAGGGGGACAGAGACAGGGGGACAGAGAGAGGGCGAGATAGAGGGGGACAGAGCGAGGGGGTCAGAGAGAGTGGGACAGAGTGAGGGGGCAGAGAGAGGGGGGGACAGAGTGAGAGGGTCAGAGAGAGGCGGGTGGGAGAGAGCGCGGGACAGAGAGAGAGGGGGACAGAGAGAGGCCGACAGAGAGAGAGGCGGGTGGGAGAGAGAGGGGGTCAGAGAGAGGAGGGTGGGAGAGTGCGTGGGACAGAGCGAGAGGGGAACAGAGAGAGAGGGGGACAAAGAGGGGGGATAGAGGGAGACAGGTGGGAGAGAGAGGGGGACAGAGAGTGGGGGACAGAGACAGGGGCGACAGAGAGAGGGGCGACAGAGAGAGGGGGATAGAGACAGAGGGATAGAGAGAGGGGCGACAGAGAGAGGGGCGACAGAGAGAGGGGGATAGAGAGAGGGGCATAGAGAGAGGGGTATAGAGAGAGGGGATAGAGAGAGGGGGACAGAAAAATCAGAGGTAGAGGGGGTCAGAGAGAGTGCGATATAGAGGGCGACAGAGAGAGGTGGACAGAGAGAGAAGGACAGAGTGTGGGGGACAGAGGCTGGAGGACAGAGAGAGGGGTAAGAGTGGGGGTGAGAGAGGGGGTCAGAGAGTGGGGGGATGGAGAGATTTGGGGACAGAGAGAGAGGTGACAGAGAGATGGGGAACAGAGAGAGAGGGGGACAGAGAGAGAGGGGGACAGAGAAAGGGGGACAGAGAGAGGGCAATAGAGACCGGTGATAGAGGGAGGGGGACAGAGAGAGATGGGGGCAAAGGGGGGGATAGAGGGAGACGGGTGGGAGAGAGGGGGACAGAGAGAGGGCGACAGACAGAGGGGGGCAGAGACCTGGGAGAGAGAGATGCGGGTGGGAGAGAGAGGGGGTCATAGAGGGGGGGGGGACAGAGAGAGGGGACAGAGAGAGGGCGACAGAGATAGGGCGACAGAGAGAGGGCGATAGAGAGAGTGGGTCAGATAAAGGGGGGAACAGAGAGAGAGTAGGACAGAGAGAGAGGGACAGAGAGAGAGGGGGTCAGAGAGAGGGGCTGTCAGAGAGGGGGACAGAGAGGGGGGGATAGAGAGAGAGGCGGGTGGTAGATAGAGGGGGTCAGAGAGAGAGGCGGGTGGGAGAGTGCGTGGGACAGAGCGAGAGGGGAACAGAGAGAGAGGGGACAAAGAGGGGGGATGGAGGGAGACGGGTTGGAGAGAGAGGGGGACAGAGAGTGGGTCAGACAGAGGTGGACAGAGAAAGGGGGACAAAGAGGGGGGAGAGAGGGGGGGATAGAGAGAGGGGGACAGAGAGAGGAAGACAGAGAGAAAGGGGGACAGAGAAAGGGGGACAGAGAGAGGGGAGAGAGAGAGGAGGACAGAGAGAGGAGGACAGAGGGAGAGGGACAGAGCGAGGGGGTCAGAGAGAGAGCGGGAGGTCAGAGAGAGAGGGAGTCAGAGAGGGGGGGACAGAGAGAGAAGACAGAGAGACAGGGGGGACAGAGAGAGGGGGACAGAGAGTGGGGGACACAGTGAGGGAGCCAGAGAGAGAGGGGGAAGGGAGAGGGCGACAGAGAGAGGGTGACAGAGAGAGGGCGACAGAGAGTGAGGGGGAACAGAGAGACGGGGACAGAAAGAAGGGGAGGTTGAGGGGTTCAGAGAGAGGGGGACAGAGAAAGAGGGGATAGAGAGAGAGAGGGGGCAGAGAGAGTGGGCCAGAGTGAGGGGTTAGAGAGAGGGGGGAAAGAGAGAGAGGGGAAAAAGCGAGAGGGGGAGATAGAGTGGGTCAGAGAGAGGGGGACAGAGAGAGGGGGCACAGAGAGGGGGGAAAGAGAGGGGGTGGGACAGAGGGGGGGGAAGAGAGGGGGGAACAGAGAGAGAGGGGGGCAGAGATAGAGGGGCAGAGAGAGATGGGGCAGAGAGAGGGAGACAGAGTGAGGGGGGCAGAGTGAGGGGGCAGAGAGAGAGGGGGCAGAGAGAGAGTGAAAAGAGAGTGGGGGTCAGAGAGAGCGGTACAGAGTGTGGGAAAGGGAGGGAGTCAGAGACAGGAGGACAGCGAGAGTGGGACAGAGAGAGAGGGGGACAGAGAGAGAGGGGGACAGAGAGAGAGGCGGAGAGAGAGGGGGGACAGAGAGAGGAGCACAGAGTGTGGGGGAGATAGCGGGGCTCAGAGAGAGGAGGACATAGAGGGGGACAGAGAGAGGGGGACAGAGAGGGGGACAGAGAGTGGAGGACAGAGAGTGGGGGACAGAGAGTGGCGGACAGAGAGAGGGGACAGAGAGAGGGGTAAAGAGTGGGGGAGAGAGGGGATCAGAGAGGGGGTGACAGAGAGAGACGGAGCAGAGAGAGGGGGCAGAGAGCGGGGGAGAGATAGAGGGCGACAGAGAGAGGGCGACAGAGAGAGGGGGACAGAGAGAGAGGGACAGAGACAGGGGAAGACAGAGGTGGTCAAAGGGAGCAGGGCAGAGAGAGGGGGTGGACAGAGAGTTGGGGGGACTGAGAGTGGGGGGGCAGGGGGGTAGAGGGAAGGGGGCAGGGGGGACAGAGAGAGGGGGGACAGAGAGAGGTGGGGACAGAGAGAGGGGGGACAGAGAGAGGGCGACAGAGAGAGTGTCACAGAGAGTGGGGGAGATAGAGGGGGTCAGAGAGAGGGGGACAGAGAGAGGGTGATATAGAGGGGGACTACGAGAGAAGGAGTCAGAGACAGAGGGGGACAGTGAGAGAGGGGGGCAGAGAAATGGCGACAGAGAGAGGGTGACAGAGAGAGTGGGGGACAGAGAGAGAGGGGCAGAGAGAGGGCAACAGAGAGAGGGGGACAGAGAGAAAAGGGGGCAGAGAGAGAGGGGGACAGAGAGAGGGGGGCAGAGAGAGATGGGGCAGACAGAAGGGGACAGAGTGAGAAGGGCAGAGAGAGATAGAGGGTCAGAGAGGGGGACAGAGAGACGGGGATATAGAGGGGGACATATAAAGAGGGGACAGAGAGTGGGGGACAGAGAGAGGAGTACAGAGTGGGGGAGAGAGAGGGAATCAGAGAGATGGGGGCAGAGAGAGGGCGACAGAGAGAGGGGGACAGAGAGTGGGGGGCGGAGACTTTGGGGGGGGACGGAGAGAGGTGGGGACAGTGAGAGGGGGGAACAGAGAGAGAGGGGGACAGAGAGAGTGGGACAGAGAGAGATGGGGACAGAGAGAGATGTGGACAGAGAGAGAAGGACAGAGAGAGAGAGGAGGTCAGAGAGAGAGGAGGACTGAGAGAGAGGAGGACAGAGAGAGGCAGGTGGAAGGGAGAGAGGGGCAGAGAGAGGGCGACAGAGAGAGGGGCACCGAGAGTGGGGGAGATAGAGGGGTCAGAGAGAGGCGGAGACAGACAGTGGGGAGATGGAGAGAGTGTGGGACAGAGAGAGAGAGAGAGGGGGGGTCAGAGAGGGGGGCAGGGAGAGATGGAGCAGAGAGAGGGGTAGAGATAGAGGGGACAGAGAGAGGGGGACAGAGTGAGAGGGGGACAGAGCGTGGGGGGTGGGGGAAGAGAGAGGCCGGTGGAAGGGAGAGGAGGGCAGAGAGAGGGCGACAGAGATAGGGGGAACAGAGAGAGCTAGACAGACAGACAGACGGGGACAGAGAGAAGGGGACAGAGAGGGGGGCACGGAGAGGGGGGCACGGAGAGGGGGACAGAGAGTGGGACAGAGAGAGGGGTACTGGGAGTCGGGGAGATAGAGGGAGACAAAAAGACGGGGGAAAAGAGGGGGAGGTAGAGATGGTCAGAGGGAGGGGGACAGATAGTGGGGTACTGAGAGTGGGGGAGATAGAGGGGGACAAAAAGAGGGGGAGGTAGAGGGGGTCAGAGGGAGGGGGAGATTGAGGGGGACAGAGAGAGAGGGGGGACAGACGGGGGGAGAGAGGGGCTGACAGAGGGGGGAAACGGGGGGAGAGAGAGAGGGGGTACAGAGAGAGGCGGGTGGAAGGGAGAGGGGGCAGAGAGAGTGGGACAGAGAGTGTGGGACAAAGAGTGGGGAGATGGAGAGAGTGAGGGACAGAGAGAGAGAGGGGGTCAGACAGGGGTGCAGAGAGAGACGGAGCAGAGACAGGGCGACAGAGAGGGGGGCAGAGAGCGGGGTAGAGATAGAGGTGACACAGAGAGAGGGACAGAGAGAGGCCGACAGAGAGAGTGGACAGAGAGAGGGGGGGATAGAGACACAGTGGACAGAGAGGGGGGGACAGAGAGAGGGGGACAGAGAGAGATGTGGTGGGAGAGAGAGGGGGTCTGAGGGAGGCGGGTGGGAGAGAGAGGGGGACAGAGATAGGGGGAACAGAGAGGCCGGACTGAGAGAGAGGGGGACAGAGAGCGATGGGGACAAAGAGGGGGGATAGCGAGGCGGGTGGGAGAGAGAGGGGGACAGAGAGAGGGCACAGACAGAGGGGGAGATAGATGTGGTCAAAGGGAGGGGGACAGAGAGAGGTGCACAGAGAGTGAGAGAGATAGCGGGGGTCAGAGCGAATGGTACAGAAAGAGTGGTACAGAGAGCGGGAGAGATAGAGGGGGACAGAGAGGGGGGTACAGAGAGGGGGGGACAGAGGGGGGACAGAGGGGGGGACATAGAGAGGGGGGACAGATAGAGGGGTGACAGAGAGAGGGGGGACAGAGAGAGGCGGGTGGAAGGGAGAGGGGGGCAGAGAGAGGGTGACAGAGAGAGGGGCACAGAGTGGGTGGAGATAGGGGGGTCAGAGAAAGGGGAACCGAGAGAGGGGCACAGAGAGAGGGGGACAAAGTGGGGGACAAAGAGTGGGGAGATGGAGAGAGTGGGAGACAGAGAGAGTGAGGGGGACAGAGAGGGGGATACTGAGAGTGGGGAGATAGACGGGGACAAAAAGAGGGGGACAAAAAGAGGGGCAGGTAGAGGGGGTCAGAGGGAGGGGTAGAGAGAGGGGTGTACAGAGAGGGGGGGAGATAGAGGGGGACAAAAAGACGGGGAGGTAGATGGGTGTCAGAGAGAGGAGGAACAGAGGGGGGGGCCAGTGAGAGGGGGGCAGCGAGAGGGGGACACGGGGGGGGCGCAGTGAGGGGGTACAGAGAGAGGCGGGTGGGAGAGAGAATGGGGGCAGAGAGAGGGGTCAGAGAGAGAGAGGGGGGCGACAGAGAGAGGGGCGTGGGAGAGAGGGGGGCGACAGAGAGAGACGGGCGACAGAGGGGGAGACAGGAGGGTGGTTGGAGGGGCAGTGGTAGACAGAGAGGAGGACAGAGTGGGGGACAAAGGGGGGACAGAGAAGGGGAGACAGAGAAGGGGGGCAGAGAAGGGGGGACAGAGAGGGGGGACAGAGGGGGGGACAGAGGGGGCAGAGAGGGGGATACAGAGAGGGGGGTTCAGAGATGGGGGTACAGACAGGGGGGACAGAGAGAGAGAGAGCGGGACAGAGAGAGCGCGGGACAGAGAGAGAGCGGGGCAGAGAGAGACATGGGGGCAGACGGAGGGGGAAAGAGTGAGAGGGGCAGAGAGAGAGGGGGGACAGAGAGAGGTGGGGACAGAGAGAGAGAGGCTGGGACAGAGAGAGAGAGCGGGACAGAGAGCGCGGGACAGAGAGAGAGGGGCAGAGAGAGAGGGGGCAGAGAGAGAGGGGAAAGAGCAGAGGGGACAGACAGAGAGAGAGGGGGACAGAGAGTGGGGGTGACAGAGAGAGAAGGAGACAGAGAGAGAGAGGGGACAGAGAGGGGGAGGGATAGAGAGAGGGGGGACAGAGAGAGGGGGGACAGAGAGAGAGGGGCACAGAGAGAGAGAGGAGGACAAGGAGAGAGGGGGGGAGAGAGAGAGGGGAGACGGGGGGGACAGAGGGGGGGACAGAGGGTGGGGAGGGTGGGGGGACAGAGAAGGGGGGACAGAGAAGCGGGGAACAGAGAAGGGGGGGACAGAGAGAGAGAGCGGGACAGAGAGAGCGTGGGACAGAGAGAGAGAGGGGCAGAGAGAGATGGGGCAGACGGAGAGGGACAGATTGAGAGGGGCAGAGAGAGACGGGGCAGAGAGAGGGGAAAGAGAGGGGGGAAGAGAGAGGTTGGGGGACAGAGAGAGGGAGTGACAGAGAGAGAGGGGGACAGAGAGAGGGGGGACATAGAGAGCGGGACAGAGAGAGGGGACAGAGAGAGGGGGGGACAGAGAGAGAGAGGGGGACAGAGAGAGGGGGGGACAGAGAGAGAGAGGGGCAGATAGAGATGGGGCAGAGAGAGAGGGGAAAGAGAGGGGGGAAGAGAGAGGTGGGGGACAGAGAGAGGGAGTGACAGAGAGAGAGGGGGACAGAGAGAGGGGGGACATAGAGAGCGGGACAGAGAGAGGGGACAGAGAGAGGGGGGGACAGAGAGAGAGAGGGGGACAGAGAGAGGGGGGGACAGAGAGAGAGAGGGGCAGATAGAGATGGGGCAGAGAGAGAGGGGAAAGAGAGGGGGGAAGAGAGAGGTGGGGGACAGAGAGAGGGAGTGACAGAGAGAGAGGGGACAGAGAGAGGGGGGGAACAGAGAGAGCGGGACAGAGTGAGGGGAAAGAGAGAGGGGGGACAGAGAGAGGAGGGACAGAGAGAGGGAGTGACACAGAGAGAGGGGGACAGAGAGAGGGGAAGACAGAGAGAGAGGGGGATGGAGAGAGGGAGTGACAGAGAGAGAGGGAGACAGAGAGAGGGGGGACAGAGAGCGCGGGACAGAGAGAGAGGGCAGAGAGAGAGGGACAGAGAGTGTAACAGAGTGGGGGCTACTGAGAGTGGAAGAGATAGAGTGGGACAAAAAGAGGGGAGATAGAGGGGGAACAGAGGGAGGGGTAGAGAGAGGGGGGTACAGAGAGTGGGGGAGATAGAGGGGGACAGAGAGAAAGGGCCAGAGAGAGGGGGGACAGAGAGAGAGAGGGGACTGAGAGAGAGGGGGACAGAGAGAGAGAGGGGGGCAGAGAGAGAGGGGGACAGAGAGAGGGGGAGAGAGAGAGAGGGGGACAGAGAGAGGGGGGACAGAGAGAGAGGGGGCAGAGAGACGGGGGACAGAGAGAGGGGGGCAGAGAGAGAGGGGGACAGAGAGTGGGTTACAGAGAGGGGGGACAGAGAGGGGGCGACAGAGAGAGGGAGACAGAGATAGGGGGGACAGAGAGAGAGGTGGGACAGAGAGAGGGGGGATGGGGGGAACGGGAGGGGTGTCGGGGGAACAGAGGAGGGGGACAGAGAAGGGGGGACAGAGAAGGGGGGGACAGAGAAGGAGCGCAGAGAGGGGGGTACATGGGGGGGTACAGAGAGGGGGGCAAAAGGAGAGGGGGGACAGAGAGAGTGGGGCACAGAGAGAGAGAGCGCGGGACAGAGAGAGAGCGGGACAGAGAGAGAGAGAGGGGCAGAGAGAGATGGGGCAGACGGAGGGGGACAGAGTGAGAGGGGCAGAGAGTGAGAGGGGGGTACAGAGAGAGAGAGAGCGGGACAGAGAGACACGGGACAGAGAGAGAGGGGGGCAAGAGAGAGAGGGGGGACAGAGAGAGGGTATTCAGAGAGAGGGTGGGGACAAATAGGGGGTGAACAGAGAGGGGTGGGTACGGGGGGACAGAGAGAGTGGTACAGAGAGAGAGGGGCAGAGTGAGATGGGGGCAGACAGAGGGGGACAGAGTGATGGGTATTGAGAGAGAGGGGGCAGAGAGAGAAAAAGAGACTGGGGGGAACAGAGAGAGGGCTACAGAGTGGGGAAAAGAGAGGGAGTCAGAGAGAGGGTGACAGATAGAGGAGGACAGAGAGAGAGGGGGACAGAGACAGAGGGGGACAGAGAGAGAGGGGAAGAGAGACAGAGGGGGACAGAGAGAGAGGGGGACAGAGAGAGGGGGGACAGAGAGAGGAGGGGACAGAGAGAGGAGGGGACAGAGAGAGGGGGGACAAAGAGGGGGTGAACAGAGAGAGGTGGGTACAGAGAGAGGGGGTGAAAGAGAGAAGTGGGTACAGAGGTGGGGGGGACAGAGAGAGAGTGGGGCAGATAGAGCGCGGAAGAGAGAGAGGGGCAGAGAGAGATGTGGGGCAGAGAGAGGGGGACAGAGTGATGGGTATTGAGAGAGAGGGGGCAGAGAGAGAAAAAGAGACTGGGGGAACAGAGAGAGGGCTACAGAGTGGGGAAAAGAGAGGGAGTCAGAGAGAGGGTGACAGATAGAGGAGGACAGAGAGAGAGGGGGACAGAGACAGAGGGGGACAGAGAGAGAGGGGAACAGAGACAGAGGGGGACAGAGAGAGAGGGGGACAGAGAGAGAGGGGGACAGAGAGAGGGGGGGACAGAGAGAGGGGGGGACAGAGAGAGAGGGGGGGACAGAGAGAGGAGGGGACAGAGAGAGGGGGGACAGAGAGGGGGGGGACAAAGAGGGGGTGAACAGAGAGAGGTGGGTACAGAGACAGCGGGTGAAAGAGAGAGGTGGGTACAGAGGTGTGGGGGACAGAGAGAGAGTGGGGCAGAGAGAGCGGGGCAGAGAGAGAGGGACAGAGAGAGATGTGGGGCAGAGAGAGGGGGAAAGAGTGATGGGTATTGAGAGAGGGGGGGCAGAGAGAGAAAAAGAGACTGGGGGAACAGAGCGAGGGCGACAGAGTGGGGAAAAGAGAGGGAGTCAGAGAGAGGGTGACAGATAGAGGAGGACAGATAGAGAGGGGGACAGAGACAGAGGGGGACAGAGAGAGAGGGGAACAGAGACCGAGGGGGACAGAGAGAGAGGGGGACAGAGAGAGGGGGGGACAGAGAGAGAGGGGGTTACAGAGAGAGGAGGGGACAGAGAGAGGGGGGACAGAGAGAGGGGACAGAGAGAGGGGGGGACAAAGAGGGGGTGAACAGAGAGAGGTGGGTACAGAGACAGGGGGTGAAAGAGAGAGGTGATAACAGAGGGATGGGGGACAGAGAGAGAGAGTGGGGCACAGAGAGCGGGGCAGAGAGAGAGGGGCGGAGAGAGATGGGGGCAGACAGAGGGGGACAGAGTGATGGGTATTGAGAGAGAGGGGGCAGAGAGAGAAAAAGAGACTGGGGGAACAGAGAGAGGGCTACAGAGTGGGGAAAATTTAGGGAGTCAGAGAGAGGGTGACAGATAGAGGAGGACAGATAGAGAGGGGGACAGAGACAGAGGGGGACAGAGAGAGAGGGGGACAGAGAGAGGGGGGACAGAGAGAGAGGGGGTTACAGAGAGAGGAGGGGACAGAGAGTGGGGGGACAGAGAGAGGGGGACAGAGAGAGGGGGGGACAAAGAGGGGGTGAACAGAGAGAGGTGGGTACAGAGACAGGGGGTGAAAGAGAGAGGTGGGTACAGAGGGGTGGGGGACAGAGAGAGAGAGTGGGGCAGAGAGAGCGGGGCAGAGAGAGAGGGGCGGAGAGAGATGGGGGCATACAGAGGGGGACAGAGTGATGGATATTGAGAGGGGGGGACAGAGAGAGAAAAAGAGACTGGGGGAACAGAGAGAGGGCTACAGAGTGGGGAAAATTTAGGGAGTCAGAGAGAGGGTGACAGATAGAGGAGGACAGATAGAGAGAGGGACAGAGACAGAGGGGGACAGAGAGAGGGGAACAGAGACAGAGGGGGACAGAGAGAGAGGGGGAGAGATAGAGAGGCGGGTGGAAGGGAGGGGGGCAGAGAGTGGGGAGATAGCAGGGCTCAGAGTGAGGGGGACAGAGAGAGGGGGATATAGAGGGGGACATGGAGTGGGGGACAGAGAGAAGGGTACAGAGTGGGGGAGAGAGAGGGGGTCAGAGAGAGGGGCAGAGAGAGACGGAGCAGAGACAGGGCGACAGAGAGGGGTTTCAGAGAGCGGGGGAGAGATAGAGGGGACAGAGAGAGGGTGACAGAGAGCGCGGGTAGAGATAGGGGGCATAGAGAGGGGGGGACAGAGAGAGGGGGACAGAGAGAGAGAGGCGGGTGGTTGAGAGAGGGGGTCCGAGAGAGGGGGTCAGATAGAGCTGGACTGAGAGAGAGGGGGACAGAGAGAGGCGGACAGAGAGGTGGTCAAAGGGAGGCGAACAGCGAGAGCGGCACAGAGACTGAGAGAGATAGAGGGGGTCAGAGCGAATGGTACAGAGAGAGTGGTACAGAGAGTGGGGGAGATAAAGGGGGAAAGAGAGAGGGGGAGGTAGAGTGGGTCAGAGAGAGGGGGACAGAGGGAGGGGCACAGAAAGTGGCAGAGATAGAGGGGGACAGAAAGAGGGGGGTCAGAGGTGGGGATGGGGGGGACAGAGGGAGGGGACAGAGAGGGGGGACAGAGGGGGGGGACAGAGAGACGGGGGAACATAGATAGGGGGTTCAGAGAGAGGGCGGGACAGAGAGATGGTGGGAACAGAGAGTGGGGGGAACAGAGAGAGGGTGGACAGAGAGAGAGCGATAGAGAGTGGGCAACAGAGAGTGGAGGAGATAGAGGGGGTCAGAGAGAGAAGGGGACAGAGAGAGGGTGATATAGAGGGGGACAGCGAGAGAGGGTGACAGAGGAGAGGGGGACAGAGAGAGGGGGATTAGTGGGGGACAGAGAGAGAGGGACAGAGAGTGTGGGACAGAGAGAGATGGGGACAGAGAGAGGGGGACAGAGAGTGTGGACAGAGAGAGGTGCACAGAGAGAGGTGCACAGAGAGAGGGGCACAGAGAGTGGGGCACAGAGAGAGGGACAGAGAGGGGGTTACTGAGTGGGGGCGATAGAGGGGGACAGAAAGAGGGGTAGGTAGAGGGGGTCCGAGAGAAGTGGACAGATACAGCGGCACAGAGAGTTGGAGAGATAGAGGGGGACAGAGAGAGAGGGGACAGAGAGAGAGGGGGGGACAGAGAGAGAGGGGGTCAGAGAGAGAGGGGACAGAGAGAGGGGGACAGAGAGAGAGGCGGTGGGAGAGAGAGGGGGATAGAGAGAGGGGGACAGAGAGAGAAGGAGATAGAGGTGGTCAAAGGGAGGGGGACAGAGAGAGGGGCACAGAGAGTGGGAGAGATAGAGGGGGTCAGAGCGACTGGTACAGAGAGAGTGGTACAGAGATTGGGGGAGATAGAGGGGGACAGAGAGGGAGGACAAAAAGAGGGGGAGGTAGAGGGGGTCAGCGAGAGGGAGACAGAGAGAGTGGCACAGAGAGTGGGGGAGATAGAGGGGACAGAGAGAAACAGGGGGGGCAGAGGGGGGGACAGAGAGGGGGGACGGAGAGAGGTGGGTGGAAGGGAGAGGGAGGAGGTGAGAGAGGGCGACAGAGAGAGGGGCACAGAGAGTGGGGGACAAAGAGTGGGGAGATGGAGAGAGTGGGGGACAGAGAGAGAGAAGGGGTCAGAGAGGGGTGCAGAGAGAGGGCAACAGAGAGGAGGGCAGAGAGCGGGGTAGACAGAGGGGACAGAGAGAGGGGGACAGAGCGAGCGGGGACAGATAGAGGGGACAGAGAGAGGGTGGACAGAGAAGGCCGACAGAGGGAGGGGGACAGAGAGAGGGGGGACAGAGAAAGGGGGTGACAGTGGGAGGGGGACAGAGAAAGGGGGACAGAGAGAGATGCGGTGGGTGAGAGAAGGGGTCTGAGAGAGGCAGGTGGGAGAGAGAGGGCGACAGAGATAGGGGGAACAGAGAGAGCCGGACTGAGAGAGAGGGGGACAGACAGACGGGGACAGAGAGAAGGGGACAGAGAAGGGGGCACGGAGAGGGAGGCATGGAGAGGGGGGCACGGAGAGGGGGACAGAGAGTGGGACAGAGAGGGGGGTACTGAGAGTCGGGGAGATAGAGGGGGACAAAAAGACGGGGGAAAAGAGGGGGAGGTAGAGATGGTCAGAGGGAGGGGGACAGATAGTGGGGTACTGAGAGTGGGGGAGATAGAGGGGGACAAAAAGAGGGGGAGGTAGAGGGGGTCAGAGGGAGGGGAAGATTGAGGGGGACAGAGAGAGAGGGGGGACAGAGGGGGGACAGAGGTGGTGACAGAGGGGGGGACACGGGGGGAGAGAGAGAGGGGGGACAGAGAGAGGCGGGTGGAAGTGAGGGGGGGCAGAGAGAGAGGCACAGAGAGTGGGGGACAAAGAGTGGGGAGATGGAGAGAGTGAGGGACAGAGAGAGAGAGAGGGGGTCTGACAGGGGGGCAGAGAGAGACGGAGCAGAGACAGGGCGACAGAGAGGGGGCCAGAGTGCGGGGTAGAGATAGAGGGGACAGAGAGAGGGGGACACAGAGAGAGAGAGAGGCCGACAGAGAGAGTGGATAGAGAGAGGGGGGCACATTGACAGAGTGGACAGAGAGAGGGGCGTGGGAGAGAGGGGGGCGACAGAGAGAGACGGGCGACAGAGGGGGAGACAGGAGTGGGGTTGGGGGGCAGGGGTAGACAGAGAGGGGGGACAGAGTGGGGGACAAAGGGGGGACAGAGAAGGGGAGACAGAGAATGGGGGCAGAGAAGGGGAGACAGAGAGAGGGGGACAGAGAGGGGAAGACAGAGGGCGGGATAGAGGGGGCAGGGAGGGGGTGTACAGAGAGGGGGGGTACAGAGAGGGGGTACAGAGAGTGGGCGACAGAGAGAGGGAGACAGAGATAGGGAGGACAGAAAGAGAGGTGGGACAGAGAGAGGGGTGACGAGGGGACAGGAGGGGTGTCGGGGGGACAGAGGAGGGGGACAGAGAAGGGGGGACAGAGAAGGGGGGACAGAGAAGGGGGGCAGAGAGGGGGGTGCATAGAGGGGGGGTATAGAGAGGGGGACAAAGAGAGAGGGGGGACAGAAAGAGTGGGGCACAGAGAGAGAGCGGGGCAGAGAGAGAGCGGGACAGAGAGAGAGAGGGGGGCAGAGAGAGACATGGGGGCAGACGGAGGGGGACAGAGTGAGAGGGGCAGAGAGAGAGTGGGGGCCGATAGAGAGGAAAGAGGAGAGGGAACAGACAGAGAGAGAGGGGGTGGACAGATTGAGGGGGCAGAGAGAGAGGGGGACAGAGAGAGAAGGAGATAGAGAGAGAGAGGTGACAGAGAGGGGGAGGGACAGAGAGAGGGGTTCAGAGAGAGGGGGGACAGAGAGAGAGGGGCACAGAGAGAGAGAGGAGGACAGAGAGAGAGGGGGGAGAGAGAGAAGGGAGACAGAGAGGGGGGGACAGAGGGGGGAACAGAGGGCGGGGAGACAGAGATGGTGGGACAGAGAAGCGGGGGACAGAGAAGGGGGGACAGAGAAGGGGGGACAGAGAAGGGGGGACAGAGAGGGGGGTACAGGGGTGCAGAGAGAGGGGGGACAGAGAAAGAGGGGAAAGAGGAGAGGGGACAGACAGAGAGAGAGGGGGTGGACAGAGCGAGGGGGCAGAGGGAGATGGGGACAGAGAGAGAGGGGGACAGAGAGAGAAGGAGATATAGAGAGAGAGGGGACAGAGAGGGGAGGGACAGAGAGAGGGTGGTCAGAGAGAGGGGGTCAGAGAGAGAGGGGCACAGAGAGAGAGAGGAGGACAGAGAGAGAGGGGGAGAGAGAGAGGGGAGACAAAGAGGGGGGGACAGAGGGGGGAACAGAGGGTGGGGGGACAGAGAAGGGGGGACAGAGAAGCGGGGCACAGAGAAGGGGGGACAGAGAAGGGGGGACAGAGAAGGGGGTACAGAGAGAGAGGTGGGACAGAGAGAGAGAACGGGACAGAGAGAGCGTGGGACAGAGAGAGAGGGGGGCAGAGAGAGAGGGGAAAGAGGAGAGGGGACAGACAAAGAGAGAGAGGGGGTGGATAGAGTGAGGGGGCAGGGAGAGAGGGGGACAGAGAGAGAGGGGGACAGAGAGAGAAGGCGATATAGAGAGAGGGGACAGAGAGGGGGAGGGACAGAGAGAGGGGGGTCAGAGAGAGAGGGGACAGAGAGAGAGGGGCACAGAGAGAGAGAGATGAGGACAGAGAGAGAGGGGGGAGACAGAGAGGGGAGACAGAGTGGGGGGGACAGAGGGGGGAACAGAGGGTGGGGGGACAGAGAAGGGGGGACAGAGAAGCCGGAGACAGAGAAGGGGGAGACAGAGAAGGGGGTACAGAGAGAGAGGTACAGGGGGGCAGAGAGAGGGGGATAGAGAGAGAGGTGGGACAGAGAGAGAGAGAGAGAGCGGGACAGAGAGAGCGTGGGACAGAGAGAGAGAGAGAGAGAGAGACAGAGAGACATGGGGCAGACGGAGA
Source organism: Chiloscyllium punctatum (assembly GCF_047496795.1). Classification (NCBI taxonomy): domain Eukaryota; kingdom Metazoa; phylum Chordata; class Chondrichthyes; order Orectolobiformes; family Hemiscylliidae; genus Chiloscyllium; species Chiloscyllium punctatum. The sequence goes on along the minus strand of NC_092790.1, from coordinate 41,370,771 downwards.
GGGACAGAGTGAGAGGGGCAGAGAGAGACGGGGCAGAGAGAGAGGGGAAAGAGACGGGGGAAGAGAGAGGTGGGGGGACAGAGAGAGGGAGTGACAGAGAGAGAGAGGGGGACAGAGAGAAGGGGGTCAGAGACAGTGGGACAGAGAGAGGGGGACAGAGAGGGGGGTAGAGAGAGGGGAGTACAGAGAGTGGGGGAGATAGACGGGGACAGAGAGAAAGGGGCAGAGAGAGGGGGGACAGAGAGAGAGAGGAGGGAAGAGAGAGAGGGGGACAGAGAGAGGGGGGGCAGAGAGAGAGGGGGACAGAGAGAGGGGGACAGAGAGAGAGGGGGACAGAGAGAGGGGGGACAGAGAGAGAGGGGCAGAGAGACGGGGGACAGAGAGAGAGAGATGAGGACAGAGAGAGAGGGGGAGACAGAGAGGGGAGACAGAGTGGGGGGGACAGAGGGGGGAACAGAGGGTGGGGGACAGAGAAGGGGGGACAGAGAAGCCGGAGACAGAGAAGGGGGAGACAGAGAAGGGGGTACAGAGAGGGAGGTACAGGGGGGCAGAGAGAGGTGGGACAGAGAGAGAGGTGGGACAGAGAGAGAGAGAGCGGGACAGAGAGAGCGTGGGACAGAGAGAGAGAGAGAGACAGAGAGACATGGGGCAGACGGAGAGGGACAGAGTGAGAGGGGCAGAGAGAGACGGGGCAGAGAGAGAGGGGAAAGAGACGGGGGAAGAGAGAGGTGGGGGGACAGAGAGAGGGAGTGACAGAGAGAGAGGGGGACAGAGAGAGGGGGGGTCAGAGAGAGCAGGACAGAGAGAGGAGGACAGAGAGAGAGGTAGAGAGAGGGGGGTACAGAGAGTGGGGGAGATAGAGGGGGACAGAGAGAAAGGGGCAGAGAGAGGGAGGACAGAGAGAGAGAGGGGGGGCAGAGAGAGAGGGGGACAGAGAGAGAGGGGGGCAGAGAGAGAGGGGGACAGAGAGAGGGGGACAGACAGAGAGGGGGACAGAGAGGGGGGCGGGTCAGAGAGAGCAGGACAGAGAGAGGGGGACAGAGAGAGAGGTAGAGAGAGGGGGGTATAGAGAGTGGGGGAGATAGAGGGGGACAGAGAGAAAGGGGCAGAGAGAGGGAAGACAGAAAGAGAGAGGGGGGGCAGAGAGAGAGGGGGACAGAGAGAGAGGGGGGCAGAGAGAGAGGGGGACAGAGAGAGGGGGACAGAGAGAGAGGGGGCAGAGAGACGGGGGACAGAGAGAGGGGGCAGAGAGAGAGGGGACAGAGAGAGGGGGACAGAAAGAGAGGGGGGGACAGAGAGGGGAGGACAGAGAGAGGGGGGACAGAGAGAGGGGGGACAGAGAGAGGGGGGACAGAGTGTAGAGGAGATAGAGGGAGTCAGAGAGAGGGGGGTCAGAGAGAGGAGGAACAGAGGTGGGGGCAGTGAGAGGGAGGCAGCGAGAGGGGGACACGGGGGGGCGCAGTGAGGGGGTACATAGCGAGGCGGGTGGGAGAGAGAGTGGGGGCAGAGACAGCAGGACAGAGAGAGAGAAGGGGGCGACAGAGAGAGGGGCGTGGGAGAGAGGGGGCGACAGAGAGAGGCGGGCGACAGAGGGGGAGACAGTAGGGGGTATGAGGGGGCAGGGGTAGACAGAGAGGGGGCCAGAGTGGGGCACAAAGGGGGGGACAGAGAAGGGGAGACAGAGAGGGGTGGACAGAGGGGGGGGGGAACAGAGGGGGCAGAGAGGGGGTACAGAGAAGCGGGTTCAGAGAGGGGGGTACAGAGGGGGGGACAGAGAGGGGGCGACAGAGATAGGGGGGACAAAGAGAGAGGTGGGACAGAGAGAGGGGGGACCAGGGGGACAGGAGGGGTGTCAGGGGGACAGAGGTGGGGGACAGAGAAGGGGGGACAGAGAAGGGGGGTACATAGGGGGGGTACAGAGAGGGGGACAAAGAGAGAGGGGGACAGAGAGAGTGGGGCACAGAGAGAGAGAGCGGGACAGAGAGAGAGCGGGACAGAGAGAGAGAGAGGGTAGAGAGAGGTGGGGGCAGACGGAGCGGGACAGAGTGAGAGGGGCAGAGAGAGAGAGAGAGAGGGGGGGAACAGAGAGAGAGAGCGGGACAGAGAGAGAGAGGGGCAGAGAGAGAGGGGGCAGAGAGAGAGGGGGACAGAGAGGTGGGCAGAGAGGGGGGAAAGAGGAGAGGGGACAGACAGAGAGAGAGACGGGGGACAGACTGAGGGGGCAGAGAGAGAGAGAGTCAGAGAGAGAGGGGGACAGAGAGAGAAGGAGATAGAGAGAGAGAGAGGAGACAGAGAGGGGGAGGGACAGAGAGAGGGGGGTCAGAGAGAGTAGGCACAGAGAGAGAGGGGCACAGAGAGAGAGAGGAGGGCAGAGACAGAGAGGGTCAGAGAGAGAGGGGGACAGATAGAGAAGGAGATAGAGAGAGAGAGGGGACAGAGAGGGGGAGGGACAGAGAGAGGGGAGACAGAGGGGGGGGACAGGCGGGGACAGAGGGTGGGGGGAGAGAGAAGGGGGGACAGAAAAGCGGGGGACAGAGAAGGGGGGACAGAGAAGGGGGAAACAGAGAGGGGGGAACAGGGGGGCAGAGAGAGGGGGGACAGAGAGAGAGGTGGGACAGGGAGAGAGAGAGAGAGCGGGACAGAGAGAGAGTTGGACAGAGAGAGAGAGGGGCAGAGAGAGATTGGGGCAGACGGAGGGGGACAGAGTGAGAGGGGCAGAGAGAGACGGGGCAGAGAGACAGGGGAAAGAGAGTGGGGAAGAGAGAGGTGGGGGGACAGAGAGAGGGAGTAACAGAGAGAGGGGGGACAGAGAGAGGGTGACAGAGAGAGAGAGAGAGAGAGCAGGACAGAGAGAGCAGGACAGAGAGAGAGGGGCAGAGAGAGAGGGGAAAGAGGAGAGGGGACAGACAGAGAGAGAGAGGGGGGACAGATTGAGCGGGCAGAGAGAGAGAGGGTCAGAGAGAGAGGGGGACAGAGAGAGAAGGATACAGAGAGAGAGAGGGGACAGAGAGGGGGAGGGACAGAGAGAGGGGGGTCAGAGAGAGGGGGGACAGAGAGAGAGGGGCACAGAGAGAGGGGAGACAGAGAGGGGGGTACAGAGGGGGACAGAGGGTGGGGGGACAGAGAAAGGGGGACAGAAAAGCGGGGAACAGAGAAGGGGGGGACAGAGAAGGGGGGAGAGAGAGGGGGTACAGGGGGACAGAGAGGGGGGTACAGAGAGACGGGGACAGCAAGCGGGGGACAGAGAAAGGGGGACGGGGGGGACAGAGAGAGGAGGGACAGAGAGAGGGGGGACAGAGAGAGGGGTTGGAAGGGAGAGGGGGCAGAGAGAGGGCGACAGAGAGAGGGGCACAGAGAGTGGGGGAGATAGAGGTGGTCAGAGAGAGGGCGATGTAGAGGGGACAGAGTGAGGGGGACAGAGAGGGGGGACAGAGAGAGGAGGGATAGAGAGGGAGGACAGAAAGTGATGGGGACAGAGAGCATAGGGACAGATAGAGAGAGGGAACAGAGAGAGTGTGGACAGAGAGATGGGGAAACAGGGAGAGGTGACAGAGAGGGGGCAGAGAGAGCGCGACAGAGAGAGGGGCACAGAGAGAGGGAGGGATAGAAGGACGCGGGTGGGAGAGAGAGGGGGGACAGAGAGAGAGGGGACAGAGAGAGAGGGGGACAGAGAGAGAGGGGGGACAGAGAGACGAGGGGACAGGGAGAGTGGGGAACAGAGAGAGGGGGGCAGAGAGAGGGGGACGGAGAGATGGGGTCAAAGGGAGTGGGGACAGAGAGAGGGGTACAAAGTGGGGGAAAGAGAGAGGGTCAGAGAGAGGGGGACAGAGAGAAGGGGACAGAAAGAAGGGGACGAGAGAAGGGGGATGGAGAGAGTGGGGAACAGAGGGTGGGCGGGGGGGACGGAGAGGGAGAGGACAGAGAGAGGAGGGACAGAGGGGGAATATTAAGAGATGGGGACAGAGAGAGCACGGGGACAGAGAGACGGGGACGGGGGGAACAGAGGGAGTGGTGAGAGAGAGGGGGCAGATAGAGGGCAACAGAGAGAGGGGTACAGAGAGAAGGGGACAGAGAATGCGGGGATGGAGAGAGTGGGGGACAGAGTGTGGGGGACAGAAAGAGGGGTACAGAATGGAGGAGATGGAGGGGGTCAGATGGAGGGGGGACAGAGAGTGGGGGACAGAGAGAGGGGTACAGAGAGGGGGTCAGAAAGATGGGGAACAGTGAGAGCAGGACAGAGAGAGAGGGGGGACAAAGAGGGGGGGATAGAGAGAGGCAAGGGGACAGAGAGAGGGGGACAGAGCGAGGGGGGGGACAGAGAGAGGGGGACGGGGGGGACAGAGAGGGAGGAAAAGAGAGGGGGGGGACAGAGAGGGGGGGACAGAGAGAGGGGGGAACAGAGAGAGGGGGGACAGAGGGTGGGGGGACAGAGATAGGGGGACAGAGACGGGGGGGACAGAGAGTAGGGTACAGATAGAGGGGTGCAGAGAGAGAGGGGACAGAGAGAGAGAGGGGGCAGAGAGAGAGGGGACAGAGAGAGAGGGGGGGCAGAGAGAGAGGGGGACCGAGTGAGAGGGGTACAGAGAGAGGGGGAGAGAGAGAGGGGGACAGAGAGAGAGAGGGGGCACAGAGAGAGGGGCACAGAGAGAGAGGGGAACATAGAGAGAGGGGGACAGAGAAAGAGGGGGCAGAGAGAGGGGGGTGCAGAGAGTGAGGGGGCAGAGAGTGAAGGGGGCAGAGAGAGAGAGAGGGTGACAGAGAGAGGGGAGCAGAGAGTGGGGGTACAGAGACAGACGGGGACAGAGAGAGGGGGACAGAGAGAGGAGTCAGAGGGAGGGGGGACAGAGAGGGGGACAGAGAGAGGGTGACAGAGAGAGGTGGGCAGAGAGAGAGGGACAGAGAGAGAGGGAGACAGAGAGAGAGGGGGAGATAGAGGGGGACAGAGAGTGGGGGCAGAGAGGGGGTACAGAGTGGGGAAGAGAGAAGGGGTCAGAGAGAGCGGGACAGAGAATGGGGGGATGCAGAGAGTGGGGGACAGAGGGGGACGGGAGGGAGAGGACAGAGAGATGAGGCACAGAGAGTGCGGACAGAAAGAGAGGAGGAACAGAAGAGAGGCGGGACAGAGGAGGGACAGAGGGGAGGGGCAGAGTAGGAAGGGACAAAGAGGGGGGCACAGAGAGACGGGTGCAGAGAGGGGTACAGAGAGGGGGTGACAGAGAGGGGGGACAGAGAGGGAGGAGGACAGAGAGAGGGGAGGACAGAGAGAGGGGGCGACAGAGAGAGGGGACGACAGAGAGAGGGGGGGACAGAGAGAGGGGAGGACAGAGAGAGGGGAGGACAGAGAGAGGGGAGGACAGAGAGAGGGGGAGGACAGAGAGATGGGGAGGACAGGGGGCAGACAGGGGGGGAAAGAGAGAGGGGGACAGAGAGAGGGGGGGACAGAGAGGGGAGGGGACAGAGAGAGGGGGGCGGAGAGGGGGGGACAGAGAGAGGGGGGACAGAGAGAGGGGGAGGACAGAGAGAGGGGGAGGACAGAGGGGGGACAGAGGGGGGGACAGAGAGAGGGGGACAGAGAGAGAGGGGTACAGAGAGAGGGGGGGACAGAGAGAGGAGGGGACAGAGAGGGGGGACAGAGAGAGGGGGAGGACAGAGAGAGGGGAGGACAGAGAGTGGGGGGACAGAGAGAGGGGGGGACAGAGAGAGGGGGGGGACGGAGGGGGCGACAGAGAGAGGGGGGGTACAGAGAGAGGGGGAGGACAGAGAGAGAGGGGGAGGACGGGGGGGACAGAGAGTGGGGTACAGAGAGAGGGGGGACAGAGAGGGGTGACAGAGAGAGAGGGGGAGGACAGAGAGAGGGGGACAGAGAGAGAGGGGACAGAGAGTGGGGGGACAGAGGGGGAGAGAGAGAGTGGGGGGGACAGAGAGATGGGGGGACAGAGAGGGGGTGCAGAGAGAGGGGGCAGAGAGAGAGGGGGGCAGAGCGAGAGGGGGAGCAGAGAGAGAGGGGGACAGAGAGAGAGGAAGCAGAGAGAGAGGGGGCAGAGTGAGAGGGGGCAGAGAGAGAGGGGGGCAGAGAGAGAGGGGGAGCAGAGAGAGACAGAGGGCAGAGAGAGAGGGGGGCAGAGAGAGAGGGGGACAGATAGAGAAGGGGCAGAGAGAGATGGGGGCAGAGAGAGAGGCGTCAGAGAGGGGTTGGGCAGTGAGAAAAGGCACCATCCCACTGACTGTATCCATCACTTCTATTTGTAACCAATAAAAACGTTGATTAAAGCGTGCCGAGCAGCAGAGTGACCGATGTTGTTGTGTGTCTTTGTGTTGGTGAAGCTGAGCTGGAGAGAGACAGACTCAGTCCCAAGTCCTGGTCCTCAGGGAATGGGAGGACACCGCGCCCTGAGCTCAGGAGCTGGGTTTAACTCCCTCTGACCCCCCCCCCATTCCAACCTGGCCTCCCCATTTCCTCTCTCCTAATCTTCCTCCTCCCTATTCTCGCTCTCTCTCGTTCTGCACACTCTCTCTTTCTCACCACCTCTCCCTTTTACTCTCCCTCATCTCCCTCTCTCTCACACCCCCCCAACCCTGGTCTCTCCACCTGGCTTTACTCCTCCCTGTCCCCCTCCCCCCCCTCCCCGCCGTGCCTGTCTCCCTCCCACAATTCCGACTCTACCCAATTTTCCATCCTCCCACCTCTCACATCCCACCCACAGCCCCCACACGCAGCCTCACCACCACAACCCCACCAGACTCTGGGTCAGAGGGAGAGGGAAGAACCAGGGAGACAGAGTGTGTCAGAGAGAGAGGGAGGGAAGGAGAGAGATTCAGTCAAAGAGAAACGATGGGAGGTGGGGGGAGAGAGAGAGAGATACCGAGGGAGGGGGATCGAGAGTGAGAGAAGGTGGAGAGAGAGTGAAGGAGCAGGGAGAGAGAGAGGGGCAAGAGAGAGAGAGTGTGAGAGTGAGAGAGAGAGAGACAGGGGAGGAGATAATGAGAGGGGCGAGAGTTAGGGGTGAGAGAGGGAGGGTGAGACAGAGGGGAAGAGAGGGGGAGAGAGTGTGGGCAGAGAGAGAGATTGGGGGAGAGAAAGTTCGGGGAGAGAAAGAGGGGAAGGAGAGAGAGGGGAGAGAGCGCAGAGAGAGAGGGAAGAGAGAGCGAGAGAGAGAGAGAGTGGGAGAGAGAGGAGGGGAGAGGAGGGAAGAGAGAGGCGCGAAGAGAGAGGAGGGGAGAGAGGGGGAGAGAGGAGGGGTAGCGAGAGGAGGAAAGAGAGAAGAGGGGAGAGAGGAGGGGGAGAGGAGGGCGTGAGACAGGTGAGAGGGGGAGGGGGTAGAGAGAAGAGGGGGGAGAGCGTGGGAGAGAGAGGGTGGGAGAGAGAGGGGAGGCTGAGCGGGTGGAGGGGGAGGGAGAGTAAGAGGGGAGGGAGAGTGAGAGGGGAGGGAGAGTGAGAGGGAGGCGAGGGCAAGAGAGGGGAAGGAGAGTGAGGGGGAGGGAGAGAGACGGGAGGGCCAGAGAGGGGAGGGAGAGAGAGAGGGGGCATGGAGAGAGAGGGGAGAGCCAGTGAGGGGTGGGCGAGTGAGAGGGGAGGGCGAGAGAGAGGGGAGGGCGAGAGACAGGGGAGGGCGAGAGAGAGGGGAGGGCGAAAGAGGGGAGGGCGAAAGAGAGGGGAGCGAGAGAGGGGAGAGAGCGGGAGGGGGGAAGAGATGGGTGAGACAGAGGGGGTGAGGGAGTGGGGGTGAGAGAGAGGGGGGTGTGAGAGAGAGTGGGTGTGAGAGAGTGAGATGGGATGGAGAGAGAGGGGGTGTGAGAGACAGAGGGGGATGGAGAGGGAGAGAGAGGGGGGCAGAGAGGGGGAGAGAGAGGGGGTGGGGGTAAGAAGGGGTTGAGTGAGAAGGGGTCATTGAGAGAGAAAGTGGAGGGTAGGAGAGAGAGTGGCGTGAGGAGGAGAGGGTGTGAGAGAGAGAGTGGGTGAGAGAGAGGGGTGAGCGAGAGGGGGAGGGGTTAGAGAGAGCGAGGGGTAAGACAGAACGGGTGTGAGAGAGGGAGGGGGGTGAGGTGGTGAGGGGGGTGCGAGGGGGTGAGAGAGAGAGAGGGGTGAGAGACAATGGGTGATTGAGAGAGAGAAAGTGGGGAGGGAGTTAGAGAGAGAGTGGAGTGAGAAGGAGAGGGTGTGATTGAGAGTGTGTGAGAGAGAGGGGGTGAAAGAGAGGGGTGGGGGCGAGGGGTTAGAGAGAGAGCGTGGGTAAGAGCGAAAGGGTGTGAGAGGGCATGAGAGAGAGGGGTGAGAGAGGTTGGTGAGAGAGAGAGGGGGTTTGAGAAAGAGAGAGGGCGTGAGCGATTGAGGGCGTGAGAGAGTGAGGGGATGAGAGAATGAGGGGATGAGAGAATGAGGGGGTTTGAGAGAGGGGGTGGTGACAGAGAGAGTGTGGTGAGAGAGAGGTGGGTGAGAGAGAGGAAGTGAGAGAGAGGGGTTGAGAGAGTGAGGGTGGGAGAGAGTGAGGAGATGAAAGAATGAGGGGGTTTGAGAGAGGGGGTGGTGAGAGAGAGAGGGAGTGAGAGAGAGGGAGTGTGGCAGAGAGGGGTGAGAGAGCGAGGGGTGAGAGAGGGGGTTGAGAGAGCGAAGGGGGTGAGAGAGATAGACGGTTCAGAGAGAGGGAGGTGGGAGAGAGAGAGGGGTGAGAGAGAGGGGTGAGAGAGTGAGAGGATGGAAGAGAGGGGGTGGGAGAGAGAGGGGGTGAGAGAGAAAGAGGAGGTGAGAGAGAGGGAGAGAGATGGTGGGAGAGAGGGAGGGGTGAGAGAGCGAGAGTGTGTGAGAGTGTGTGCGAGAGAGGGGGATGTGAAAGAGATTGGGGTGGGAGAGAGAGGGGGTGACGGAGAGAGAGGAGAGAGATACAGGGGAGTGAGAGAGAGAGGGGTTGAGAGAGAGTGGGGTGAGAGACTGAGGGGGTAGGAGAGTGAGGGGATGAGAGATTGAGGTGTGTTGAGAGAGGGGGTGGTGAGAGGGGGCGGTGAGAGAGAGATGGAGTGAGAGAGAAAGAGGGGTGAGAGAGAGGGGTTGACAGGTAAAGAGAGGTCTGAGAGAGACAGGGGTGAGAGACAGAGTGGTGAGAGAGACAGGGTTTGAGAGAGGAAGAGAGGGGTGAGAGAGAGACGGGAAGAGAGGGGGGTGAGCGAGAGGGGGGAGAGGGTGAGGGGTTAGAAAGAGAGAGCGCACGGTAAGGAAGAAAGGGAGAGGGGTGAGGGGGTAAGAGAGGGAGGAGGGGTGAGAGGGGGTGACAGAGAGAGGGGTGAGAGAGAGGGGATGAGACAGTGAGGGGGGTTGATAGAGGTGGTGGTGAGAGAGGGGTGGTGAGAGACACAGGGAGTAAGAGAGAGGTATGCAAGAGAGGGGGTGAGAGAGCGAGCGGTGAGAAAGAGGGGTTGAGAGAGAGGGGGGTGAGAGAGAGAGGGGAGTTGAGAGTGAGAGGGGTGGGGGTGAGAAGGAGAGGGTTTGGGGGTGAGAGAGAGAGGGGGGTGAGAGAGTGAGAGGGTGGAAGACAGGGGGGTGCGGGAGAGAGAGGGTGTGAGAGAGAGACCTGGGTGAGAGGGCGGTGAGTGTGAGGGGTGGGAGTGAGTGACAGAGAAGGGGTGGGAAAGAGAGGGGTGAGAGTTAGCGGGGGTGAGAGAGAGGGAGTGAGAAGGAGAGAAAGGGGATGAGAAAGAGGCAGAGAGATGGTAGGAGAGAGGGAGGGGGTGAGAGTGCGAGGGTGTGTGAGAGTGTGTGAGAGAGAGGGGGGTTGTGAAAGAGATTGGGGTGGGAGAGAGAGGGGTGACGGAGAGAGAGGGGGTGAGAATAGTGAATGTGAGAGAGAGCGAGGGGTTGAGAGAGAGGGGGTGAGAGACTGAGGGGGTGAGAGAGTGAGGGGGGTTGAGAGAGGGGGTGGTGAGAGAGAGGGGGAGTGAGAGAGACGGGGTGAGAGAGAGGGGAGTTAGAGAGCGAGGGGTTGAGAGAGAGGGGGTGAGAGACTGAGGGGGTGAGAGAGTGTGGGGGGTTGAGAGAGGGGGGTGGTGAGAGAAAGGGAGGTGAGAGAGAGGGAGAGAGATGGTGGGAGAGAGGGAGGGGTGAGAGAGCGAGAGTGTGTGAGAGTGTGTGCGAGAGAGGGGGATGTGAAAGAGATTGGGGTGGGAGAGAGAGGGGTGACGGAGAGAGAGGAGAGAGATACAGGGGAGTGAGAGAGAGAGGGGTTGAGAGAGAGTGGGGTGAGAGACTGAGGGGGTAGGAGAGTGAGGGGATGAGAGATTGAGGTGTGTTGAGAGAGGGGGTGGTGAGAGGGGGCGGTGAGAGAGAGATGGAGTGAGAGAGAAAGAGGGGTGAGAGAGAGGGGTTGACAGGTAAAGAGAGGTCTGAGAGAGACAGGGGTGAGAGACAGAGTGGTGAGAGAGACAGGGTTTGAGAGAGGAAGAGAGGGGTGAGAGAGAGACGGGAAGAGAGGGGGGTGAGCGAGAGGGGTGAGAGGGTGAGGGGTAAGAGAGAGAGAGCGCACGGTAAGGAAGAAAGGGAGAGGGGTGAGGGGGTAAGAGAGGGAGGAGGGGTGAGAGGGGGTGACAGAGAGAGGGGTGAGAGAGAGGGGATGAGACAGTGAGGGGGGTTGATAGAGGTGGTGGTGAGAGAGGGGTGGTGAGAGACACAGGGAGTAAGAGAGAGGTATGCAAGAGAGGGGGTGAGAGAGCGAGCGGTGAGAAAGAGGGGTTGAGAGAGAGGGGGGTGAGAGAGAGAGGGGAGTTGAGAGTGAGAGGGGTGGGGGTGAGAAGGAGAGGGTTTGGGGGGTGAGAGAGAGAGGGGGGTGAGAGAGTGAGAGGGTGGAAGACAGGGGGGTGCGGGAGAGAGAGGGTGTGAGAGAGAGACCTGGGTGAGAGGGCGGTGAGTGTGAGGGGTGGGAGTGAATGACAGAGAAGGGGTGGGAGAGAGAGGGGTGAGAGTTAGCGGGGGTGAGAGAGAGGGAGTGAGAAGGAGAGAAAGGGGATGAGAAAGAGGCAGAGAGATGGTGGGAGAGAGGGAGGGGGTGAGAGTGCGAGGGTGTGTGAGAGTGTGTGAGAGAGAGGGGGGTTGTGAAAGAGATTGGGGTGGGAGAGAGAGGGGTGACGGAGAGAGAGGGGGTGAGAATAGTGAATGTGAGAGAGAGCGAGGGGTTGAGAGAGAGGGGGTGAGAGACTGAGGGGGTGAGAGAGTGAGGGGGGTTGAGAGAGGGGGTGGTGAGAGAGAGGGGGAGTGAGAGAGAGGGGGTGAGAGAGAGGGGAGTTAGAGAGCGAGGGGTTGAGAGAGAGGGGGTGAGAGACTGAGGGGGTGAGAGAGTGTGGGGGGTTGAGAGAGGGGGGTGGTGAGAGAAAGGGAGGTGAGAGAGAGGGGGGTGAGAGAGAGGGGGGTAAAGAGAGAGCGGTTGAGAGTGTGAGGGTGTGAGAGAGTGAGGGTGCGAGAGAGTGAGGGGATGAGATAGTGTGGGGATGAGACAGAGAGATCTGTGTTGAGAGAGAGAGGGGTTGGAGGGTGAGAGAGAGAAGGGTAAGAGAGAGAGAGAGAGAGGGGTGGGTGGGAGAGAGAGCGGGTGAGAGAGAGAGCTGGATGAGAGGGCGGTGAGAGGGAGAGGTGGGAGTGAGTGACAGAGAAGGGGTGGGAGAGAAGGGGTGAGAGAGAGCGAGGGTGAGAGAGAGGGAGTGAGAAGGAGAGAAAGGGGATGAGAAAGAGGCAGAGAGATGGTTGGAGAGAGGGAGGGGGTGAGAGAGCGAGGGTGTGTGAGAGTGTGTGAGAGAGAGGGGGGTTGTGAAAGAGAATGGGGTGGGAGAGAGGGGTGAGGAAGAGAGAGGGGAGAGAGAGGGGGGTTGAGAGAGAGGGGTGAGAGAGAGTTGGATGTGAGAGAGAGCGAGGGATTGAGAGAGAGGGGGGTGAGAGATTGAGGGGCGTGAGAGAGTGAGGGGATGGGAGATTGAGGGGTGTCGAGAGAAGGGGTGGTGAGAGGGTGGGTGAGAGAGAGAGGGAGTGAGAGTGAGGGGTGAGAGAGTGACAGACAGAGAGAACGATAGAGCAAGAGTGAGAGCGAAGAGGTGAGAAAGAGATAGGGTGGACTGAGAGAGAGGGAGAGAGAGAGTGAGAGTGACAGACAGAGAGAGCATGAGCGACAGAGAGAGAACACGAGCGAGAGAGAGCGAACGAGAGAGAGCGTGAGATAAGAGAGCGAGAGGCAAGAGAGTGGGATAGAGGCAGGGAGAGAGAGAGAGCGTGAGAAGCGGGTGAGAAAGTGAGAGAGAGACCGCAAGAGGAAGAGAGCGAGTGGACGAGTGAGACAGAGAGAGAGAGAATGTGAGAGAGAGGGGGGTGAGAGAGG